>NW_028274821.1:86864867-87204510 GCF_037043125.1 Eumetopias jubatus | reverse complement strand
GAGAGAGCTGCACTCACTTGTTATCCCCTCGGTCATGATGTCTGTCATCTTACAGCAGGAAGACAGCATCCTCATGCTCAGCTGATCGACCACCAGCACCTGGAAGCAAAAAGAACAGCTTACGGCCTGCATGGGATTTGCTATGATTCTCTCATCAGCTTGCTGTGTCAGACTTCAAAAAGTGCCCCAGAAAAATAGAATATTAAGTTATAAATATTTCCTATGGGCCAGCAGTTTGCTAACATACATGCTAGATTTTCTCTCCCAAGCCACACCCAAACCTAACCTTCTAGGAGTTGAGTTTGTTCTTGCTGACTTAATTTTATAAGCTTACAAAATCAAAGTTTTTCCATGATGAAGAAAATGACTACTCATAAAAAAGGCAGGAAAAAAAAAAAGAAAAAATCATCTACAGCACCCACACACTCAGAGAAAACCATACTGGAGATTATTTTTTCAGAGCATAAGTTTTTTTTTTTTTTTTAACAAGAAGAATGAACACTCGTGCCACACATATGGCATGGAAGATAAGGACTTTGTTGCCAACACCATGAGGATGTACCAGCACATGTGTTGTCTGGGAGCATTCTCTACCTCAGTCCAGACTGGAAGAACAAGAACATGTCAGTCCTGGTCTAAAAGCTCCAGACCCGTGATTCTTCAGCTAACCACTCCGATCTCCATTCAGCCCACAGTGAAGAGAAGAAGCCATTAACTAAAACAAGGCTATTTCTCCTCCTCTTTAATGACATAAACCGAGGTAACAGGAGCTAGACACAGTGGGGACCAGAAAGCTCTAAGAACCAATTAATTTTCATTTTATGAGGCAATTTCCTCAAGATTAGTTTGAAATTCACAAGTCCCTGGGTGCCTGGGTGGCTCAGTTGGTCAAGCAACTGCCTTCGGCTCAGGTTTGGCCCAGGGTCCTGGGATCGAGCCCTGTATCGGGCTCCCTGCTCAGCCTGCTTCTCCCTCTCCCCCTGCTGCTCCCCCTTCTTGTGCCGAAAGGCAGGTTAAATCAAGGGGAAGAAGGCAGGCCACCAATAGAAAAAGAAAAATCTCCGTTAAAAAATAAAACTGACAAGTCCCCAGGGAGAAAGAGCAGGACACAGATAAAAGGAGGATGGACGTGCTGGCTAAAACAGAAGCACACGAGGCTGAAGCGGAGACCAAACCCTTCTGTACCACGCAGCTCTGCTGTTCCTGGACCAAGTGGACTTGAAAATATGTGGGCTCTTGACTGTGGGACAACTTAGGGGCAAGAATGATTGGTACAAACCCTCCAATGACACATGGGGAAGTTCAAGTAAAACAGCGTGTTTTCCTGGCTCCAGATAACCAAGTGAATTTCTGAGTGGAGGACAGCACGCTTTCCCACTTGAATCACTCACTCTGGTAAGTGAGGACACAATCAATCTGACCGGCTTAAGGACTTGCTTCCAGCATGGCTCTCAATGTTCTATGAATAAACAAGCTTCCTTCTTTTGTCGTATATAGTCACAGATACATAGGGCTGGCCCAGACGAGGGCTTTCCAAACTGTTATGTGGGCTCCATGGAGATGCTTTCGGGTCACCAGAGGGACTTCCTTCTCTCTTGTAGCAAGCAGAATAATTTCACCTCCTTCCACTTCACAGAAGAGGTTCCAGACAACATTTTGTTTGAATAAAAGAGTTTCCACTGCTAAAGTGTCCTACCAGATGATCTTTAAGAGAAGCTTTATGACCAAGAGATTTCTTCACCAGGACTGCATAAAATGAAGCAGAATAGATTACCTTTTTTTTTTTTTTTTGGTACTCTCTGGACACAGCAAAAGTCTTGATTTCCTATTTATTCCAACTCTATTTTCTTATATTTTCACCATTCTTATATTTTCCACATGAACTCACCTGTTAAGGCCATTAATTGTGCTCTACTTACCTTCCACTCCCCCTTCTTCTTTACCTTCTTTATCACATCATGCATGATCTCTAAAAAAGGAGAGAGAAAAAAAGGAAGGAAGGAGGGAAGGAAGAAAGGGAGGAAGGGAAGGAGGGAGGAAAGTTTAATGCAATATTAACGACTTTCAACACCTGCTTATTATATTAGACTAGGTCATTTCCCCCCATAGGCTTTGTTTTCTCTGTCATGCAATTCAACCAATCTGCTTACTGATCCGTAATCAAATTACCACAAACTTTTCTATTTCCTTTATTCTTTTAAAAGAAAAAAAAATTTTTTTTAAGTAAGCTCAAGGCCCAATGTGGGGCTTGAACTCATGACCCTAAGATCAAGAATCGCATGCTCTACTGACTGAGCCAGCCAGGTGCCCCTCTTCCTGTTCCTTTAATTTGGTGGTTGTCAAACTTTTTGGTCTCAGGACTTCTTTACACTCTTAAAAATTGAGAACTCCAAAGAATGTTTGTTAAATGGGTAGATATCTATTGATATTTACCATACTGGAAATTAAACTAAGAGGGGTGCCAGGCTGGCTCAGTCAGTGGAGTGTGCAACTCTTCATCTCAGGGGTTGGGAGTTCAAGCCCCACGCTGGGTATAGAGTTTACTTAAAAATAAAATCTTAAGGGCACCTGGGTGGCTCAGATGGTTAAGCATCTGACTCATGATTTCGGCTCGGGTCAAGATCTCAGGGTCCTGGGTTCGAGCCCCATGTCAGGCTCTCCACTCAATGGGCAGTCTGCTTGTCTCCCTCTGCCCCTCCCCCTGCTCATGCTCTCTCTGTCTCTCTCTCTCAAATAAATCAATCTTTTTAAAAAATCTTTAAAAAATTAAACTGAGAAATTTTTTAAGTAATCATTAATTCACCTAAAATAACAAGAGGAGGGGTGCTTGGACGTTCAGTGGGTTAAGCGTCTGACTTTTGATCTCAGCTCAGGTCTTGAGCCTTGAGTCTTAAAAAAATAAATAAATAACAAGAGGGGTGCCCAGGGATGCCTGGGTGGCTCAGTCTATTAAGTGTCCACCTTCAGCTCAGGTCATGATCCCAGGGTCCTGGGATCGAGTCCCTCATCTGGCTCCTTGCTCTGCAGGGAGCCTGCTTCTCCCTCTGCCTGCCACTCCCCCTGCTTGTGCTCTCTCTCTCTCTCTCTCTTTCTCTGACAAATAAATAAATAAAATCTTAAAAAAAAAAAGAGGGGTGCCTGGCTAGCTCAGTCGGTAGAGCATGCTGACTCTTGATCTCTGGGTCATGAGTTCTAGCCTCACATTGGGCATAGAGCTTACTTTATAAACAAATACATACATACATACATACAAGAAACTCATTATATGTTAACATAAATAGCATTTTAATGAAATGTAATTATATTTTCTACAACAAAACAATTTTTAGTGAGAATACTGGCTTTTTTAAAAAACATTTCTGCAACTCTCTTTGGCTTCATAAAAGACAGCTGGGTTCTCCTTCCTATCTGGTTCTGCAATCTGTTATGAATCATATAGCATCTAGAAAACTCTACTGTGCACTTTGTGAGAGAATAAGAATGAAGAAGGCAAATAATATCTTAGTCTTATTATAAAGACAGTTTTGCTCAGGGACTCCCCACGGGATCTCGGATTTTTGAGAACCACTGCCTTAAGTTAAGTGGGTAAGAGACTATGACAATACCTCAGGCCACATGAGCCCCCTCAAGCTCCAAAAACAGATGTGAAGGGCAGTTGTGATGATGTCTTTCTAACCCTGAGCACAGCTGTGGGATGCTCCCAATCCAAATCACCATTTTGTTAAGCCACAGTTCCTAGAAATTCCATACCACACACAGGTCTACCATGAAGTTTTCACAGGAAATAAAACTTTTGCCACTCTTTCTAAATCTAGGTAATACAAAGGCCTGGAAGGACTCAAAGGTGAGCAGTTGCCACCAGCAAGTGTGTTTCAAACATTTAGGTCATTATCTAGAGCACATTTCTGAATTCTGCTTTTGATCATGTTCAATAATCTGACATGTCATGAAAGTTTCTTAATATCTTTAAGAACTTGGGAACCTGGGTGGCTCAGTCAGTTAAACGTCTGCCTTCAGCTCAGGTCAGGATCCCAGGGTCCTGGGATCAAGTCCTGTGTCAGGCTCCCTGCAGAGCCTGCTTCTCCCTCTCCCTCTGCCACTACCCCATGCTTGTGTGCTCTCTCTGTCAAATAAATAAATAAAGTCTTTTTAAAAAAATCTTTAAGAACTTTTTACTTGATTATAAAAAAACCACACTGCAGTAAGCATAGAAAACAGAAAAAAAGTATAAAGAAGAAAATACCATGTACTACTTGTGTACATAAAAAAAATCAAAGAAAAATCACCTGTAATCCTACCAACTTCAAGTACATAATTAACATTTTAGTTTATTTCCTGCTAGCTTTTTCCATGCAACTCTACATAGTTAAGATCATACTGTATATATAATTTTTATTATGTTTTTTCATGAATAAGCTCATTTTCCCCATGTTAATAAAAAATGCTTCCTGGTTTTAAATGCCGCATAATAGTCCCTAGTTTAGTCAACAATTTCCCCAATAGCCATTTAGATGACTTCCCATATTTCAGTGGTGAAAAATTGGGAACAAATACATCCAATGATAGGGCAGTGCTTAAGTCAATTAGGTTTTGTTCATATAATGGAATACAATGTACTCATTAGAAATAATGATATGGTAACATATCTATTCATTCATCCACTCTCTCATTCGATAACATTTGCTGAGTAACCACTGTTTACCAGTCAGTGGACTAGGCACCAAGAATGAAAACACAGAAGACATGGCACAGCTCCCACAGAGCTTACAGCCTGGTGAAGGGAGCAGACGTTGAATCAAGTGCAATCTCAGCTTCTCATAAGTGTTCTCCAAGGTCAATAAACAAAGGCTATGATAGAGAAAAAAAAAAAAAGGTGTGGACAGCTACCCAAAAGGGAGGACCAGCCAAGGCCTCTCTGAGGAAGTGAACCTCATAATGAAGATGCCAGCTATGCAAAGGCTGGAAAGGAGAAGGAGTAGGCACAAAGGCTTGGGCTGGAAAAAGAGTTGGACATCTTCTTGGAACTGGAGATCACTATAAGCTTCGAGATTGAAGGCCAGATCATTTAGGGCCTTGATTTTCTCTGAAGGGCACTGGAACACCACTGAAGGCAGGGATGTAATCTGATGTGCTGTAGAAGGGAGATTGGAGGGGATGAGAACAGAAGCAGGGTGTAGTGCTAGGAGGCCTTTGCAATCAGAAAAAAAAAAAATCAGCATGATTGGTGGCAGGGGTCATGGTGAGAAGTGGATGGATTTGAAACATATTTTGGAAGTAAAACCAACAGCGTTAGCCGCTGAATTGGATGTGGGGGCCTGGGGGATGGGGAAGAGACAGATAACTCCTGGGTTTTTGGCACAAGCAAAGAAATTGATGCAAAGACATTTGGAGATACATAGAGAAAAGATTTAAAGGAAGAACTGACTTGTAAGAGAATACCAAGAGGTTTTTTGTTTGTTTTTTTAATTCAAGATTGAGATGGCTGAGAGACATCTGAGGGGAGATGGAGAGCCGGTAGCTGGAAGTAGCTCTGGAGCTTGGAAGAGTGACCTCAGCTGGAGGTAAAAATTTGGACTTCAATCCTTCCTTCCTAGGTACTCCCATTCCAAAATTCTCAGGAGATATATTTGTCGTGGCTATTGTTAACAGCCAGTTCCAATGCTGCCCTACATTTTTCTAATCCAATACCGAAAAGGAAACAAGGATTAGAGCCCTATTTGCATTAAGAATCAAGTAGCTTGGGCTACTTCCCCACAAATAATCCCTGGCAATCACATTTCATCTCTCTTGTAAGTCCTCTTTGTGGAAAGAAACAAAGTCTTCTGAGGCCAGTCCAACCAGCAGTCTTATTTCTGCACACCAAACCGTGTGTATAAACAGCCAAAACGTCCATTCTACCACCCAGCTAGTCTGTATAGATAGAACAGAAGACACCAGGGCAGCTTCAACTTCTCCATAATCACGAGGACCAAAGCCCTGGTGGACTTTGCTTCCCTCATGGACAAGGGGTAAACAAGAAGGTTCCTTCTCAGCCACAGGCTCTAGGTCCTGGGTGACTCCCAAACTCAACAAATCTTTCCCACGCCCTGAGAAAAATAGTAGGTAGCTAAGATTATCGGGGACATCTTCACATGTACCCAATATACTAAGTGGAGTCCTAAAGGAAAGGCTCTAGGGATAGCTGCAAACCCATCCCCTCTTGGGAAGCCTTTCACAGTGACGTGTGTCAGGACACCTAAGCCCATGGCACGCCAAAACGTCTGAAATAGCATGACTAATATTAGATGGGCTGGAAGTTTGGGAGAAATGTGAGCATCACTAAAGTCCTTAAAATCCCCCCTTAAGTGGGGGATTCAAATATGCTAATGCTCTGCCCGGGTCAGATGCACCAGGAGTCCCGTGCCACCAGACAGGAAGAAGTTTTCTACAGGAAGAAGAAATCTACAGATTTAAGGGAGTCTAAACTCAGGCCACAAATGCCCTTCTCTTTACCAATTCAGAGTACAGGCAACTTCCAGAGTCGTTCTGGCTTAATAGTGGGGAGTTCTTCGGGTGCCTGGGTGGCTCAGATGGTTGGGCATCTGCCTTCAGCTTGGGTCATGATCCCAGGTTCCTGGGATCGAGCCCCGCATGGGGCTCCCTGCTCCTTGGGGAGCCTGCTTCTCCCTCTGCCTCTCTTCTGTCTCTCATGAATAAACAAATACATAATCTTAAAAAAACAGTGGGGAGTTCTTCTAAAAGACACCCTCTTGAATATAAGGGTAGTTAAGAAAAGGTCACCCCCACTCCTCATGATTAAAAAAAAAAAATCATGGGAAGCGCTAAAGTTAGACCAAGGAAAATCCAGGTTTAGGCATTTGCTGACTATGTGAACTTGGGCAAGTTTAAAATGTTTTAAGCTTGGGGCGCCTGGGTGGCTCAGTCGGTAAAGCAGCTGCCTTTGGCTCAGGTCATGATCCCGGGGTCCTGGTATGGAGCCCCACATCGGGCTCCCTGCTCAGTGGGGAGTCTGCTTCTCCCTCTCCCTTTGCTTCTGCCCCTGCTCATGCTCTTTCTCTTTCTCAAATAAATAAAATCTTAAAAAAAAAAAAATGTTTTAAGCTTCAGTTTTCTTATCTGCAAAATTATAATGGCCTGTTATAAAGATTAATAAAATACAATGTTTAGTTGGTGCCTGGCATTCCACAAAAGGCACCTATTGTGATGTCACTATAAAATATGTTATTCATACAGACAAGGAATTACCTCCTTATGAAAATTATGACACATCGCTTCCACCAGTCAAGATTTTTAATAAAATGTAAAAACCTATTAAGAAGAAATACATATTCAAAATACAGTTTTTAAATAATCACAAGAGGGCGCCTGGGTGGCTCAGTTGGTTAAGCAACTGCCTTTAGGCCAGGTCATGATCCTGGAGTCCCAGGATCAAGTCCCGCATCGGGCTCCCTGCTCAGCAGGGAGTCTGCTTCTCCCTCTGACCCTCCCCCCTCTCATGTGCTCTCTCTCTCTCTCAAATAAATAAAATCTTTAAAAAAAATTTAAAAATATTTAAATAAACAAATAAATAATAAATAATCACAAGAATATTAGATAACAATCTCTACAGGTATTTCACCCAAAACCTCAAAGCTTCTCTGACCCCCCAACACACATGTAATACGTTTTTGGAATAACAGCACGAATGTGTCAATGTGTACAATATAAATCTTAAATGTAAATATAAAATTGAACAGAAGATTCCTTCTACCCCTTCTGAGGAGACAGACCTTTGTTTATCTAGGAAGAGATGCATTAAAACGGAAGCACAGGTGGGGGCCCAACACAGACACACAGGACTATATTTTTAAATTGCTATTACTTAACATTCTGCAAATTCGCTTAGACAAGAAAACAAAATGACGTATAAAATTGGTAAGGAGGACGCAGAATATCTGCCTGCAGCAATCATGGGAATCACATTAGAACCCTTATGAAGGTGGCAGATACAAAATAAACACAAAACAACCAGCAGGATGTTTACGGGGCAACCAGAACCAGATTTCAGGAAGACAGCTCCGCTGCTTACCACGGCATACTGGGCTGGGACTGCACCCCTCTCGATTCTACCCGCCACTGGCAATTCTGCTTTTGAGCAACAAGAAGTCTATTCCTCTTTCCCTGGCAGCACTTCAAATACCTGAAGATGGCAACCACGTCTCTGTTTTGCTCTGGGCTGGAAAGTCTCCTTGCTAAACAACGGTACCTCCCAGGTGGAATGAGTTTAGAGCTAAACAACACATGAGGAAATGGTTCAAATACTTGAAAACAAGACTTCCAAGTCCTGTCAAGATCTTCCCTTAGAGTGGCGCCTGGGTGGCTCAGTTGGTTAAGCGGCTGCCTTCAGCTCAGGTCATTATCCCAAGGGCCTGGGATCGAGCCCCTGCATCGGGCTCCCTGCTCAGTGAAGGGTCCAATTCTCCCTTTCTCTCTCCCTCTGACTCTCCCCCTGCTTGTGCTCGCCCGCGCACGTCTCTCTCTCAAATAAATACAATCTTTCAAAAAAAAAAAAAAGGATCTTCCCTTAGAAATACCTATTTATACAGACTATTGGTAACCTAGCTACAAATTATTTACCATTTTGCCTTTACATAGTTCTTCATAATACAGAAGTAGCACATTTTTGTTGAAAAATTCAAATAGATGTATAAATACAAAATGAAATTTTCCTCCTTACTCCCACTCTTCAGGGGAAACCACCACAAACAAGTCTAGTGGGCACCCTTACAGGTCCTCTTCTATGCATATACAAGTGTATATGGGAATATAGGCACATACACTCATGGCTCCTTGGCTGAGGCCTGGGGAGGTTAAGTAACTCTCCATGATTCTCCCTTCTTTGGTGCTGAAGAACCCTTACGTTGGAAAGAACCTTAGAGACCATTTAAAACCAGAGTCTAGGTCCCTCATTTTGGGATTGAAATACCCCTCGCAAAACAGAGCCTTCTGGAGTAGGCAAGGCCACTAAATGGTCACTCTAGAGTGAGCAGAAATGGGTCTCTGGATCCCCATACAAATGTTCTTCCCACTACACATACTGTTTCTTGGGCTCTAGCATGGACTGGACTCTGAAATTGAAGCTGGGTGTGCTTTTCTGTTTCATTTCAATGATCACCTTGACACAGTAAAGCTAAGTGATTCAGATGGGTTTTGGAGCCAGATCCTCCACTTACCACCTGTGACCTTGGGCAAGTTATTAAATCTGTGTCAGTCTTCCCATCTATAAAATGGGAATGACCACACAGGCCCCATAGAGTTATTGTGGGGATTAAATAAGTTCATGTGTGTAAAGCACTTAGTTCAGTACTTAACACTGTTGGTTATCACCATCAATATCATCATCTATTTCAAATGGTATTTGACCTCCCTAGGATGGAAGAAGCCAAAGATTTACGATTGGTTTCTTATTTTTTTTAAAAGATTTCATTTATTTATTTGAGAGAGAGAGAGATAGTGAGAATAGGAACACAAGCAGGGCCAGTGGGAGAAGGAGAAGCAGGCTTCCTGCCAAGCAGGGAGCCCAATGCAGGGCTCGATCCCAGGACTGTGGGATCATGACCTGAGCCGAAGGCAGACGCTTAACGACTGAGCCACCCAGTCGCCCCCCAATTGGTTTCTTATTGTTTCTCCATGGAGTTTGTGACGTCTCCTGTTTTCCAGTTTGTTTCTCTGCATACAAATTCTTTCATCCACTCAACAATGATGACTTATTGAACACCTATATGTTAGACCTCCTTCCCAACATTGCAAAGACCACAGTGAACAAGCTAAACAAGATTCCTGCTCTTAAGGTGCTTACACCTGATATGGAGGGCAGAGACAGTCAATAAACACTAGGAAGTAAACAAGATCATTCTAGAGAGTGACATGTGCTCAAAGGAAATTACAAAGGTTAATCAACAAGAATGTGACAGGGGTTTGGGAGAAGGTCCTCTCAGGAGGTGACAGGAGGACCGACACTGTCGTTCTGGGGGCAAGAGTTTTCCAGGCATAGGAAGAGCAGGTGCAAAATCCTCAAGTCAGGATCAAGAGTAGTACAGTCCAGGAATAAAGACAAAGCAATTATGGGGAGACCCAGCAAGCTCAGTGAGGGAAAGAAAGGTTCAGGATGCGCTCTGAGAGGTTGCCCCAGAGTCTCACATTGTCTTTAAAGCAGTAACTCCTTACTAGGGACTCCACAAGTCATACATAGTATTCTGCTCCTGGAATACTAAGCCTCATTCATTCACGTTCAAACATGACAACTCCCTCCCATCCCTGTACCTTCAACTGCCACCCTGTCGCTGGCATCTGGCATAAAATAATGATTTAGCAAATGCCTGTAGAATGAATGAACCCCCGGGTGGCATAACTGAGCAGTGCTTGCTGGGAGTGAAATGAGCGGTTCTGTTCATAGTGTATCTCAGGACCGAGTAGGGTGACTCCACCCAGTAGCTCACTGCAACCACCTACACACCCCCTCCCAGGGACGCCACTCTCCTGACACCCCCCAATTTTCAGAACTCCCAGTTCAAAGATGACTGCCAGAAAAAAAAAAAGTCTCAGGGACTCTTTCACAGGGACTGCTGGGGAGAGAGAACTCTTCATTCTTGAGGAACATGACAGGTACACTATGGTTATTCTGGCTAGCCCCAAGTTTGCAAGCCAGAAAGATCTAGAAATGTTCTTCCCTTAACTCTCCTCACTCAAATGCAGTGAGGAGTGTGGGTATTATGTGAATATACAAATACAAATGCTCAAATCCAAAGTTTCTGCCATCTTAGCATTTCTCTATTAATTTTTTTAACCAGTGTCTGAGATATCATAACCTAATCTAAATACTTCCAAAAACTCATATTAAAGAAAAAGCTTAATCAGGGGCACCTGGGTGGCTCAGCTGGTTAAGCATCAGCCTTTGGCTCAGGTCATGATCCCAGAGTTCTGGGATCGATCCCCGCATCAGGCTCCCTGCTCAGCGGGGAGCCTGCTTCTCCCTTTCCCTGTGCCCCTCTCCCTGCTTGTGCTTGTGCTCTCTCTTTCTCTGTCAAATAAGTAAAAATAATAAGAAAAAGCTCAATCAATAATTCAGTCTTAATTTTTTTAAAAGTGCCCACAATAGTAGTAGCATCTAACATTTATTGAAGAGTTACTATGTGGAATACCTTGTCCTATACATTTTACATGAATCATCTCACTGTGACCCTCCAAGATTAAGTATTATAATCACTCCCATTTGGACGCCTGGGTGGCTCAGTCGTTAAGTGTCTGCCTTCGGCTCGGGTCATGATCCCAGGGTCCTGGGATCGAGTCCCACATTGGGCTCCTTGCTCAGTGAGGAGCCTGCTTCTCCCTCTCCCTCTGCTGCTCCCCCTGCTTGTGCTCTCTCTCTCTCTGACAAATAAATAAATAAAAATCTTTAAAAAAAATCACTCCCATTTTTATTTTTATTTTTAAATATTTTATTTATCTGAGAGAAAGAGACATAGCGAGAGAGAGCACGAGCGCGGAGGAAAGGGAGAAGCAGGCTCCTATTTAGCAGGGAACCTAATGTGGGGCTCGATCCCCGGACCCCGGGATCATGACCTGAGCCAAAGGCAGATGCTTCACCGACTGAGCCACCCAGGTGCCCCTAACCACTCAGCGGGGAGTCTGCTTCTTCCTGTCCCTCTGCTCCTCCCCCTGCTCATGCACACTCTCTCTGTCTGAAATAAATAAATAGAATCTTAAAATATATATACACACACACACACACACACACACACACACACACACACACATATATATATATAGTCATCAGAGAAGGGCACCTGGATGGTGCAGTTGGTTGGGTGACCGACTCTTGGTTTCTGCTCAGGTCGTGATCTCAGAGTCTTGAGATTGAGCCCCACATCAGGCTCCGCGCTCAGCGTGCACTGTGCTTGGAGTGTCTCTCTCCCTCTCCCTCTGCTCTTCCCCCTGCTTGCATGTGCACGCTCCCTCCCTCTCTCTCTCTCTCAAATAAATAAATCTTTCAAAAAAAAGTCATCAGAGAGTTTTAGATGAAAGTTTCAAACTCAAAAAACAAATGCCATTTTGGTTATTATGAAATTGTTCCAGTGTCTTAATCTAAAGACAGGTACCCTGGCTCACTCCTGTAAAACATCAGTTACCTAAAATTATAATTTATTATAATTTTGTATCTGAACTGTACTTTGTGAAAGTGAGAGACCAAAATAGAAATCATAAATTGTCAGCCACAGGGCAAGGACGAGGTACCGCTCCCTGTAATTGTTCAGTGACAACTGCCTAACCTGGGAATGTTCTTGTTTAGGTTTACTTTTTGGGTGGTGGGGAGTGGGAGGGAAGGGAAAGGCTGATTGTTGGAGTTGTCACAAGCTTTAGAACATTCAGAGACTGGTGAACAATGACTTGATTACATTGCCCTTGTAAGCACACCCACGGATTACATAAGACTCAAATGCCCAAAGTTATGACATCCAACACTTGGGCTGCTGAGAGCATGATAAATAAATGCCTGATGTCCGAGAGACCAAATCCTAACCTCAGGCCCATGAAGATGCCAGATGGAGTTACAGGGAGGACTATTTACTGTCTCTTTTACAGGAGATTCTCATTTCCCATCTAATTTTCCCCACTCCGCTTCCTAAGGTTCAGAGCCAAAAAGTTAAGGAGCTACTCTCTAAAGCAAAGCCTCACAGACCCTGGAATTTTGATTAGTAGAAAGGAAATCCCAAAGTGAAGACAAAACGAGATTAGAAATAGGAGTTCCTGGTACCACTTTAGATGCAGTCTAAAAAAGCTACAGCTCCAAAGAAGAAATTTTCTTCTTCCTAAGGTTGCTTTCCACATAATATCCCTTGGATTAAAGGAGCTGTGAAATCACCAAATACACACAAATAGAAAAATCAATTAAAAATGGAAACTTAGGGGGCACCTGGGTGGCTCAGTCGCTAAGCGTCTGCCTTCGGCTCAGGTCATGATCCCAGGGTCCTGGGATCGAGCCCCGCATTGGGCTCCCTGCTCCATGGGAAGCCTGCTTCTCCCTCTCCCACTCCCCCTGCTTATGTTCCCTCTCTCGCTGTGTCTCTCTCTGTCAAATAAATAAATAAAATCTTAAAAAATAAATAAATAACATAAAAATAAAAAAGGAAACTAAAACAATTTCTATCTTCTTAAGGGGCGCCTGGGTGGCTCAGTCGTTACGCGTCTGCTTTTGGCTCAGGTCATGATCCCAGAATCCTGGGATCAAGCCCCCCGTTGGGCTCCCTGCTCAGTAGGAAGCCTGCTTTTCCCTCTCCCACTTCCCCTGCTTGTGTCCACTCTCTCGCTGTGTCTCTGTCAAATAAATAAATAAAATCTTAAAAAAAAAATCAACAGCTTATATAGTAGTAAATATTATTTAGTTATATTAATGTTTTGCACAAAAGACCAAAGACACAAAATGGTGAAATGGAGATAATTATTCTAGGACAGACAGCACTACTATTATCTCATAAGCATTGTTGAATAAGACATTTTTAAAAGGACTCAAGACTCAGTTGGTTAAGCGACTGCCTTTGGTTCAGGTCATGATCCTGGAGTCCCGGGATCGAGTCCCACATCGGCTCCCTGCTCGGCGGGGAGTCTGCTTCTCCCTCTGACCCTCTTTCCTCTCGTGCTCTCTGTCTCTCATTCTCTCTCTCTCAAATAAATAAAATAAAATCTTAAAAAAAAAGAATGAGGGCCATTTTTATACAAGATAGTGATACTATCATGCAGTTATTTGGGAAGCATTTTGCATTGGCTAAAGAAAAAGAAGGAAAGAAAGAGAAAGAAAGAGGGGGAGAGGGAGAGAGAAAGAGAGAGAGAAAGAAAGAAAGAAAGAAAGAAAGAAAGAAAGAAAGAAAAGAAAGAAAGAAAAGAAAGAAAGAAAACACACTGCCCATATACATCACCAACAGCAGCAGACCTCATCTGTTAATGTCCCATTTGGTTTGCCAGCCTGTATCTGTTTTTCTGCAAAATGCTTGTCCTCAGGGCACCTGGGTGGCACAGTCAGTTAAGCGTCCAACTCTTGGTTTTGGCTCAGGTCCTGATCTCAGGGTCATGAGATTGAGCCCCACGTCAGACTCCATGCTGAGCATGGAGTCTGCTGAAATTTCTTTCCCTCTACCCCTCCCTGCCTCTCTCTCTTTAATAAATCAATCAATCTTAAAACAAACAAAAAAACAGCTTGTCCTCCTTTTAGTACAGACTATGATGCCTGCAGTAATTCTTCCTTGAACTGCAAGGACCTAGAACAGGTATCTAGCTTGATCTTGGCAGGAACACAAGATGTGGCCAGTATCTTAAATTTGTAGATGCAGCATTTAATGGCTTCAAATCACATTTCCTGACCTAAGTGGGGGTTTTCCTCCCTTTAAGTACTAAGGATTAGAGAAAATGTACTTTGGAAAGAGGGAGAAAGAATGGGATATTTCATATAATTCCAGAAACCCAGAGCAGACAATAGATCTAGCCTGGTGGTTTTTAGTAGGGGAGTGATTATGCGCCCCCAAGAAGGACATTCAGCAATGTCTGGAGACATTTCTGATTACCTCGGCTGGAGGATGCTATGGGCATTTATGGGGGAGAGGCCAGGGATGCTGCCAAACATCCTACAGTGCACAAGCTCATACAGCCCAAAACGTCAACAGTGCTAAGGCTGAGAAATCCTGATCCAGTCCATTTTATAAAGAAAATGAACCCAAGAGAGATAAGTGACTTGTCTGTGACAGTGGTAGTAGGAATCATCTTATTTTCAAGTCAAAGATTCTCACCAGCCCAATTTGTTCTGTTCTAAGATTTAATCAGGTCTGAGATGCTAAAAAATATTTAATCTTACACAGCATGGCAAGGCCATAAGCTCAAGCTCCTTCTGGAACCAACAATTCAGCTATTGCAGAGATGTCAAACTGACAGAAGATAAAAGCCTCAGGGAAGCTTCCAGAAGGAGGAAATGCTCCCCCCACCACCACTCCAAGCCCCCAACACATAAAAAGGTCTAATTCCAGGAGGGCTGCTTCCTTTTCCCAAATCCATGTAACTGGTTACAATTATATACCAGGAAAAGAAAACATCCTCCAGGGATTTGAGCCCAGGATCAAGCATGGGAAGAAGGTGAAGCTCTGGGAAGAAAGACTGAAAATCCAGAAGCAGCTGAGTTTGCACTTTTACTGAATATGCAGGCTGGGGCTTTCCTCAAGCCAGTCTTCCATACCCTATAGAAAAGACGCTGCTGTTTACTACAGAGAGTTGGTTTCTTGTCCTCTCTACAAGAAAGGGGCGGGGGGAAAGTGGCCAAAAGAGCCAGCCATTTTGTTATATTAAGAATCTAGGGTGTGGTGGTCCCCAGCTTCTGGCTGCTGGCCACTCCTCTCCTTCCTTCCTAGAATGCAGTTCTTATAAATGATAGTCTTATTTTCTACAGTAGATGTGTGGTAAGTGACTTAGCAAACCTAGGAAAGCTGAATCCATCTGAAGTGGAATCCTAAGCCAGCAGTAGGGAACACTGAAAACCAACCAAATGCACATAAAAGTATCCTCAACAGTTTTAAGAACTGGAAGCACCAGGTACCTCTGGAACTTAAAAGAATGTGTGTGGGGCGAGGGGGGTGGCGTGTGACAAGTATAAGGCATGTTGGTAGAAAGGTATTTGGGAAACAGTTATATCCTAAATCTCTTCTATCACTTCCCATCACTGAGTGACTGTCCTCCCAGCATGGCAGAACACCGAAAGTTTCCTCTCCAGAGAGTGTAGAGTTTGCAGGTCCCTGGACTGTGAGACTCAAGGCATAGTTCGGGGCCTGAGTCTAATACTGAAAACAGAGGTACTGAATGACCATGTGTACAGATTGTTGAGAACTACCCTCCATACCTCTGGTCCTCTTCATCTACTCAGCTCCCAGAATTCTGGTAGCCAGACCTTTATCTCCAAGCAGGAGACAGACTTCTCTCAGGAGTCAAGCCCAGGAAGAAAAATCCAAAGACACTGACACTGGGGATTCCCCAACAGCCCACCTTCTTCAGCCCCATCCAGAAGGCCAAAGCTCCAAGCAGTGTTTAAGTCTCTCATCATAAGCAGCCAGACCCAACTAAAGAAAGTTCCTACGTGGAAAATAGAGACCAAAACAACAACAAAACCTGGAGGAAATAGACTATGCAGATAATTTTTTATTTTTATATTTTTTTAAAGAGAGAGACATAAAGGAAGATACCATATTCATGAATCAAGAATAGGAGGCTACAAAAAAAATTAAAATGAGCTATTAGAAATTTTTAAAGAATATGACAGCAGAAATTTAAAATTAAATAGAAAGGTTGGAAAATAAAGTTGAGGAAATCTGGAAAACACAGCAAAGAATCAAAGAGAGAAATAACTGAAAAGAAAATTAGAGGACTAGTCCAAGAGCTTCAACATCTAAATAGTACTAATTCCATAAAGAAAAAATTCAGGAGAGGAAATCATTGTGAAATTATTTTTTTTTTAAAGATTTTATTTATTGGGGTGGCTGGGTGGCTCAGTTGGTAAAGCGTCTGCCTTCAGCTCAGGTCATGATCCCAGAGTCCTGGGATCCAGTCCCGTATCAGGCTCCCTGCTCAGCAGGGAGTCTGCTTTTCCCTCTCCCTCTGCCTCTCCCTGCTGTTTGCGCTCTCTCTCTCTCTCTTGCTCTCTCATATAAATAAAATCATCAAGGGAGAGAGAGAGCGTGGGATGGGAGGGGCAGAGGGAGAGGGAGAGGGAGAGAGAATCTTCAGCAGACTCCACGCTGAGCATGGAGCCCAACTTGGGGCTCGATCTCACAACCTTGAGATCACAACCTGAGCCGAAACCAAGAGTTGGATGCTTAACCAACTAAGCCACCCCAGGTGCCCCTGTGAAATTATTTTTGAAATGTTCCCAGAAGTAAACAGCATAAGTTGCCAGAGGGAAAGGCCCACTGAATGTCTAGTACAGGGATCAGCAAACTATGGCCTGTGGGCCAAATTCAGTCTGCAGTCTGTTTTTGTACAGACCTTAAGCTAAGAATAGCTTTTACACTTTTAAGGGGTGGGAAAAATGGAAGAAGATGTGGCAGAGATCGTATATGGACCACAAAAACCAAAGTATTTACTACATGACCTTTTAAAGAAAAAGTTTTCTGACCCTCGTCCAGCACAATGGATAAGGACGGACATACACCACAGCAAATCACTATCAAAGTCCAGAATATTGAGGACAGAGTGGAAGTTTCAGAGGGGAAGATATGAGACATACTAAAGGATCAATAATCAAATGCCTTCAAACTTCTCAAAGGCAAAACTGGAACAAGACAATGGAACAGTATTTTTTTTTTTTAAGATTTTATTTATTTGAAAGAGAGGGATAGGGAGAGTGGGAACACAAGCAGGGGGAGCGGAAGAGGGAGAAGCAGGCTCCCCGCTGAGCAGGGAGCCCAATGCGGGGCTTGATCCCAGGACCCTGGGATCAGGACCTGAGCCAAAGGCAGACGCCCAACGACTGAGCCACCCAGGTGCCCCGACAATGCAGCAGTCTTTCAAAATTCTGAAGGAAACCAATTTCCAACATAAAATTCTATGTTCCTTCAAACTAACAATTAAGTATGAGAGTAAAATAAAGATATTTTCTGACACATAAGGTCTCCAAAAAACTACCTCCCTTTTTCCAGAAGTTCCTGGGAAGTGAGCTCCACCAAAACAGGAGAGAGTAAACCAAGAAAGGAAGATATGAAATACAGAAGACAGGATGATTCAAAATGTGAGAGGTGGGGCGCCTGGGTGGCTCAGTCAGTAGATCATGCAACTCTTGCTCTTGGGGTCATTGAGTTTGAGGCCCACACTGGGTGCAGAGATTACTTTAATTAGTTAATTAAGCAATCAATTAATTAATTAAAAAACAAATGAGGTGAAAAAAATCCCAGGAGGATGGTGAATAGATGGAGGTCCCAAGTAACAGTGGTGCACTAGAGGGAAGACCACCAGTCTCAGCATAATGTGGCTTTATAGCCACCCACACAGTCATCGTGCCTGGTGCCCTGCATTCCATTGTGTAGATGAAGGTTCCCCTGTAGTATTATTTCACGTAGTGCAGGTCTGCCGCTGATGGTTCTTTCAATGTTTCTTGTTTTTGTTTTTTTTAATGTCTGAAAGTGTTTATTTGGCTTTGTTACTGAAGGATACAGTATATTCTCTGGGGTTTAGCATTCTAGGTTAATATTTTGTATCTCTCAGTCCTTCAAAGTTACTGCTCTACTGACTTTCAGCTTACATTGTTCCTGGCAAGAAATCTGCACCATCTTTATCTCTGCTCTGTATATAATGTGTCTTTTCTCTCTAGTTAATTAAAAAATTTCTTTTTATAACTGCTTTTAAGCAATTTGGTTATGATGTGCCTTGGTGCAGAGTTGCTTATGTTTGGGGTTCACGGAACTTCTTGGATCTAAGAGTTTATGGTTTTCATCAAATTTGGAAAGAGTTCAGCCAATATTTCTTCAAATACTTTTTCTGCATGCCGTCCCCCTCCCCCCCCCGCCCCATTCTTCTCTCCTTTAGGGACTCCAATTATATATACTGGGCCCTTTGAAGTTGTCCTACAGCTCACTGATGCTTTTTGGTTTTTTTCTCCAGTCTTTTTCTATGTTTCACTTTGGACAGTTTTTATTGCTGTATCTTCAAGTTCACTGTTTTTTTTTTCTTCTGCAATGTCTAACCCCTAACTCTAACTCTTCAGTAAAAAGAGAGATAAAAACGAAGATAGCAAGAGGTTAATAATTGTTAAATCTATAGATTTAATTTAAATTAATCTAAAACTTAGATTTTAAAACTTAGAAGGTAAGTAGGTGATATTATACTACTCTCAATTTTTCAGTATGTTGGACCTTTTTTTTTTTTAAAGATTTTATTTATTTGACAGAGATAAAGACACAGAGAGAGAAGGAACACAAGCAGGGGGAGTGAGAGAGGGAGAAGCAGGCTTCCCACTGAGCAGGGAGCCTGATGCGGGGCTTGCTCCCAGGACCATGGGATCATGACCTGAGCCGAAGGCAGACGCTTAACGACTGAGCCACCCAGGCGTCCCAAGTATGTTGGACATTTTTAATAAGATTGGGAGCAGGGAAAGAATGGGTATTACCACTGTATGAGAAACTGACCAGATCTTTCAGCCTCAGTTAAAGCCTGAAAAAAAAACTCATGACTTTAACTTGAATTTCAAAGTTCCTTAAAGGATAAGTAGGAAGGGTGAGATGACACAGAGGGAGGGACACCCCACCACATAACCAAAACAGTAAAGTTCAAAGTAACTCACCCTAGGATTATCTGAGGGAAAACTGGAAACTCTCAGCAGCTACATGATTGCCTCATCTTAAAATCCTGAAGGACTTTTACCCAAAACATGATTAGGTCTGCAGACTGAGTAATTTTTAAGGGGTCAGCCTCACAGTCGTCTATTGCGGAAAGCCTAGAGTGTGAAATGAACAGAGCAGAGGGCGACTCTTGCTCAGCTGCAATGTTTTATTTTCCTCAAATCCCTAGCAACTAGTCCCAACAATATTGATGTGTCCGGAGACCAGCGAGAGGCCTCTTTCCTTCCTCTCCTAGGGCTACACCTAGGACTCAAGAAGATGGGTGGAAAAGGCACTATGAGAGCAGGGGCCAAGCTCTGCTTCTCTGTGTTACTCTCAGTACGGGGGCTCTGAAAACCATCTAAGCCTAAAAGGTCTTCCTTCCCCCCCGCCTCAGCTGCCAAACAGAAGCAGCTTTGTTCCTACTGCCATTAAAGGAAGTTCATGAGGATCATCTGTGACTGGATTAGAATCAACTGGAAAGTCCTGAGCTACATCTAAGCACAGTATAAGTGGCCTTTCCTCCCTCACTGTTGTAACACTGCTAGTAGCTTATACCTGTCACTGTGAAAATCTACAGTGGCACAGACATGAAAATAATACTTTGTCCCCAATAGCCACAGAGAAGGGAAAAAAACCTGCCACCGTGTTTCATCCAACAGACTAGTACAATCTGACTTCCTGCTCTGGGTGGGAGTCTGGACTAGACACTTCTAAGATTGTTCCCAGAGCCAAGATTTTATACTTTGATGCCACCTTGACATAGTATAAATCCCAAATCCTCAGAGCTTTACAACTCTATCCTTATTTCCTCCTCCAACAATCCTGAACAATGAAGTTCATACAGACTTTAAGACACAGAGAGAAAAACTCTGGAAAAGTACCCAAGTGCCAAGCCTCCCAGCTTGGAGAGCAAAGACTCACTCTTAAACAAGGTGTCTGGGTTGCCGACTCAAGCTTGCTTTCAGACAGTTTGACGATGGGTCCGATGAGTCACAAAATCATAGACACTGCTCTGCTAGATTCACCTTCTTGACTCTGACTCTCAAGGCAGCTGGCTACTCTTCCTATGTCCATCCGAAATGCTGGTGTCCCTTGGGGGGAAACCCAGGCCCTCTTCTGGCCTACACCCTCTCCTGTGATCTGATCTGATCCCACAGGTTCAGTGACCTGATGACGCCCCGATCCAAATCTTCAGCCCAGACCTTCTGGGCACATCTGCAAACCTGTTTCTTCTCCTTTCATATCTCAGTGAATGGCACAACCTTACAACTGGCTGCCCAAGCCAAAAAATGGAACTCTCCCAACTCCTTTTTCTCATCCTGCACATCCAAGCATTCACGATGACCCGACCCTTCTACCTCCAATGACTCCTTCACGTCAACCTTCTCTCCAGCCACTGCTACTTCTCCACCCCTGGCAGAGTTCCCGCCTGGGTCACCACAGGAGCTTCCTAATGGGATCCTCTGTGCTCAGTCTCTCTCCCTCCCACCAGCCTTCATGCAGCAACCAAAGATCTTTCTAAATTAAAAAAAAATTTTTTTTTAATTTTTAAGTAGGCTCCATGCCCAATGTGGGGTCTGAACTCATGACCCTGAGATCAAGAGTCGGATGCTCTACTGATTGAGCCAGCCAGGTACCCCCTAAACTAAATTCTAACCATGTCGCCTCCTGACTTAAAACCGTCAGTGGTGTTCTACTGTTCCTGGAATAAAGATAAAAGTCCTTCACAGGGTAAGAAAGCCCCAAGCACCTCTCCAACTTCTCTCTGCACACTCCCTCACCCCATAGCTCCAGCCACATTGAACTTTTCTTTCTCATTCTCTTGCCAGGCTGGAACATTCATCTACTTGACTGACTCTCCCCGGGGCCCCACCGACACCATCCTTCTGGCTAACTCCTCTCATCCTCCAGGTCTCCCTCAGCCTCCCTCATTCCCCAGCCTTGCCGGAGGCTCCCTCATGTGCTTCAATATCATCACACCATCGTGCCCCTCTCAGGGCACTTACCCCGATGTGCTACCATTGCCTATCTGAATTCCACTAGGACCAGATCTACTTATACGCCGTCATATATACTGCCCTTAGCACAGCTTCTGGCACAGAGAGGACTGCATAAATACTGGTTGAATGAGTGAAAATCTTGGTCCCAGAACCCTCTGAAGCATGCTGAAATGGAAACAAGCTGTGATATATGGTTGGGGTTTCTCTGACATCTCAGAAATCCTCCAAACAAGGAGTGACTGTTGGAAAGTCTGATTTCAAATCTGTTATCTTCACAGCTAGGCTCTACGAATTTTTTAAAAATTTGTTTGTTTTTCTCTACTTTTCTCCATCTCTCTCTAATTTTGTTGTTGCTCTTCCCAAGATTGAAATGGGTTTTCCTAGTGTGATAAATACTTAATATCTCGCTCACTTCCTACAAGGTCAGCTTTTAGGCCAAATAATTAGTAGAGATTTAAAGTGAAACATCATGGGGCACCGGCTGGCTCAGCTGGTAGAGCATGAGACTCTTGATCTTGGAGTTGTGAGTTTGAGCTCCACAATGGGTGTAGAGT
Source organism: Eumetopias jubatus (assembly GCF_037043125.1). Lineage (NCBI taxonomy): Eukaryota > Metazoa > Chordata > Mammalia > Carnivora > Otariidae > Eumetopias > Eumetopias jubatus. The sequence goes on along the minus strand of NW_028274821.1, from coordinate 87,182,574 downwards.
TTACTTAAAAATAAATAAATAAAGTGAAATATCAGTGGCATGAGAAACAGAAAAAAAAAAGGGATACTGGAAATCTGCCCTCCGAGAGCTTGCAATTTGAGCCATCCATAGTTACTCCTGCTTCAGAGCCCCAGAGACACATATTAAGATCAGATCAGTGTATATCAGAAGCAAATTGCTTTGTTTTAAGCAATGCAAACTCTCCCAAAGGGCATCAGAATGGACAACAGCTAGCTGTTGTCTAGTGATTATTAGATCCTGTGTCTATCAAAAGCATAGCGATTCATTTCCTTGATTCCTCTAATAACTTATTCACTAACCTTGAGCAATAAACTAATCTCTGGAATTGTATCTGTAAAGTAATAATAACTCCTTATAGTGACTCTTCATTGTCTTCCAAGCAATTTTTTTGTATATTATTTAATGTGAGCCTTGAAAGAACTGCGTGATGCTGTGATCAGCATTCCTAATTAAAAAGAGGTTTAATAAGATGTCCAGGTCACCTAGCCACTAAGTGTGAGAACTGGGACTGTCAGCCGGATATTCTGACTTCTGGTCCAGAATTTTTTCCACTTACCCAATACTGCTTCTCATTAAAAAAAAAGATACACACACACACACATACACACACACACACACACACTCCAAAAAAATGCACAGAGGGGAAAAAGGTAAGTAAAACTCTTACATGTTGAAATTCAGATGAAGTCTTGGACACCTCACCCTAACTTTAGTGCTAGGAACAGCCCTACACAGTAGCAACTAACTTGTTGAAGCAATCAAAAAGATCAAGCTAGGGATTCTCCAAGCATTTCTCAATGAATAGGTGAGCCATGGGACTAGGGTTCAAATTTTATGGCTGTTGAATTGCTAGTGATGACTATAAAGTTTGACCTAACTGCTCCACTAAAGAAAAGATACTTCATTAGCTGCCAAACACCTGTTTTGTCTAAGAGGTGCTACATGCCAAAAAAGCCAGAGAAAAAAATCTTTCAGCACACATTCAATAAGCCCTTTATAGATCCTGTGGCAGATACATGCTCTCTTACATCTGATGGGTAACACATGTTACCTGAGTCCCAGACCACCTCTTAGGGAATTTTGCCCCAATTTAAACTGCTAGAAAAGAGGTGGGGAACATGCCTGGATGGCTCAGTCAGTTAAGCCTCTGACTTTTTTTTTTTTTTTAAAGATTTTATTTATTTATTTGAGAGAGAGCATGAGAGGGGGGAGAGTCAGAGGGAGAAGCAGACTCCCCGCTGAGCAGGGAGCCCGACACAGGACTCAATCCTGGGACTCCAGGATCACAACCCTAGCCAAAGGCAGTCGCTTAACCAACTGAGCCACCCAGGCACCCAAGTCTCTGACTCTTGATTTCAGCTCAGGTCATGATCTCAGGGTAGTGAGATCAAGAAGCCCCGTGTCAGGCTCTGTGCTGGGCGTGGAGCTTGCTTAAGATTCTCTCTCTCCCTCTGCCCTCCCTACCTCCTGTGTGCTCTAAAATAAACAAATAAATTAAAAAATGGCAAGCCAAAGCTGTACTCAGATGAAAATTCATATCCTTTGATACTTTGCGAGGAAAAAAATTAACCAATCATTTGATTCAAGAAATTAGAATAAGAACACATATGCACACAACGTAGAAGGAAAAAACTGTTTTTTTAAAAAAAGACAAGGGGGGCACTTGGGTGGCTCAGTCAGTTAAGTGCCTGCCTTCAGCTCAAGTCATGATCCCAGGGTCCGGGGACTGAACCCCACATTGGGCCCCTGCTCAGCAGGGAGTCTGCTTCTCCCTCTCCCTCTGCTCCTACTTTGCTCATGCTCTCTCTCTCTCAAATAAAGTCTTTTAAAAAATAAATTAAAAAATAATAATAAAAATAAAAAAGACAATTAAGGGGTGCCTGGGTGGCATAGTCGTTAAGTGTCTGACTCTTGGTTTCATCTCAGGATCATGGGATCGAGCTTGGAGTGGGGCTCTGTGCTCAGCAGGGTGTCTGCTGAAGTTTCCCTCTCCCCCTCCCCTGTGTGTGTGCTTGCATGCGCTCTCTCTCTCAAATAAATAAATTTTTAAAAAGTAAATAAAAATAAAAAAGAATTAAAATAGACAAGTCTCTAGCACATATTTCCATGAAAATAAAAGCACAAACAGGGTAAAATGACAAAGAGGATCATAACAACTAATAAAGGAGATATTTTCTAAATCAACAAATTTAATTTAAAGTCAATAAATTAGGGGTGCCTGGGTGGCTCAGTTGTTAAGCATCTGCCTTCGGCTCAGGTCATGATCCCTGGGTCCTGGGATTGAGTCCTGCATCAGGCTCCCTGCTCTGCAGGAAGCCTGCTTCTCCCTCTCCTACTCCCCCTGCTTGTGTTCCCTCTCTCGCTGTGTCTCTCTCTGTCAAATAAATACATAAAATCTTTAAAAAAAAGTCAATAAATTAAAAAAAATTTTAAGATACATAAAATCTTTAAAAAATAAAGTCAATAAATTAAAAAATTTTTAAATACATAAAATCTTTAAAAAAATAAAGTCAATAAATTAAAAAAAATTTTTAAGATTTTTATTTATTTGACAGTAGACAATCTGGATAAATAAATTAATCAAATATTTATCCTCGCTCCTCAAAAAGCAACAAATTCAACTAAGTTTATGGATAAATCACTTCTGACATTCAAGGAAGGGAATTTTTATGTTACTTCATCTATTCTGAAACACACAAAAAGATGGGAAACTTCCCATTTCATTTAATGAGAGAGAAATTCTGATACAGAAGATCTGAAAAAGATATAAAAGAGAGAAAAAATACACATACATAAAATATGGTGTTAAATTGTTCATTCCAAATATGTATTGAGTGCCTACTGTGTACCAGCACTGTTCTAGGTGCTAGGGATAAAACAGTGAACAAAACAGTCTGTGTTCTCAGACAGCTTACATTTGGCTGGAGGAAGCAGCGACGAACAAGTATGAAATGTCAGAGAGTGGCAGTTCAGCACAGTAAGGAGGGGATAGGAAATTCTGGAGGAAAGTTTCCATTTTATATAAAGTAGTCAAAGAAAATCTCACTGGGTAGGTGGCATTTGACCAGAGACTTAAAGGAATTAAGGGAACAAGCCTATTTCAGACATAGGGAACAACAAATACAAAGCCCTGATATGGGAATATAATTGAAATGATCCAAGAATAGCCAGAGGGCTCCAATATTAATAAATATATATGCAAAAATAATAAGTAGAATTTAACAATACAGAAAAAGGATAATACATGACAACAAAGTAAACTTTGTTTCAGAAATGCAATGATATCCAATATTATAATTAATTAGATTACATTAATGGATTAAATAAGAAAAAGCATATGATCATTTCAAAAGAAACTGAAAAAGTAGTTAATACTGATTTAAAAAACGAACTCTTAGTAAGCTGGAACTAAACAGAAATAGTTCAAATATCACTTCCTCAGGGAAGCTTTCTCTAACCTTCCCTGACTTATGCCAGGCCTCCCTGTTAAATGTGTTCATAGTGTCCTGTACCATTTCTTTGTAATTCTTAGCACAATTGTAACTATTTTTTGTACTATCTGTAAGACAACAACGTTAGAATCCCTTAAAAAAGTAAGGAGTTTAGGGGCACCTGGCTGGCTCAGTCAGTCAGTAGAGCATGTGACTCTTGGAGTCATGAGTTCAAGCCCCATGTTGGGCATGGAGCCTACTAAAAATAAAATATAATGTAATATAAATAAATAAGGAGGTTTTTAAAAAATTAATCAATTTATTTATTTATGTATTTATTTTAGAAAAGGGGGAGGGGCAGAGGGAGAAAGAATCTTAAGCAGATTCCATGCTAAGGGTGGAGCCCAATGCAGGGCTGGATCGCACAACCCTGAGATCGCCACTTGAGCTGAAACCAAGAGTTGGACACTTAACTGACTGTGCCACCCAGGTGCACCACGAGGTTGGTTTTTTTTTAAGATTTTATTTATGTATTTATTTATTTATTTGAGAGACAGAGAGAGAGAGCGAGAGAGAGAGAGTGCACCTGTGCACACAGGCAATGGGAGGGGCAGAGAGGGAGGGAGAGGGAAAGAATCTCAAGTAGACTCTGTGCTGAGCTGGGAGGCCCACTCAGGGCTCCAATCCCAGATCCCTGAGATTATGACTGGAGTTGAAATCAAGAGTCAGACGCTCAAGTAATTGAGCCACCAAGGCACCCTTAAATAAGGAATTTTAAAAATATAATTAATAAACTGGAAATAAAGACACAATGGGACCACTCAGCAACAATAACTTTTAAATTTTAAATGAATTGTCTAAAAGGACCAAATCAAAACCACTACAAGAAAAAATTGTTTTTTTTTTTGTTTTTGTGTTTTTAAAGACTTTATTTATTTGAGAGAGAGAGCATGATAGCGCTTGCACACAAGTGGGGGGGGAGGGGCAGAGGGAGAGGAGAAACAGACTCCCTGCTGAGTGGGGAGCCCAATACAGGGCCAATCCCAGGACCCTGAGATCGTGACCTAAGCTGAAGTCAGACGCTTAATGGACTGAGCCACCCAGGTGCCCCAAGAAAAAATTGTTTTGAATCAAAAGTATACAGAAAAAAGATAAAAGGTAGAAGATTAATGAAATAGATAACTGGTTAGATTTAAGTACATACCGTTTATTGAAGCTTTCTACTTTTACATTTAAAAGACAGAATAAAAATAATAACTTCAAATGAAAATAATATATAGATTAGAAATGTAATTTTAACAATCTAATTTAAAAATGGGCAAAGAAGGGCTCCTGGGTGGCTCAGTCTGTTGGGCATCTGCCTTTGGCTCAGGTCATGGTCCCAGGGTCCTGGGACTGAGCCCCACATTGGGCTCCCTGCCCAGCAGGGAGTCTGCTTCTCCCTCTCCCTCTGCTCCTTCTCTCACTTACTCTCTCTCTAATAAATAAAATCTTCAAAAAAAAAAAAAAATGGGCAAAGGAGGGACACCCGGGTGGCTCAGCCAGTTAAGTGTCTGACTCTTGATTTTGGTTCAGACCATGATCTCAGGATTGTGAGATTGATCCCTGCATGGGGTTCCACACTGGGTGTGAAGCCTGCTTAGGATTCTCTCTCCCTCTGTCCCAACCCCCTCTAAAAAATAAAAATAATAATTACATAAATACATAAATAAAAATGGGCAAAGGATCTGTGTAGACATCTTTTCAAAGAAGATATACAAATGGCCAATAAACACATGAATAAAATGCTTATCACTAGCCATCAGGGAAATGCAAATTAAAACCACAATGGAATACCACTCCATACCCACAAGGATGGCTATAACAAAAAAGACAGATAATAACAAGTGTTGGCAAGGACATTATGAAATTGGAATCTTGGGGCGCCTGGGTGGCTCAGTCATTAAGCGTCTGCCTTCGGCTCAGGTCATTGATCCCAGGGTCCTGGGATCAAGCCCCGCATCGGGCTCCCTGCTCGGCGGGAAGCCTGCTTCTCCCTCTCCCTCTCCCACTGCTTGTGTTCCCTCTCTCGCTGTGTTTCTCTGTCAAATAAATAAATAAAATCTTAAAAAAAAAAAAAAGAAACTGGAATCTTTATACACTGCTAGTGGGAATGTGCAGCCACTTTGGGAAAGGAAAAGGTAACTCTTTCCTCAAAGACTTAAATATAGTTACCATGTGACCTAGCAATTCTATTCCTAGGTATCTACCCAAGAGAACTGAAATGACATGTTTAAAAAAATAAAAATAAGATAAAAATAAATGTAACATAAATTCTTCTATTCCATGAATATGGTATATCACTTCATTTATTTAAGCCTTCTTTGATTTCTTTCATCAGTGTTTTATAGCTTTCAGCATATAGATCTAGAACACATTCCATTAGATTTATACTAAATATCTCAGTTTTTTCATTCTACTGTAAATGGTACTATTTTAAATTTCAATTTCTATATAGATTTTTGTAAACTGACTTTGTATTCCACAACTTTGCTAAACTATATGCAATTCTCTTCTTCGGGTTGCTCCCTTATTTGTGAAGCTGAAGAATTATGATTTTCACATTGCAATATACCTAAGAAACTAAAATATTAAAAGTAAGTTTGTTAAAATGTCAATTCTTCCCAAACTGATCTATAGATTCAGGGCGCCTGGGTGGCTCAGTTGGTTAAGCGACTGCCTTCATCTCAGGTCATGATCCTGGAGTCCTGGGATCGAGCCCCGCATCGGGCTCCCTGCTCAGCAGGGAGTCTGCTTCTCCCTCTGACCCTCCCCCCTCTCATGCTCTCTATCTCTCATTCTCTCTCTCTCAAATAAATAAAATCTTTAAAAAAAAAACTGATCTATAGATTCAACACAATTCCAATCAAAACCCCAGAAAGATTTTTTTAAATAGAAATAGATATGCTGATTCTTTTTTTCTTTTAAAGATTTTATTTATTTATTTGTCAGAGAGAGACAGCACAAGCAGGGGGAGCAGCAGGATGAGGGAGAAGCAGACTCCCCGCTGAGCAAGGAGCCCACCAGATGCGGGACTCAATCCCAGGACTCCGGGATCATGACCTGAGCTGAAGGCAGATGCTTAACCGACTGAGCCACCCAGGCATCCCAGATATGCTGATTCTATAGTTTATACGGAAAAGCAAATGAACCAAAACAATTATGAAAAAGAAGAACAAAGTTGGAGAACTCACAATACCTGGTTTCCAGTCTTACTTTAAAGCTACAGTAATTGGCACAGAATGGATGTTGGTGAAACCATACATATAGATCAATGAAACACAACAGTGAGTCCAGAAATGGACCCACCCATATATGGCCAACTGATTTTCAACAAAGAACAAAGACAATTTAATGGAAAAATGGATAGTCTTTTCAACAAATGGGGCTAGAACTGGACACTCACATACAAAAAAATTCATACACACACAAATGAACCTCCTAAATCACACCATACAAAAAAATTAACTCAAAATGGATCAAAGATTAAATATAAGGCCTAAAACTATAAAATTTCTAGAAGAAAACACAGAAAATTTATAATATAAACACAAAAGCTTTGTGAATTTGGGCTGGGCAAGGATTTCTTAGATAGGATACCAGAAACACAATCCATAAAAGAAATTGATAGATTAGAACTTCTTTTCTGAAAAATACTGTTCACAGAATGAAAAGACAAGACACAACTATGAGAAAAGATTTGTAAATCATATAACTGATAAAGGACTTGCACCCAGAATTATAAAGACCTCTTAAAACTCAATCATAAGAAAATAACCCAATAAAAAATATACAAAACATTTGGACATTTCACCAAAGATATACAGATGACACTAAATACATGGAAAAATGCTTCTCTTCACCATCAGTCATTAGCAAAAGGCAAATTAAAACCATTATACAGGGGAACCTGGGTAGCTCAGTGGGTTAAGCATCTGCCTTCGGCTCAGGTCATGATCCCAGACTCCTGGGATGGAGCCCTCGAATCGGGCTTCCTGTTCAGCAGGGAGCCTGCTTCTCTCCCTCTCTCTCTCAAATAAATAAATAAATAAATCTTAAAAAAAAAAAAAAACCCATCATACCAATACCTATCAGAATGGCTTGGTTTATTTATTTAATTAATTAATTAATTAATTTATTTATTTAGAGTAGGCTCCACGCCCAGCATGTATGCCAACGCTGGGCTTGAACTCACCACCCTGAGATCAAGACCTGAGCTGAGATCAAGAGTCAGATGCTTAACCAACTTGAGCCACCCAGGCTCCCCAGAATGGCTAAAATTTTTAAAACATATAATACCATGTACTAACAAGGATGCTGGTAGGAATGCAAAATGGCTGTGGAAAACAATTTGAGTTTCTTATAAAGTTAAACATACACTTATCATATGACCCATTAATTCCACTCCTAGATATTTACATATCCAATTGATCTGTTCACACAGAAACCTGTGTGTGAATGCAATTGTCCAAATGCAAATAACTAACTAGAAGTGGCAAAGTGCTGGCAAAGTGATAACCCAAGTAGTGCAGACACACAAAAGAAAAGCAGTCAACAAAAAAGGAACAAACTATAGACACATGCAACATGATGACTCTCAAGCACATGATACTAAGGTTAAAGACGTCATATTCAAAAAGGTACATACTGTATGATTCCATTGATGTGACATTCTGGAAGAGGCAAAACGATAGGGACACAAAACAGTTCAGTGTTTGCCCGGGTCTGCGGGTGGAAGGAGAGGTTGACTAGAAAGGGCAGCACAAGAGAATTTGAGGGGGTAATGACATTGTTCTGAATTTTGGGTATTTTGGTGGTTACATAACTGTATGTAATGGCTGAAATGTGAAGAGCTGTTCACTAAAAAGGGTGAATTTTACTGTATGCAAATTATACATAGATATTAAAACTGGAAAAAATACAGTATGTATGTAATATATTTCAAAAAATACTTGTTGTATGTATGCTAACCAAAGTTTCTACAGAAAAAAGAGAAGTGTAAGAATGAATGAAGACTGCTTCTATCTAGGTGTCCTCTCAATTTCTGACACATCCTATGAATCATGGACCCATGTGAAAAAGGTATGTGCTTAATGTGCAAATCGAAACTGCATTCTTTTCCAGGGGAATGTGATTCTTACAAACAAACATGAGGAGAAATTGCTAGCAGCTAGGAAACAACAAGAAAGACAAATAGTACATTTTGAACTCCTTGCATCATTGTAACACACTGAGAAAACTTCAGGGAACAGAAATAAACTCTGGATTACAACATGGATTTACATACCGAAACGTCATCTACTGACATAAAATAGATATAAAATGCCACAGGAAATGAAATCCTCCTTCCCTGCTCTCTCTTTGTAGAGAGCAGAAAACAAATACATCTTATAGAAAGAAAATAAAGAAAGGGTAAAGATAAAGAGTAGAACTGGAAATAGAAGTTGGATCAGATTGCAATTTGTCCATAGGTTCTTCAGGCCAATTCTCCCATTTTCCAGTTCATTTGCACCTCTGTCAAGATAATTTTTTTTAAATTTTATTTATTTATTTGACAGAGAGAGACACAGGGAGAGAGGGAACACAAGCAGGTAGAGGGAGAGGGGGAGATGTGGGACTTGATCCCAGGACCCTGGGACCATGACCTGAGCTGAAGGCAAGATGCGTAACGATTGAGCCACCCAGGCGCCCCCAAGATAATTTTTTTTAAAGATTTTGTTTATTTATTTGAGAGAGAACACAAGCAGGGAGGAGGAGCAGAGGGAGAGGGAGAAGCAGGCTCCCCACTGAGCAGGGAGCCTGATGCAGGACTCGATCCCAGGACCCTGGGATCATGACCTGAGCCAAAGGCAGACACTTAACCAACTGAGCCACCCAGGTGCCCCTTTCAAGAAGAAATTTATCTGAGACTCCTTCCTCCCCCAGAGGGCAGAGCTAGTCTATCTTGTGCTCAAAATCCTCTAACCCGTACTGACCCTTTTTGTGGATCTTTTCATGATGATAATATTTACTGAATTTACTGTGTGCTAAGAACTGTACTAAGTGCTGCACTATCTCATAAACACTCATAGAACCCCACAAGGTAGGCGCCTGGGTGTCTCAGTGGGTTAAGCGGACTGCCTTCGGCTCAGGTCATGATCCTGGAGTCCCGGGATCGAGTCCCATATTGGGCTCCCTGCTCAGCAGGGAGTCTGCTTCTCCCTCTGACCCTCTTCCCTCTCATGCTATCTCTCATTCTCTCTCTCAAATAAATAAATAAAATCTTAAAAAAAAAAGAACCCCACAAGGTAGGTGCTATTACTCATTTTACAGTTTAAGAAATTGAGGCGCAAAAAGGTTCCCTTATTTGCCAAAGTCACGTGGCTAATAGGTAGTGAGCCAGAATTTTATCCCAGATAGTCTAATTCCAAGAGGCCATTCTCTGAATTGCTATACATAAAGATTCAATATCTACTGAGTCCCATGCACTAATTCAAACACTAAGGATAGACAAAAGAGTAAGGCAAGGTTCTGTTCTCCCCTGAAGGAACTTCTGGTCTAGCTGGGCAAGACTAACAACAAAGACGTGCAATACACTGAGTATATCCTGTGTGGGAGAAGTTAAAGAGGGGGTGACAGGGAAAACTTGGGAGTAACAGAGAAAGCTCCCCAGGATTGTCTATGTCTATCACAACAGTATGAGTGTTCCCTTACTTTAGTCTCCCATAGTTCCTAGCAGGCTGTGAACAAACATTGCTGAATGAACAGTTTCGAGTTGACCTACCTCCTCTACTTCTGTTGGGTCTGTAGCTATGGCCACTAAAACGCAAATGAGAAAGATGTGACAAGTAGCCGAAAACTACGTTTATCTTGCTCTCCATTGTATGCTTCATTCATTGACATTCAATAAGTATTTATTGATGGCTGAGGGAGTCAGCCACTGTTCTTAGCATGGAGTACAGTGGTTAACATGCCACATAAAGACCCTGTTCTCATTCAAGTGGATGAAACAATCAAAGAAATACCAAAACAACAAACAAACAGAAAACCACAAAAACAAAACAAGCCCGAACAAGATCATTTCAGTTAATTTGAAATGCTACAAAGAAAATAAAACGAGGAAACACAATCAACAGTGACTATCCGGTGTTAATTTAGATTGGGAAGACCAGGCGGCATAGTGGACATTTAAACTGGTGCATGTTGGTTAAAAAATTCTTTATTTTACTTTTATTTTTAGAGAATGGAAAAACTAGAAACCCTGTCCAAAATTAGGAGCCAGAATTAACCTGTGTCACTGACAAAGAATTGCAATAATATTTTCCCCAAAATTTATACATAACTCAAATGTTATCAGAATAGATGCTGTTCACGCATTCACCAATTTTATGTAAAACTGATTTGCTTTCCATAAACAGTGGTCTTGCTTTATTTCAGAAAAGAAATTTTGGCCATATTGCATTATTGATTTTTTTTTTAACCTTTATGATGGCTTCTAAAAAGGCAGGGGAGTAGTGTATTAAGTGGTGTATTAAGATGCTACCGCATCAACAAGGGTCCTGGCAAAAGGATGCAAAAACTTATTTCTATAACACTTAAGGTTTTTATTTTAAAGGCACAATATTCAAATATAACATCTGAAAGAATGTAACATGTAACACAACATTCCATATTTCAAAACTTTTTAAAAAGGCTACTGAAAGGAAATGGTGTATGTAGAATAATGAAGAAAGTGGTTTTTGTTTTATTTTTTTACTAATATTGCAAGGAAATGGACATCAGGTTTTAAAAAATTAATTAACACTGATTTTGGCAAGTCATTTAACTGCTACGAGCCTCCATTTCTTTCCCACAGGTAAAATGACATTAGAGGATCCCTCATGGGTACTTCCAGCCCTAAACGCCTTGATTCTCCTAAGAAAATAGAAGGTAGATGATTCAGAAACTTTACTGCATGAGGAGGGCAGGTGTTATTGTGGGCACTTTTAAAAACTTGCCCATTTAGGCTTTAGTTTTTATAACAATTTTCTTCTGATGCAATATGTCAGGAAATGTTGTACAAGTGGGAGTATTTCCTATATATTAACGGAAAAACTGGGGAAGAAAAACAGTTGTGATGCTCAAAAGGAACGCTGCACAGCTAAAAAACATTTGATGAGAGAGCGGTGAAATAACAATCCACTGGAAAGGAAACCGTCATTTCCACCACTTTTATTCTATTTCCTTTCTTATGCTCTCCTGAAGAGAAAAACCCAGTTTTAATTTTTTCCTAAATCCGAAAGAGGTAGCAAAAGCCACAGAAATCCTTACACGTTTTCTATTAAAGAAATCGCCAAAATACTGAAGAGGCACTATGTGTCTACACCTATCATCAATCTTACTTAGCACCGAGGACACCGTTTCCAAATATTATCACCAACAGCCCTCACTCCGCTGCAGCCGACACTCACCGCCACCCATTTTTAAAAATCCATTTACGCTGAGCCTTTCATCCAAACCCATCAACAACCATTTCCTCCCTGCAACAGTGGTTTCGACTGCCCGAAACGTCCAGCCAAGCCAGGGCTGAGTCCTGCCAACAGGGAGACTGCAGACTGCGGTGCTGGGCAGGGCAGGGCCGCTCCAGCCGCCGCACACTAAAGCTTTCCGCCTCCTCCCGAGTGATTTAAGAGGGTTCGGGACCCAGATAAGACCCCGCCCTTGCAGCCACGACCCCGGAACGGGAGGAGGAGAGAGGCGGCCTCAGCTTAGCAGAGCCAAGCCTTTGGAAAAACAGGCTGCTCCTACCCAGCGGCCAGCAGCAGCCGGGGCTGGGCGAGCGGCGCGTCGCGGGCGGTGCGCGCCGAGCGGCTCCCAGGTGGGTCTCCGCAGCCGGGGACCGCGGCTCGGGCTCCCGGAGGGGGTGGGGGTGGCGGCGCGGGCCGCGATCTCGCTCGTCACGATTCACCACCAAGCAGAGTGGGAAAGAGGGAGGGACTGGAGGCAGAAAACGGAACGGAATCAGGGAACTCGGGGAATAAAGAAGGCAAGGAAGGGGAGAGGGGAGGGGGGGAAGGTGATAGGAGTGAAGAAGAATGGAGGTGCAGGGGAGGGTGATGGGTGCAGAAGGGGTGGGTAATAGGCTGCAGGGGATAAAGGCGAGGTGAAGGGGAGGGATGGGGTGCTGGGGGTTCGTGAAGGGGGAGGAAGAAGGAATGGCGTGAAGGGGGATGGGGTGGGGGGAGAGAAATGGGGGTGAGGAGGGAGCGATGGGATGGTAAAGAGGGAAGAGCGGGAGGGGGATGCAGGGGAGGGATGGGTGAAGGAGGCTGGGGTGGAGAGGGGAGGGGTGGGATGCAGGGGGAGGAATGCGGGAAGGGGAGAGCGGGGGAAGCAGGGAAGCGGGCGCCGGCCGCAGGAGGCCGGGAGGGACTTCCCTGCGAGGAGGGCGGCGCCGGAATAACGGGACCCTCCCAGCCCCGAGCCCCCCGGCCGGGCGGGGCGAGCAGCCCGCGCGGAGGCCGGGGCGCCGCGGGCAGGTACTGCGCCCCGCTCCTGCCGGGCAGCCGCAGCCCTCGCCCGCGGGAGGACCCCCACTCCACTTACTCTCTCCGACCACGGCTTTGAGGCCAATGGGGGCCATCGTGCTGCGCGAGTCTCCGGGCTCCGGGTCTCCTCAGGCGACGCCCGCGGACACTGCTACCTCCCCGGGTCAGCGCGCTCTGCCGGCCACAGCCCTCCGCTCCGCAGCCGCGCTCGGGCTCGACTGACGCGCGGACTCGTCGCGGAGGCGCGGCGCGAGCCAGAGCGAGGCTGCCGACCTGCCGGCGCGCGCGCGGGCGGGGCTGGCCGGGGGCGGGGCCTTGTGCCAGCCGTCAGCGTCACCCGCGCGCCTCCGCCAATCGCACTGCGGCCCGGGAGCTCGGCCCCGCCCGCCGAGATGCGGCTGAGCGCGAGGCGGTCCCTGGCTGGCGCGAAAGCCGCGCCCTCCCCCTCACCTCACGCGCAGCGCGCACCCTGCTGCCAGTCGCGCGCTCCTGGGGCTCAGGGTCCTAAAGTCCCCTCCGCCGCCTCCGCACCTGGCCACAGGCTACTGACAAGCTCCCTCTTCCTGAAACCACGTTATGTCCTGTCTTTCCTCTTTCTGGGAACCCTCCATTTTTCGCCTGCCCACATAAGGAACTCAGAGACTCCTAACCACAACATAACTGGAGGTTTATCGACATCATCTCTCTCTCTGGGTACCTATATCCACATACCCGCCATTCACTGAGCTCTTATGTGTCAGGCTCCACGCTAAGCGCTTTACTGCATCATCTCATTAAATCCTCACAGTAATTAAGAATTGTTTTTAATCTCCATTTTCCGATTAAAAAAACCCGAGGCTCAGAGAATTGAGCACTAGGGTTGCTCTCGGGCTGTGTAACATTCATTAGCAAATATTGAGTGGTCTCCCACTACTCTATGTAAGCTACTATTCTGGGCATTGGAGCTACAGCCATGTATAAGGCAGACTCGGATCCGAGTCTTTGGGCGCTCAAAAGGCTAGAAATTTCGAAGTCCCAAGTCTGATAGGAATATGCTGTAGGACAGCTCAGGTCTCAGCATCTCCTTGCAGGAGTCCACATTACCAAAGTGGTCTCAAGTCAGTTCTTGATGGACTTTTTTTTTAAGATTTCATTTATTGGGGCGCCTGGGTGGCTCGGTTTAGCGACTGCCTTGGGCTCTGGTCATGATCCTGGGGTCCTGGGATCGAACCCAGTATTGGGCTCCTTGCTCAGCCAGGAGCCTTCTTCTCCCTCTCCCTTTGCCTGCCACTCCCTCTGCTTGTGCTCTCTCTTTCTCTCCCTCTGTCGAATAAATAAATAAAATCTTTATTATTTATTAGGGAGAGGGAGGCAGGATCCCAGGACCCTGGGATCATGACCTGAGCTGAAGACAGATGCTTAGCTGACTGAGCCACCCAGCTGGTGCACCTCTGATGGGCTTTCTTTATTAATGAGGGATGTTACTTTTTTTTTAAGTCTTAACTATTTCTTTTTTTTTTTAAGGTTTTATTTATTTGTTTGACAGAGAGAGACACAGTGAGAGAGGGAACACAAGCAGGGGGAGTGGGAGAGGGAGAAGCAGGCTTCCTGCGGAGCAGGGAGCCCGATGTGGGGCTCGATCCCAGGATCTTGGGACCATGACCTGAGCTGAAGGTGGACTCTTAACGACTGAGCCAGCCAGGCGCCCCGAGGGATGTTACTTTTGAAATATGGCACAGGACTCACCTCTGGCTTCAAAGAAAAGCAAATGAGTTGAGCCAATTAAAAACTAAAAAGGACAGGAGAGCTAGAAGTCATAAAATCACTGACTACTCATTAAAATTTTGGAACAACTCTGTGAGCTAAGTCCTCTTTTCTTTCTTTCTTTTTTTTATTAAAGATTTTTATTTATTTATTGAGAGAGAGAGAGAGAATGGTAGAGAGCATGAGAGAGAGAAAGGTCAGAGGGAGAAGCAGACTCCCTACTGAGCAGGGAGCCCGATGCGGGACTCGATCCTGGGACTCCAGGATCATGACCTGAGCCAAAGGCAGTCGCTTAACCAACTGAGCCACCCAGGCGCCCTCTTTTCTTTCTTTCTTTATCTTTTTTTTTTTTTTTAGATTTTATTTATTTGTTAGAGAGAGAGCACAAGCAAGGGAGAAGCAGACACTCTGCCGAGCAAGGAGCCCAGTGTGGGACTCGATCCCAGAATCCTGGGATCAGGACCTGAGCTGAAGGCAGATGCTTAACCAACTGAGCCTCCCAAGTGTCCCTAAGTCCTCTTTTCTTAATATTATTAAGAAATATAATATTTACAGATGAAAAAACTTAGATTCAGAGAGGATAAGAGCTTTGCTAGTGACAAAGGAAAGATCCAATTCCAGAATCTGAATTCTGAATCATTATATTACACTGAGCAGTTAAAGAAGCTGAGGCCCACAGGAGGACGTTCCAAAGGTCATACACAATGAAGAATGGCAGAGCCAGGACAAGAGGCCACATGTCCTAGTTCAGCTACCAGCCCCAGGGCAGGAAGAGTTGACCATCTTCTTGTCCCCACCCCAATCTACCCCAACAGAACTTTCACATGGCTTCACAGGGAGAGTAAGTATTTGTCTATCATTTCACGTCTGGGCTCTGCCTTTTACCCAAGGAAGGTATTGATAGTCTCAGGGTGCATTTGGGGAAGGAGGAGATAATTCGTAAATGTGAGGGAACCTAGGATGCACTTGTAATGCTGCATGCTCCCCCCTTAGCCAGCAGAGACTATCCTCAAGGAGCCAGTATTCTAGCTGAGAAGACAGACAGGAATCAAGGAGTCAGTCACAGCATTGAGTTACTGTCCTAATAAGTGCTAAAGCAGGACAGGGGCTGTGAGAGTGAGTGATGGAGCACTTGACGCAGTGGACCTGGTGAGGTATAGTCAGGGCAGGTAGCAAGAGGGGTCTGGGAGAGTGTCCCAGGCAGATACAGAAAATGAAAGGACCAAGTGCCAGAAAGGAGTTTGGCTTTTCCAGGAACGGAGAGGGGGTCAGTGTGGCCAGAGGAGAGTCTGAGGGGCAGGTAGAGAGGAAAGCCCCCAGGGGTAGGCCTCACTGCAAGGCTCCAGGACATTTTGGTAGCCTGGAATCTGTATGAGGACCTCCTCAAAGGTCACAGGCAAATAAAGTATAGCAGCTTGTTATTTTCTGCAGAGGAAAGGACAAAAAAAGAAATATTTGCCTGTGGATGTGTACCTGAGATGTTCACTAGGGATGGCAAAAATCTGAACGGGTGTTATTCTAAATAGGATGGCTGAAAAAGCAAGTGGGGTGACAGACTGTGAGCTCACTCAGGAACCCCTGACTCTGGAGTGGCGGATTGGAATCTTCCTGCATGGGGAATCCAAGCCTGGCTTGAGACCTCCTGACATCTCTGAGCCTTGGTTTCCACATCTGTGAAGCAAGGACAATAGAGGAGACAGTCAGATGACCTACACCTTAAGGTAAAATCCTCCATCAGTCATCATGCCTATTACCCTTTGCTCTGTATTCTTTTTTTTTTTTAAAGATTTTATTTATTTATTTGACAGAGAAAGATACTGAGGGCAGGAACACAAGCAGGGGCAGTGGGAGAGGGAGAAGCAGGCTTCCCACCAAGCAGGGAGCCGCGTGTGGGGCTCGATCCCATGATCCCTGGGATCATGACCTGAGCCTAAGGCACACGCTTAACGACTGAGCCACCCAGGCGCCCCTGCTCTGTATTCTTTATTTGCATATACGTTTGATACACCCCAGGCACCAAGAAAAGGGCCCTCATGAATTTTCACTGAATTCTCACTACAGCCCCAGGAGGTCAGTGCTATTATTAATTTTCCTGCTGCGCAGGGAGGTCAAGTCACTTGCCCAAGGTCACATGGCTCTAAGCGCAGACCGGGGACTCGCGCTCTGACTTTCTGATGCCCAGGGGAGAACATCCAACGCCTAGGCGCAGCCCCAGTGCCCTGACCCTCTCCTTAGAGAGGTCTGGCTGTGTGGACTGCTAGCTGGGGGCATATCAACAACCAGAACCTGGACCTCTTGGGAATTCGTACCTAGGCGAGCCCTCAGCGCGGGGCTGCGGCCGGCCGCAGGATGCGCTGGGCTTGTCCGCGGCCGGGCAGGTGCGCTTGCAGCTGCGCATGCGCGGCCTGCAGCCTCTGCAGAGCCCTGGTGCCGAGTAGCCGCTGGGGGTAGGAAGAGGCCTGTGATTTACGCACGGGCCATGTGACGGCGGTGAGCCGGCTTGTGGCTTGGCCGTTGCACTTCCAGGAGACCGGCAGGTGAGAGGGGCGGCGGGGTGGGGGGCGTGCAGAACGGATGCAGAGCAGAGCGGGGAGAAACTGGAGGTCTGAGCATAAGGGCTGTGAGCAGCGTGAAGGGACCAAGAGAGGGGAGAGAGGGACAGATGAGCCTGAATTGGCAATGGAGCTGACCAAGTTGAGACAGAAGCAACGAGTATAGTTGTTGCCACCAAACCTACTGATACTGTGGACGCACTGGCTTGGGTCCCCTGCACACCCAGGGCCTGTTGGAGAGCCCTTCTCCCACAGTCTCGGGCTTGCTCCTACCTCCTCTGCTTTAGAGCTGCATCATCAACTGCATTTTTCCATGTTCACCTCCATCCCTTCCCATGGCCACTGGACATTTAGATTCTGCTACATTCTTTTAGAAGCAGTTTCTAAAGAATTCAACAAGATAATATTTATAAGATTCTTTACCTAGTACTGGGTACCTAGTAAGGACCCAATGAATGTTAGCTATTAATATCATTAAAAATAACAGGAGGCTGTGTCCTGCCTTTATTGATGCTGTAGATTCTTGGCAGAGGATGAAAAAGTAATTGTCTCCATCATAACCACCCACAGTCCCCAAACCTACAAAGAGCTGCTGGGCCTGGAGTCCTTGAGTTTGGTACATCTTTGCGCCCAAGAGTGAGTTAACAGATTTTTGTATCTGAGGTCAGAATATAATATCAAAAGGGCTTTATTTGCAAAGTCTAGCCAGGGTCTCAAATTCCAAAGACTGTAGAGGCCATGTGGAGGTAACAACCACAGATGTGGCCAACTGCAGACTACATGCCTCGCCCAGAGGGGCAGTCCTTACTCAGCTCTAATCAATAGTTTCCACGCAGCGGCCAAGGATCTTGATGGTAAGAATTGTGACATCCCCCAATGGTTAAGTATTGCTATGGACTAAAAAAAATTTTTTTAGTAACACCACCATTGGCCAAACAAAACACATCGGAGGGCCACATGCAGCCCCCAAGGCACCTGCTTGCAAAACTCTGGGGGACCAAAGGGAAAGGTTGGATTCCCCCATTGAGCAGGCTCCCAGAGAGGCCCTGACTTTTACCCAACTCACATAGAGCCCCATTGTGGGCAGGGCTCTGGACAGGCGTAATGGTAGTGTGAATACCTGGCATCAACCACCAAAACCTTTCCCACTCAGCCCTGAGAGCCAGGAAAGAGTCCCTTTGCTCAGCCTGGCTCTGGGGCAGAGATTAGGGCCAGCCACTTTCGAATGGACTAGTGAACACTGTAGTGGAAGCCTCCACAGATAGCTGATGTGGGCAGTTCAGATTTGCCTGGACTGTGAAAATCCCAGGAATAAGTAAAAAGCTACCCCCAAAAATGTCAGATACTAGAAGTCTCAGTGACCTCAGCCAGTGGGGGCTTAAAGCTGGTTTTTTTTGTTTTTGTTTTGTTTTTAAAAGATTTTTATTTATTTGACAGAGAGAGAAAGGGAGAGCAAGCACAAGCAGGGAGAGCAGCAGGCAGAGGGAGAGGGAGAAACAGGCTCCCTGTGGAGCAGGGAGCCCAAAGCAGGGCTCGATCCCAGGACCCTGGGATCAAGACCCAAGCCCAAGGCAAATGCTCAACCGAACAAGCCACCCAGGCACCCTCTTAAAGCTGCTTTTATTTGATTCAGAAAAATAAAGGGGTGCCTGGGTGGCTCAGTCGTTAAGCATCTGCCTTTGGCTCAGGTCATGATCCCAGTCTCCTGGGATGGAGCCCCGCATCAGGCTCCCTGCTCGGCGGGAAGCCTGCTTCTCCCTCTCCCACTCCCCCTGCTTGTGTTCCCGCTCTCGCTGTCTCTCTCTCTCTCTGTCAAATAAATAAATAAAATCTTAAAAAAAAAAAAGAAAAAGAAAGAAATATGACTTTTTTACACTGTGGGTATCAGAGAACAATTTGTGTCTTTTATACTTTACATTGAATTGTTATAAGATCCCAGAGGAAGGAATTTTCATTCCAACTGGGGAAATAGTTTTGTTTAGATGTGTTTTGCTTCTGGCCAGTTTGGTTAGAAAGATTCATGGAAGAAAGTGGCAGTTGAGCTGAGCCTAGAAGCTGAGAAGAGAGAGATCAAATCCAATCAAGAAAAGAGCATAGTGGCGCCTGGGTGGCTCAGTCAGTTAAGCGTCTGCCTTCCACTCAGGTCATGATCTTGGGGGCCTGGGATCGAGCCCCGCATTGGGCTCCCTGCTCAGCGGGGAGCCTGCTTTTTCCTCACACTCTGCCATCCCCCCCGCCACTTGTGCTCTCTGGCTCTATCTCTCTGTCAAATAAATATATAAAATCTTAAAAAACAAAACAAAAAAAGGAGCATAGACCCATGGTTCCCAAACTGTTCCCAAATTAACAGGAGCATAGCAAAATATTTTAAATTTTGGAGAGAAACAATGATATCATCTGTTGGACACTGAAAACTAGTAGCTGGAAGTAGTTCACAGTTTCAACATCAGACTTTCCTACATTCCTTTCTGTGACATTACATCTTTATAAAGCTGGGTTTTCATCAATTGATGTGACAAGAAGCAAATAACTCATGCAAATCAATGTAGAACAGGAAAGGAGAGAGTCAATGTCTGATGTGATTCCAGGGTCTGAGAAGATGCACCTACACCATTAGTAAGTAATGGTGGTTACTTAAGAATTATTTTAGGGGCACCTGGGTGGCTTAGTCGTTAAGCGCCTGCTTTCGGATCGGGTCATGATCTCAGGATCCTGGGATCAAGCCCCACATTGGGCTCCCTGCCCCGCGGGAAGCCTGCTTCTCCCTCTCTGTCTCCCACTCCCCCTGCTTGTGTTCCCTCTCTCTCTGTCTCTCTCTCTCTCTCTCTCTTTGCCAAATAAATAAATAAAATCTTAAAAAAAAAAAGAATTATTTAAAAATATCTTTTCTTTCAACTTATGGGCATTATTTTTTCTTTCCTTTTTTAAAGATTTATTTATTTATTTAAGTCATCTCTGCACCCAACATGGGGCTTGAACTCATGACTCCAAGATGAAGAGTTGCACACTCTCCCAACTGAGCCAACCAGGCTCCCCTTATTTTTTCAAATGGCTATTAAGTAGTTAGGACTAAACAACTGGTAGTTAGCTACCAACAAAGCTGATAAGTATTTCTTTTAGTCTGGGATGCTATGAAAAAAATGACAGAGAGGCTACCATGCTTGGGAACCTCTGGCATAAGCCAAGTGTAGTGGTATTCATCAATGCAGCAATATTTATTGAGCACCTACTATGCTCCAGACAGCATCCTAGACACTGGAGATGCAGCAGTGAACAGGAAAGAAAATTCCCATTGGTTATGAAGCTGACATCCTAGAGGGAGAAACATAATAAATAAGTAAATAATAAACTATATAGTGTGTTAGAAGGTGATAAATGCTATGATAAAAATAGTAGGGTGAGGGACATCTGGGTGGCTCAGTCGGTTAAGCGTCTGCTTTCAGCGCGGGTCATGATCCCAGGGTCCTGGGATGGAGATTCGCGTCTGGCTCCTGGCTCAGCAGGGAGTCTGCTTCTCCCTCTGCCTGCCGCTCCCCCTGCTTGTGCTTTCTCTCTCTCTGACAAATAATATTTTAAAAAAATAGTAGGGTGATCAGGAGTAGACCTGGAGAAGGGCAGGGAATAGTTTTGCATTTTATTTATTTTATTTTATTATTATTATTTTCTAAGTGGGCTCCATGCTGGGCAGGGTCCAACGCGGGGTCAAACTCACAACCGTGAGATCAAGGCCTGAGCCAAGATCAAGAGCTGGACACTTAACTGACTGAGCCACTCAAGCACCCCTAGTTTTGCATTTTAAAGGGGAGAGACAGGCAGGCTGGGCTTCAATGAGAAGCCATTGGATGTGAGTTCAAAAGTCAGAAGCCAGATCTGGTGTCCCTGTCAGCACATAGGCTATGAATGACACCAGCAATAGTGACTGGGATGACCCAGGGTTGGTTATGTGAAGGACACTGGGAAACACTCAGTTTAAGGTTGAGCAGAAGGAGCGGACACCAGAAGGAGGCAGGAGGGAAATGGCCAGAGAAGTACAGGGGAGCCGGGGGTGCACAGAGACAGGATAGCAGAAGAACAGCTAGATGAAAACCACAGATCAGGATCAAGGGCACTTTTTTGAATAGGGGAGAACCTCTTTTTTTTTTTTTTAAGATTTTTATTTATTCTTTGACAGAGAGAGACAGCGAGAGAGGGCACACAAGCAGGGGGAGTGGGAGAGGGAGAAGCAGGCTTCCCTGCTGAGCCAGGAGCCCGATGTGGGGCTCAATCCCAGGACCCTGGGATCATGACCTGAGCCGAAGGCAGACGCTAAACGGCTGAGCCACCTAGGTGCCCCACCTCTCTTTTTTTTTTTAAACAAAACATTTTAAAAACACAGCAAAGCAGTAAAGCAAATTCCCATGTGGCTCCTCCCCCAAAATAAATCAATGTTTAGCTTTAGAATTTTGTTTGTTGATAGAAAAATAGATCTGGTTATATAATGTGGAATCCTTTCCCTCCTGAAACCCCGCTAAAGCAATAGCAGGGGAATTATAAGAAGTTTAAATCCATAAGGACACAAAGAATGGGGATATCTGACTGGCTCAGTCGGCAGAGCATGTGACTCTTGATCTCAGGGACATGAGTTTGAGCCCCACATTGGGCATGGAGCCTACTTTAAAAAAAAGTTGCAAAAAACAAAACAAGACACAGAGAACAGAAAAAGGAGGGAATGGGAGATGAGAGATAGTGACAAAACTCTGGAAGATGAACAGCATGTGGCTGAGGGTTAATGATGGCATAGAGAAGAGGAGGTAGAAACACAAATCTTCAAAAAGAGACCAGACTCAACCACATACCTTGTAGGAAGCTCAGGATTCGTTGGTACCAGGTACTTTGGAGGATGCGAATGAAGGATAGGGCTGAGTAAACAAAGGACTTGTAAAGAAAAGCAGTCCTGCCGCCAGGCCCAGGTCCCGGTCCTCATCCGCAGAGCCAGGCCACTGCCCCTCCCCCAGCAGAATAGTGTTGAGGAGAAGGAGACTATTGCGGACAACAGCAAGCATGTGTGGGACATACTGTGTGTCAGTCACCATTCCAAGCTCTTTACATATATCGATCCATTTAACCCTAATGGTCACCTATAAGTTATTTACTATTATTATCCCCATTTTACAGATGAGGAAACCAAGCCATTTGTCCAAGGACTCACAGCCAACAAAAGAAAGGGCCAGGATCCACACCGTGGCACGTGGGAGGTGAGGCTGGACGGTAGAACATGGTGCTCTGTGGTTTGGACTTTATTTCTCTCTCCATGAGAAGCCACGGAAGGTTTTCAAATATGGAAGTGACATTTATTTATTTATCCATTTAACATTTCATAAATATTCATCAGGTGTCTGTGGTATGCTGGGCCCTCTGCCAGGTGCTGAGCACTCCAGGGTGAGCATATAGACACAGTGCAGGGTTGAGCCAGGGCAGGAACAGGGAGCCAGTGAGGCCTGAGGAGGGGCACCCAGTCCAGCCAGGGATCTGGAAGGGACTCTTGGGAAAGGCAAAGTTGAGACTTTTTTTTTTTTTTTAAAGATTTTATTTGACAGGGAGAGATACGGCGAGAGAGGGAACACAAGCAGGGGGAGTGGGAGAGGGAGAAGCATGCTTTCCGCTGAGCAGCGAGCCCTATGCGGGGCTCGATCCCAGGACCCCAGGATCAAGACCCAAGCCAAAGGCAGACGCTTAATGACTGAGCCACCCAGGCGCCCCAAAGTTGAGACTTTGAAGCTTAGCTGAGTTTGCATGGGCAAGAGGGGTGGGGGTGATGGGACATATCCGGAACAGAAGCAACAGCATGGGTGAAGGCCCAGTAACCCATCTGTGGCCATGTTGGCACAGCCCACTTAGCAGCCCAGACTGGAGGCTGGATCAGAGATGAGGGCACCAAGGGAGGCTAGGGTAATAGTTCAGGTCAGAGCTGTGGAGTCTCTGGGATTCTTCTGTGGTGGGCGTGGGAGGGGCTGAACATAATTAAGGTGAATCAAAATAGCACCTGCCACTTCCTGGGCACCCTTGTTCACCAAATGCTTCAAGCACAATATCTCATTTAAGCACCCTCGAAATACTATCAAGTAGGTATGATGATTTATATGCTTTACAGATGCAGACACTGAGACTCAGCACATCCTGGGGCACATAGCAAATTCCTGGCCAAACCAGGATTTGAACCAGGCACATCTGAGCCCAAAGCCTGAACTCTTAACCACTCAGTTCTTTTTTTTTTTTTAAGATTTTATTTATTCATTTGAGAGAAAGAGCATGCAAGCAAGCATGAGAGCAGGGATGGTGAGAGGGAGAGAGAGAAAAAATCTGAAGCAGACTGCACTGAGCACAGAGCCTGACATGGGGCTCAATCCCACAACCATGAGATCATGACCAGAGCTGAAACCAAGAAACCAAGAGTTGGAAGCCACCCAGGTGCCCCTTAACCACACAGTTCTGTTGCACCTCCAGATTTCAGGGCTTCTTTGAGCCAGACACAGAAGGATACACTATGATTCCATGCATATAAAACTTCAAGAACCGTCTAATCAATGATGATAGAGCTCAGGATAATGACTATCACATGCGGGTGGAGGGCAAGGATACTGACTGGGAAGAGAGATGAGAGGGCCCCTGGGGCTCTGGAAATGTTCTGTGTCTTATGTGTTGATCTGGGTGGTGGTAACAAGGGTGGATATTTGTATAAAAGTTCACCAGCCGGCTCACTTAATTATGTACTTTGTTGGATATATGTTATACTTCAATTTTTATTTTTTTAAGATTTTTTGTTTTTATTTTTTTTTTTTAAGATTTTATTTATTTGATAGAGAGAGACACAGCAAGAGAGGGAACACAAGCAGGGAGAGTGGGAGAGGGAGAAGCAGACCTCCCGCCAAGCGGGGAGCCCGATGTGGGGCTCGATCCCAGGACCCTTGGATCATGACCTGAGCCGAAGGCAGATGCTTAATGACTGAGCCACCCAGGCGCCCCTTTTTAAGATTTTTTAAAAAGATCTTACTTATTTGAGAGAGAGAGAGAGCACATACAAGCTGGGGGAGAGAGAGGGATAAGCAGGCTCCACACTGAGCACGGAGTCCAATGTAGGGCTCAGTCCCACAACCCTGAGATCATGACCTGAGCCAAAATCAAGAGTCAGACACCCAACTGACTGAGCCACCCAGGCGCTCCAGTTCAATTTTTAAATACTTTTTTTTTAAAGTTATCTCCCACCCAAGGTGGGGCTTGAACTCACAACCTGAGATCCAGTCACATGCTCTTCCAACTGGAAGGCACCCCATGTTATACTTCAATTTTTTTAAAACAGGGCTTCCTGGAGGAAGTGCCATTTGAAGTGAAATGGAATCATTTTGGATGATTATTATAATCATAAACCAAATGCTTATGGCATATCAGGCATACTATTTATTGAGTGTTTGTGATATGTCAGGCACTGTGCTAACTGCTCTACATGTTATTATTTTGTTCAATCTTTACTGTGGTCCTGAGGAGAGAAATATTATCCTGCCCATGTTACAGATGAGAAAATTGAGGTTTTAAGAATGAAGTGACTTGTCTGGGTCACACAGGAAGTGACTTAGCTGGAATTCCAGCCCAGGTTTGTCTGACTTTCCCAAGTCTGTGCTCTTGGCACCACCTGCTCCCACCTCCCCCTAGGGGAGTGGTGGGCCTTGGGTTACAGAGGATGAAGCAGGAGACACCAGAGAAGGCTCTGAGCACATTGGAGGTGCTGTGAAGCCAGGCCCCTTTCAAGGTTCCATACCTAACTTCATTTTTGGAATTGTGTTTTCTCTTTCTTAAAGAGAGCACTCCCCCCCACCCCCACCCCATATTGTCAAAGCTTCAGGCTTCTACCTGCAAAACCTGGACCTGCCCTGGCTCTTAGGGTGGCTTGGGGGAATGGCTGCTCCAGCCCGAGACTCGAGAGTTATTTTGCAATACCTTAACCCGTGCTCCACCTCCTGACAGAGCACCTGGGATCCTCATCACAGGCCACCCCCCACACCAGTGTCTTCTAAAGCAGACCCTGAAAATCTCTCATAGCCTAAAAAAAGCAGGGATGCCCGCCCCTCCCAACTCAGATGAAACACAGGCTGTCTTTCTGGGCCCCTCCAGCTTCCTGCTTCTTCTCCACGCCCCTCCTCCCTCCCTCTCCTCTTTTTGTCTACTGTCTTCCCACCTCCGCTTTTCCCTACTCACCCCTCTCCCTGACAGCAGCCGCCTTCCCACCTTACCCTACAGAGAGTCAGGGCCCAGAGCCCTCCCCACCCTGCTTCAGACTCAGCCCGACTCTCAGCTTCGGGGGAGCCAGGAGTCCAGCATTCAGAGTCTGGTCCTGCCATGTTGAGTGGCCCAGGCCTGGCACTTTTTCTCTCTGGTGTCAGTTTCCCTCCCTCCCATTTATGCATAAGCTGGGCCCTGGGCTCCTTGTCTTGAGTCACACTGAGTGTCTCCAGCTCTCTCCTGAGTCAGGAAGCAGGTAGCCAAGGGGGTCCATCTAGGGGACTTGGCTCCCCTCCTCACCAGCTGGCCACCCCAGAGGGGTCTCAGGGGCCTGTCATTGGGCAAGCAGGTGAGGCAGGCTTTGAGTCCTGGGTCTGATTGTCCTCAAGCTCAGGGCTCACTGCCCAGACCTTTGGGACATCCCCATGTGGGGTTCCTGGTGGGGTCTTCTTGACCCCCAACTCCCTCCCTCCCTTCCAAGCAGTGACCCTTCCCCTAGCTGTGCATAAGGCCCCCCCCCCTTAAACACCTCACAGCCACACCCCAATACAGGAGGAGCTGTTTGAGCAGATGTTTAATATACAAAACAAAAATAGCGGTTATTTTGTTGAATGGATTGCCAACAATCGAAGCCATCTGTTTTCGACATCCCACCCTAGGGCCTAAAAATGCCTGCCGCCTTCCATGGCAAAAGCACGACCACCCAAGAGCTGTTTGAGCATATTTATAAGTAGTTCTCTGCCTGGATTCACTGGAAGACTACAAATAGTCCCCCACACCCCCAACCTTCCCTCTGATGGGGCCTCATGAAGGAGGAGACAGGGCTTGACATTCTGCATTATGGGTTATGGCTTGCTTTTATTTTTTTTCCCTTGTTGTTTTCTTTGCTTAAACAAACAAACAAACCTATTTTACTCTGAAGATGAATCTCTTGCCATTTGCAGTTTTTCTATGAGACCCATATCTTGCTACCCACCCCCCCTTCTGCTGACCCAACTTCTGAAGCTTGTGCTGAAAGAGAGCCCATCTCCAAATCCTCTGCTATGGCTGTGCCCATCACCATTCCTGATCCCTGCATTTTCTCCTCTTACAGCAGCAGAGAAATCCTGGAATGTCATTGGACTATGTGTAATTTTTTTTCATCACTTTTCATTACACAAGTAAGACAGTACACCTTTATTGTTAAAAATATCTCAAAAAGGGGGCGCCTGGGTGGCTCAGTTGGTTAAGCGACTGCCTTCGGCTCAGGTCATGATCCTCGAGTCCCAGGATCGAGTCCCGCATCGGGCTCCCTGCTCAGCAGGGAGTCTGCTTCTCCCTCTGACCTTCCCCCCTCTCATGTGCTCTCTCTCTCTCTCATTCTCTCTCTCAAATAAATAAATAAAATCTTTTAAAAATTTATTTAAAAAAATCTCAGAAAGGAAATAAAGAGAATTCTTTACACTAAAACCCCATGGGACACAGTTAAAGTTGTACTCAGATGAACATTAGCAGTCTTAAATGCTTTTATTTATAAAAGACTCAAAGTAAGTGAAACAAGGACTCAGCCTAAGAAATTAGAAAAACGAATAGAATAAAAGGAGAGAGGAAAAAAAAGATGAAAGGGAACACTAATGAAATGGGAAAAACACACTAAGAGAATAAATAAAATTTGTTTGAAAAGAAAAAAGGTCAGTTTGAAGAGAAAAATGAAATGGGAGGAATCTTTTTTTTCTAAGATTTTATTTATTTATTTGAGAGAGAGAGAGAATGAGAGAGAGAAAGCACATGAGACGGGGGAGGGTCCGAGGGAGAAGCAGATCTGATGTGGGACTCGATCCAGGGACTCCAGGATCATGACCCGAGCCGAAGGCAGTCGCTTAACCAACTGAGCCACCCAGGCGCCCAAAATGGGAGAAATCTTAACTGAAGTAAGTCCGAAGAAAGAAAGCAAAGAGAGAAAGTAAAAATATGAAATGTTAGGCATGAGGAAGGCAATACAAATGCAGATATGGGTGTTATTAATTATTTTTAAATATTACGGTAATAAATTGGAATAACAAAAGGAAATAGATTATTTTTTTAACAATACATAAACTATCAAAATTGACTTAAAAGTGGAAATAACAGACTAAGAACCATGGAAGAGATTAGAAAGACAAAGAGATTGCATCCCAAAAGACTCTGGGGGCAACAATAGGACAAACTGGGGCACCTGGCTGGCTCAGTAGGTAGAGCGTGTGACTTTTGATCTCTGGGTTGTGAGTTCGAGCCCCATGTTGGGTGCAGAGATTACTTAAAAATAAAATCTTAAAAAAAATAGGACAGGGCCCCCGGGTGGCTCAGTTGGTTGAGCGTCTGCCTTTGGCTCAGGTCATGATCCCAGGGTCCTGGGGTAGAGCCCCACATTGGGCTCTCTGCTCAGTGGGGAGCCTGCTTCTCCCTCTCCCTCTGCCTGCCGCTCCCCCTGCTTGTGCTCTCTCTATCAAATAAATAAAATCTTAAAAAAAAATAAAGTCATGTAAGAGAGGAAAAAAGAGACAGAACTATTCCAGATTCAAAAATTAAAGAAACATTGGGGCACCTGAGTGGCTCAGTCAGCTAAGGGTCTGACTCTTGGTTTTGGCTCAGGTTATGATCTCAGGGTTCTTAGATCAAGCCCAAGTTGGGCTCTGAGCTCAGATTCCCTCCTTCTCCCTCTGCCCCTCACCCTTTCTAAAATAAATGAATAAATCTTTTTTAAAAATTTAAAGAAATATGACAACCAAATGCACTGGAAGCTTCTTGATTAGATTCTGGAGTTAGAAAGAAAAAAAAACAGCTATAGAGACATTATTGGGACAGAGAAATCTGAATATAGACAGTGTGCTAGATACTATTATTACATTCAGTTTCTGCTGGATGGATAATGGAATTTTCTTGGTTGGGATAATGGGATTTTGTTTACGTAGAAGAATGTCTTAAATCTTACGAGATACATTTTTTAAAATGTGCTAAGGAATAGTGTTTAATGTTTGCATTTCACCTTTCAAATAGTTAAATGTGGTGTGTGTGTGTGAGTGTGTGTGTGTGAAGAAGAGCAGGGCCACTATGAGTGACATGGAATAATAGACTTCATGCACAGACTGTGCAAGGCCCCTATACCTGTTGGTAGTTGGAGGGATGCCAGTGATCTGCGTGAGGGCAAGAACAATAGAGTTCACATCTGTCTCTCACCCTCTTCAGCCTCAGTGACACAGGTGACCTGCAGGAGTACTGGTGTCTTTTGCCATGGCTGTACACCTACCTGATCCTAGTACTCAGACAAGTCAAAGGAGAAGACCTGGCAGGAACCAGGGAGGTTACAGGCCCAGGATGCCCAGAATCAACAAGGTAAGTTAGCAGATCAGTGACAGCCACATGCCGCCTCCAGCAAGAGCCTGAGGCCTTCCATCAAACCTCAGAGCACAAAAAATGGCTGCTCCTTCCAAATCTTGAGCAAACTGATTCTGTGGCCAACCCACAGGGGAAAGAATTCTAGGAAACTTGATTCCAGCTAAGTCGACACAGGACAAAGTAGAACATGAGAAAGAGAGAGAGAGAGAGAGAGAGAGAGTGTGTGTGTGTGTGTGTGTGAGAGAGAGAGAGAGAGAGAACGCACAAATGTAACAAAATGTTAACAATTGGTGAATGTAGGTGAAGAGTGCTCAACTTTTCTATAGATTTGAAATTTTTTTAAAGACTTTATTTATTTATTTGACAGAAAGAGACAGCGAGAGAGGGGACACAAGCAGGGAGAGCGGGAGAAGGAGAAGCAGGCTTCCCGCTGAGCAGGGAGCCCAATGCAGGGCTCCATCTCAGGACCCTGGGATCGTGACCTGAGCCGAAAGCAGACACTTAATAACTGAGCCAGCCAGGCACCCTTAGGGTTGAAATTTTTAATAAAAAGTTAGAGGTGGGGAAAAGGCACCAGGCCCAGATGGTTTTACAACTGAATTTTATCTAGCCTTTAAAGATCAGATTATTCTTAGGTTATGTAAACTGTTCTAAACCACAGGAAAAATATGGAGAGTTCATAATCCATTTTACTAACATTACCTTAGTACTAAAACACAATTTAAAAAAAAAAAAAGAGGGGCGCCTGGGTGGCTCAGTTGGTTAAGCAACTGCCTTCAGCTCACGTCATGATCCTGGAGTCCCGGGATCGAGTCCCATATTGGGCTCCCTGCTCAGCAGGGAGTCTGCTTCTCCCTCTGACCCTCCCCGCTCTCATGCTCTCTATCATTTTCTCTCTCTCAATAAAAAAAAAAAAAAGAGGTTTCATCACTAGGAACATAGTCAATTTAATACATAAATAAACTAAAAAAGAAAAAACACAAATAACTCTCTAACCAGAAAAATATGTTATTTAAGCATTGCATGAGCTCCCATACCATGCTCTCCACATTGGGAAGGCTGTAATGGTTTGTACAGTGGAGCTTCTGCCCTTCAGAAAAATCACAGGTTTCCTGTAGTTGAGCATTCAGTCAACCAGAGATAAGATAAGAGAGAGACCACAATTGGGTTCTAAATTGAAAACAATGACATTCCAAATGGCATGGCAAGAAGAGTGAGGGTGAAGGAGAACCCAGGGCTGATGAGCTAGAAATGAAATTTGAGCTCCTAGCCATTTACAGATAGGAAAACGGAGGTCCAGAGAAGGGAAGGGCCTTACCCAGTTTCACAGAAGGCCCATCCAGCCAGGTCAGCATGGACTTCAAGCACCAGTTCCACAGATCCAGAAAGCAAAAGCCAAGCAAAGACTATTTTCTAAAACGAAGCTGACCCTACCACCTGCAGGTCAACGGCAGGAACTGCAGGATCCTGAGGGCCAGGGCTAGGGTAGTGGGATGGGTAATTTTCCTCTTGCCCGGGTCCTGGTTTTGTTTAAATGTTTGATATTTTGTTCACCATGGAACTTTTGGCATTAATTTTTAATTAAGAATACTTCATCAGGGGCACCTGGGTGGCTCGGTCGGTTAAGCGTCTGCCTTCGGCTCAGATCATGATCCCAGGGTCCTGGGATTGAGTCCCACATCGGGCTCCTTGCTCAGCCATGAGCCTGCTTCTCCCTCTGCCTGCTGCTTCCCCTGCTTGTGCTCTCTCTGTCTGACAAATAAATAAATAAAATCTTTAGAAAATACTTCATTAATGGGGTGCCTGGGTGGCTCAGTCACTTAGGTGTCTGACTTCGGCTCAGGTTGTGATCTCGGGGTCCTGGGATGGAGCCCCATGTCGGACTCCCCACTCAGCATGGATTCTGCTTCTCCGTCTCCATGCCCTTCTGTCCCTCCCCCTGCTTGTGCTCTCTCTGTCTCTCTCTCACATAAATAAATAAAATATTGGGGTGCTTGGGTAGCTCAGTTGGTTAAGTGTCTAGCTCTTGGTTTTGGCTCAGGGCGTGATCTCAGGGTTGTGAGATCATCGAGCCCCAAATCGGGCTCTATGCTCAGCAGGGAGTCTGAGAATTCTCTCCCTCTCTCTCTACCCCTCCCCCCACTCACCTCTCTCTAAAATAAATAAATCTTAAAAAAATAAAATCTTAAAAAATACTTCATTAAACTCTTATTTATCTTTTTTTTTTTTAAAGATTTTTATTTATTGAGAGAGAGAGAGAGAGAGAGCATGAGAGGGAAGAAGGTCAGAGGGAGAAGCAGACTCCCCGCCGAGCAGGGAGCCCGATGTGGGACTCGATCCCGGGACTCCAGGATCATGACCCGAGCCGAAGGCAGTCGCCTAACCAACTGAGCCACCCAGGCGCCCTAAACTCTTATTTATCTTGATTACTGAGATTCTTGGCACATACACGCCCCACCCTTAAGTTTTGCACCCTAGACTAGTACCTCACTTGTTTCCCGTTCCCATTACCTTATACTCTAAAACCTGGACCCTTCATTCCTATTCTCATTCCCTCCCCCAACCCAGCACTGGCATCTCATCAGAGGATCTCGTCTCTTTTGTGGTAAGAACACAGGCAGAAACACTCCTACTCTTACTCCCTCCCTGCCTTCTCTAGCTCCTGTATTTCAGGTGCTGTGTTAAGTAGACAGAGGGTCTTTGCCCTTAGGCAGTTATCAAGGAAGGAGGCATCTAGAAAATGCAGTGAAGTGTTGTAAGAGATTTGAATGGCCAAGAGAAGGATTGCATCTGGGATCATGGGAAGAGAAGAGTCTAGATGGGTTCCATCCTATTTCCCATCCATACCTGCTGCTTCGTCTATGTCTGAACCGCAAATAACAAGTTATTAAGCACTTACTATGGGCCCAGAAATAGTCTAGAAGCACTAGTTCATCAGATCAATGGCTCCCCTGTGGTAGAGGTAGAGACTCAGAAATGAAAAGTCTTTACTCAAAGCTCCACAACTGGTAAGGAGCAGCACACTGATTCAGTCTGAGGTCTGCCTGACTCAGAGCTGATTCTTGTAATCATTATTTGTCGTTATTTGTCATTCAGCAAAATTGGTGCATGCCTACTATGTGATAGGACTGGTTTTAGGGGCGGGGGATAAGGAGTGAAGAAAATGGTTAAAAATTCCTGCCCCCATGTGGCATTCACTCTGGTGAGGAGGACCGGCAATAACCATGTAATTAAATAAACAAGATAATTTCAGATAATAAAAAGTGTCGTGAAAAAAACTAAAGCAGCATGATGGGATAAAGAATCTGTGTTGTCAGGCAGCCTCTCCGAAGGTGGAGCATTTGAAATGAGACTTGAACCTAAGGAATCTACTGCGTGGATATTGGGTGAAGGAAACAGGAAGTGCAGAGGTCCTGGGGTAGGGTTAACCAAGGCACATTTATGGAGCAGACCAATTGGTGTGGCTGGAACATAGCAAACAAGGAAGAGCGAGGGAGGCTATGAGGTGTGAGACCATGTCACACAGTTGGGCTGTGATAAAGAGCTTGGATTTTATTCCGAGAGCAATGGAAAGCCATGGAGGGATTTCAGCACGAAGGTGATGAGATGTAATTCCATGTTTTTTAAAGGATCACCCTAGTATATGGTTTGACAACCCATTGATGTTTTAGGCCAGACGATTCTTTGTTGTAGGGGGGCTGTCCTGTGCATTGTAGGATGTTTATCAGCATCCCTGCCCTCTACCCACTAGATGCCAGTAGTACACTCCTAGTCATGACGACCCAGAGTGTCTCCAGATATTGTCAAATGGACCCTGGAGGGCAAAAGTCGCTCCCAATTGAGAATGACTGCTGTAGTCATAAAAGCAAAGAAGGGCCATGGAATGTTCTCAATTGAAAAAGCCTGCAAAAACCTGATAGCTACGTGCAATGCCTGACCTCAGACTGGATCCAGCAGGGTGAGGGGAGAAGACAAGGTGCCACTGACACAGTAAGAACGTGAGTGGTTGGGGCACCTGGGTGGTGCAGTCAGTCGAGGGGGTGACTTTTGGTTTCGGCTCAGGTCGTGATCTCAGGGTCATGAGATCAAGCCCTGTGTCAGGCTCCATGCTCAGAGTAGAGTCTGCTTGAGATTCTCTCTCCCTCTACCCCTGCTGCTTGTGCTCTCTCTCTCTCTCAAATAAGTAAATCAATCTTAAAAAAAAAAAAGAATATGAGTGCTGGATTAAATAAAACTATTAAATCAACATAATTCCACTGAAGTTGCTAACTGTACTATTGTTATGTAGGAGAATATCCTTATGCTTAGGAAATACACACTGGAGTCTTTATGTATAAAGAACCAGAGGTATAAAGTCTATGCTTAAATCATTCAGGACAAGTTATATACAAGCATATATACATACCCCTGCATGTGTGAATGTTATAACTTATAACACACATACATATATAACCCTATGTGACGTGTTTCTATCTATACATTCTTGCGATATGCGTGCAAATGGTTGTGTATATCTAGGGATATATATGTATCTCCCCATGATATGAAATAATTTTATCTGAGCAAAGGGTGTACAAGTGGGCTGTTTGTACTATTCTCATTCTTGCAACTTTTCTGTAAGCTTAAAATCATTTCCAAATAAAAAGTTCAAAAAACTGCTCTCGTTTCCTACATGACGAGTGGACTGGGGATTGGTTGGTCCGTCTACTTCCTGAAATTATTTGGCTAAACCTCTGCCTGCCCAGCGACCCAGCAGCTCCACCTCTGGGCATGTACCTAATTGATATGAGTGTTTATGTCAACCTAAGACTTGTACTGGAAGGTACATAGCCGTTTATTCTTACTCGCCTCGAATGGGAAACAACCCCAGTGCAGAGTACACACAACACCACAGTTAAACCTCAAAGCTGTAACACTGAGTGTGACAAGCGAGACACAGAAGAGTGCTCATTATATGGTGACTCCTTTTCTTTGCAGTTCGACAAACCGGCCAAATGGATCTGTAGTGGTCGCGATCTGTGGGGGGAGGGGGACCAGGTGGGTTTCCGGAGCTGGAAATGTTCTGTATCTTGATCTGGGTGGGTGTTTACATGTGTGATTACATACATAAAAATTGATCATGCTATGCACTTAGGATTTGTATAATTTATTGTATATAAATTTTATTTAATAATAATAAAAAAGACCACTCTGGCTTCTGTGTAGAGACTAGAGTAGTGGTGACTGGGGGAGCCACAGGGGGAGAAGAGCAAAGAGGAAGTGAAATGAAAGAGGGGGTTCAAGAGTGAACCCCAAGTGAACACCTGGGGGAGCGGGGGGTGCTGCTGACTGAGATGGGAGGTCTGGGGGAGGAAGGGAACCACTGGACCCCTCCCTGCCCTCCCTCTCCCCAGGCCCTGGAGAAGTCAGATTTCCCTCCACATCTGTGTCCCAGTCACCGCCAGGGGGCAATGAGGTCCTTCCTGACTGGCAAGGCAGCCTGGAGCCCGCCGCAGGAGCATCTGGGGCTGGGGACAGCTGTGGAGCTGTTGCCTGGGTGGCTTCCAAGTCACCGGGACACTGTGCTCCTTGCAGAAGAATCTTGTAGGATGGGAATGGAAGGAAATTAAAATCTAAAGCCCTGGAATCTGAAAATCATGACTCCAGCCCTTTAGGCTCAGGATGGGGCCAGGCTCCTTAAGGTGGCCATGAGCTCTTGCTGCTGGCATTCTCCACCTCACCTGCCTCCATTCAATCCCCACCCCGCCTTATGGAAGAGATGGGCTCCCTGCAGGTGCACCTTCTTGCATGTGTGCTGTTTCTGAAGCCTGACCCCCTCTCCTGTGGGCATCTGACACATCCCTTAGGAGTCACTCCAGGACCCTTTCTCGACCCAAAAGGTGGGTCAGGCTGGCCCCCTCTACATCTATCATCATACTCCTTTTTCCGTAAATTGCATTAGTCAATCTACCTGATTCTTCAGCTCATCTGTGGCTCTGAGAGGCAAGGGAGTGCCTGGCATAGGCTCTAAGAATACTTTATGGTTGAATAAAAAGACAAATGAGTGAGTGAATCTAAGGTTGGAAGAGGATAGCACCTCATTTAATCCACCTGGGGTTTTGAAGTTAGAGACCTGAGTTCAAGTACAGACAATGACACTTACGAGCTGTGTGACCTTGGCAACTGTCTTAACCTCTCTGGGCCCCAGTCTCCTCTTCTAATTATCATCCTTACTATACAGTTTCAGTGATAATGTTGCATGTCAGTCCCTTAGCCTAAAATCTGCACATAGTATATGCTCAATAAAATGAGGATTTTTTTGTGTGTATGTGTGGTTTAGAAATGTAAGGGTGTGTGTGTGTGTGTGTGTGTGTGTGTATACAATTATATCTGTTTGTGTAGGCTATATAATAAACTGTTAGCTAATGATAGAGAGTGAAATTGGGAGAATAAGGTAAAATTTTCTTTTTGTGCTTGCTTCATATACTTCTGTGGTTGAATGTCTTATGTTAAGCATGTTTCGTAATTACACAGCCTTTAAATGAAAAATGAAATCCAATATCACATGAAAGAATGCCCAACATCATTAGTCATAAGGGAAATGCAAAACAAAACCGCCATGAGATACCACCACTCACCAGTCGAAAGGCTAAAATCAAAAGGCTTGGGGCTTTAAGTGTCTGCCTTTGGCTCGGGTCATGATCCCAGAGTTGGGGCTCCCTGCTCAGCAGGGAGTCTGCTTCTCCCTCTGCCCGTTCCCCCCCCACATGCTCACTCATGCATGTGTGTTCTCTCTCTCAAATACATAAATAAAATCTTTAAAAAAAAATAAAATCAGAAGGCTTAACAATACCAAATGTTGGCAAGAAAGTGGAGCAACTGGAACTCTCTTACACTGTTGGTGCAGGTATGAAATGGTACAACTATTTTGAAAAAAATGTTGTAAGTACGTAAAAAATGTAACAAGCATACTTCCCCTATAATCAGAAATTCCACTCCTAGCTATGACTCAGGCACCAGGAAGAAAGGGAATATGTGTCTGCAAAAAGACTATAACACAAATGTTCATCGAATATTTATAATAGCCAAAACCTGGGAGTAGCCCACACGTCCATCAAGAGGAGGATGTGATAAACTCTTTGTGATGTGTCCACACCGTGGCATGCTACACGCAGAAAAAGGGCACGAACTGCAGCTACAGGGGACAACACAGGGTAATCTCAGAAACATGATGTTAAGCAAAAGAAACCAGACGCAAAGGAAAATGTACCGCATTGCTGTTTAATTCCATTTATATGAAGTTCTAGGACAAACAGAATGGATTTATGGTGAAAGTCAGAACAGCGATCACCCTTGGGGGAGTATCACCTGGCGTAAGAGAACTTCTGGGGTGCTGGAAACGCTTCATATCTTGATCCGGGTGATAGCTGCACACAAGCACCCATAGATAAAGCTCATCAAGTGGGGCGCCTGGGTGGCTCAGTCGGTTAAGCATTCACCTCTTGATTTTGGCTCTAGTCGTGATCTTGGGGTCCTGAGATCTAGCCCCTCTGTGGGCTCCATGCTCAATGGGGAGTCTGCTTGAGATTCTCTCCCTCTCCCTCTGCCCCTCCCCCCGCTCACGTGCACTCTTTCTCTGTCTCGTATAAATAAATAAATCGTAAAAAAAAAACAAACCTCATCAAGCCATGCACAATTGTTCACAGCAGCTTTATTTATGATATCTCAAAGCTGAAACAACTCAAATGGCCATCAGGAGGCAAATGGGTGAAGACAATATGGTACAATCTTACTGCGTAATATAAGCCAGCAATAAAAAGGAGTAAACTACTAATGCAACACCATGAATGAATCTCAAAATTATGATACTGAGTTTTAAGGGGCGCCGGTGGAGCATGCGACTCTTGATCTCAGGGTTGTGAGTTCGAGCCCCACATTGGGTGTAGAGATTCCTTAAAAATAAAATCTTTTAAATTATGATATGAGTTTTTTAAAAAGTCAGACAAAAAAGAACAGTGTATGATTCCGTTTATATAAAATTCTAGAAAATGTAAACTCATCTATAGTGATGGGAATCAAATCAGTGGCTGCCTCCATGTGAGGTGGGTGGGAGAGAGGAAGGAGAATTACAAAGGGCCAGGAGGAAACACTGGGGGGTTATGGGTATGTTTCTTACTTTTATTGTGGTGCTGGTTCTACAGATGTATTCATATGTTCCAAACCATCAAATCTACACTTTATATTTTTTTAAACCATTTTAAAAAAGATTTTATGTATTTATTTGAGAGAGCAAGTGAGAGGCAGAACACAAGCAGGGGCAGAGGGAGAGGGGAGAATCAGGCTCCCCTGCTGAGCAGGGAGCCCAGCTCGGGGCTTGATCCCAGGACCCCGGGATCATGACCTGAGCCAAAGGCAGACACTCAACTGACTGAGCCACCTCAGCGCCCCAGATCTACACTTTTAAATATGTGCAGTTTATTATATGTCAATTATACGTCAATAAAGCAGCAAAAACATTTTTTAAAAAACTCATTGTGCATTTGATATATGTAAATTAGGCTTCAACAAATAAAAGAAAAAGAAAAGAAAGAAACTGTTTTCCTGACAGTTTCCCCGACTCTGTTTCCCTGCTCGGTACTTCCAGCCTTGTCCATGCCCCACAGGGTCCTTTCTTCTCACCTGGAGCACCCCAAGAGAAAGTCTACAAACATCAAGTCTACGAATCAGCGCTCTGCAGCTCAGCTGGTGCACCTGGGACCTGTGGCTTCCTTTTTTTTTTTTTTTTTAAAGATTTTATTTATTTATTTGACAGAGAGAGACATAGTGAGAGAGGGAACACAGGCAGGGGGAGTGGGAGAGGGAGAAGCAGGGAGCGGGGAGCCCGATACGGGGCTCGATCCCAGGACCCCAGGATCATGACCTGAGCCCAAGGCAGACACTTAATGACTGAGCCACCCAGGCGCCCCCATGGCTTCTTTACAACCGTATTCCAGCTCTCACGGTCCAGCTCAAGCACCACCTCCTTCTAAGAAGCCACTTTGCCTCGTGCCACACCCTCCCAGCTCAGGGCTCCCAGGATCCTTGGCTTAAACCTCTATCCTGGCATCTTCCACTATTCACCTTGTATTATCCGTGTAGACCCACCTGTCTTCCATACTCGCTGCTGACAGTCATCGTGAGAACAGCTACTATTTAATGGCCCTGGGCCAAGAGCTATACATGGTTGATTTCTTTGCCTCTCTACATCAACCAGGAGGACAGGGATTATTAGTTCCCTTTTGTGGAAGCCGAGGCCCAGGATGGGGACAGCCAGTGGGACCTAGTCCCCGCGGCCATAGGAAGGTTAAAGAACATTCAGACGCCACTCTGGCTCACCTTGAGAGCAGCCAGGGCCTTTATCGGTGGGCAGAAAGGAAGGATTTAGCATCTCTGGAGTCCTTCAGAGTTGTAGAAAGATACCTTACAGGTGGAAAGGTGAGTCACTTTAGGTAAAAGGAATTGCCTTCAAGTTTCCAGAGCAGGAAGAACGTGGAGAAAGTGGGCAGCATGCGTAGAGGACAGGCTCGAGGAAGGTCTCTCCTCAGTGTTCTTTATTCTTATTAAATGGCTCCACATTTGCAGATGGGGACCTTGGCACAGGGCTGGAGAGGGAAGACTCATGATTAGCAGGTTCAGAGACCTTGGTTCTGGGTTTGCCAGTAGCTAACTGGGGAGCCGTGAAAACGTCTGTGTGTCCATCTCCCCATCTGTCCTACTGGCAAGGGTAGGGCTTTGCAGTGAGGTAAATCTGGGTTGAAAAACCGGCTTCCTGACTTGCCACCCTGTGACTGACCTTGCCTCTCTGAGCTTGCGTTTCTTCATCTGCGAAATGGGGATAATAATAGTGCAGCCCTTGTGGGACCATCAGGAAGATAACATGTCCAAGGGCCTAGCCCTGTGCCCAGCACGTGCCATACCCATGTCCTTACCGTCATTATTCCTAGATGACGGATAAGAACATCAGCTGTAGTCCCTGCCCGGGCAAGGTGCAAGCCCAGGGACACAGGGCATCTCAAAACCACTTCGAACACTGGACGAACTTCTATAGTAGGCACGATCCTCTCCACAAGGGAACAGGGCAGCAGAGGGGTCTCAGCCCTGGGTTTTGGGGTGGGGGAAGGATTTTGTGCCTGGGCAGGACTGGCCAGCTCAGCAGAATGCTTAGCATCGCTGACCTTCAGGCACTAGATGTCAATAGCACCTCCTCCCCCACCCCACAGACAGCAGACATAGTGATAATTAAGAACACCCCCATACACACATTTCCAAATGCCCCCCCACCCCGGGAGGAGGTACCAGGCCTGCGGCTGCCTCCTCATTCAGGGCTCCCTGCACATGTGCACAGTTCAAACCCTCTCTGAGGGCGTCCGGTGGGCTGGGTGACAGGGGTTGAATCTAGACCATGCTGCACTTGCCAAGCCAGCTGGGGTCCTGGTGCGAGACTGCCCCAGCCTGTTGTCAGTGACTTTGCTACTTCTCATGGATGCACCTATATGGGGTAGGACAGCATGGTCCTTGCAAGCTCCCTGCTCCTGGGTCCCTACCTGGTCTTCGTGGTCCTCACACGGTGGCCCGTGCCCATCCTGATGCCTAGCTCTGGACTCTCCCCACCGCTTCTCTCTCCCTCTCCATAACTCCCCCCTTCCTCTTGGGCCTCTTCTCTGTTCCTCCCCATGCCATGGCTTCTGTCCTCCAGGCTGGGCCCCCCAGAGGTGTGGGAATCAGGTCTCAGTCACCCTGGCCCACTCAGAACCCAGGATTATTCTCATTCTATTCAGAAGGACCGGAGGACAGAGAATAGGAGGACTTAAGGGAGAGAGGAAGAAGGACCAGGCTGGGGTGGAGGTGGCCCCACCTTGAGAGGCCTAGCCCAGCCTTACCGCAAGTTTAGTCACACGGAGGGCTGGGTAGACCTGGCCAGCACTGCCATCCTGGCCAGGCTCTGAGTCACCAGCTGCAGCCCGGCGGGAAACCACGCCTGACATGGAAGTGGCACACTTGGGTTGGTGAGGCCTGAAGCCCCTCCTGGCTGGCCCTGGAGGAACTGGGAGTGACTAGCAACACTGGCTGAGCAAAAACATCTCTCTGGGACTTGCCAGGAAGTCAGGAACCCAGTGAGGCTTGAGGTCTCTGCTCTTGCCGGGGCAGCGGGGCGGGGGGGGGGGGTTGTCTCTCACTCTGGAGGGTGGGGTGAGGTGAGAGGTAAGACTTGTGCATAAATCGCCACGATGCACAGGGTTCTTGACAAGGACCTAGGACAGGCATAAGGCCAGGGCCAGGGGAATGAGTGCCTGCTACAATCCTTTCATCATCCTTTCATTGGGGCAATTTGTCTCTATGTATCAAAAACCTCAAAAGATGGTTTCTACCAGCCATTCTTCTTCTAGAAATTGATCCTTGTAAAACAATTGAGAAAATAAGCGTCCGGTCATAGGCAAATAGTTTGATGCAGCCACACAACGGACTGTCACACAGCCCTGAAAAATCAGTAGAATTAAAAATTCCTTAGCATGGAAAGACGTTCATAGCATATTGCCAAGTAAAAACCCAAAATGGGTGAGCAGACAGTGAGCATAGCAGAGAATCCCCTTTCTTGTTTGAAAACTAGATGAACACATGAGTTTGGGTCTGGAAGGATGGTGGTGTGCTGCGGGATGTTGCGGCTCAGCGTGTGGCTTACCTTCACCTCTTCCTTGCCCTGTGACCTTGGATGGGTCACTTAACCTCACTGAACCTCTCCTATAATATAAATGTCACATGAGCTGTGATGAAGATTGATTAAGGCAGAGGATGTAAAGCCCACAGCTGAGAACAGCAATGTTGTTTCTATTTCTCACTCCCTGCCTGTTTGCTGGCACCATGATACCACCTTTTCTGACTTTGGTACTGCTGGGCCCAATGTGGAATCATGACCTGGGCAGGTGGTGAGCACCCCCTTCCTGTAGGTATGCAAGCAGAGGCTCCGAATGGCAGGGACCCTGTAGAACAGACTTTGCTATCAGATGGGGACTGAGGTGGGTGTGGCCACTGCAGGCATGAGCCTAGGCAGGTCTAGGAACAAGGTGGCTGAGTCCCAGGGATCAGGTGGGTGTCCCTGTCACGTTCCTCTCCAGTGCCCTGGGCAGCATTCTGCGCATCACCCAAGCTCCATCATGTCGACGCTAGGGATGTCATGTTGACTGAAGACAGTCCTGACATCAGAGAGGAAGATCTATTTCAACAAATAACTGCACACAAAATACAGTAATTATGCACGTACTGATTGCAGTGAAGGAGGGGTATAAGGCACTAGGAGAAGGGGCAGACAGGAAAGGCTTCTCTGACAAAAGGTCATTTTAGCTGAGGTCTGGAGGATGGATGGTGCTCGGTGGTGCCAAATTGGGAAAGAAAATCAGCACGTGTGTAAGCCCTCATGTAGCTGGAGCAAGGCTCGTCGAGGGTATGAACGGTCAGTGTGGCAAGAGAAGGGGCAGGGGAAGAGTGGCAAAGGGGAGCCCGGCAGGAGCCTTCAAGGCCATGGGTCTGACTTTGTCCCGAGGACAGTGGGAGCCACAGAAGGTCTGAAGCTGGGGAACGACACGGTCCCTTTTGTATTTCAGAACAATCCAGCTGGCTGTCCACTGCAGAATAAATGGGATGCAGGGGGTGGGGAGGCCACTAAAGGGTGGGGCTGTCAGTTGGGGGGCAGTCCTGGGGCCTGGACTCGGGTGTGGTGGTGGAGCTGGCCACAGGAGGAGCAAGAAGGGGGCTGGGCAGCCAGAGTCCAGGTGACAGCTGGAATAGCTGTGAGCTGGGTCTCCTTCCACTACCCTACGGTTAATAAAGAGGGGAGGTTCAGGCAGGCTGCCAGGGTCCTTCCGCACCAGGGGCCATGCCAACTGGGTAAACAGCAGTGGACACACGATATTCCTTAAAAACAAAATCTTGATTCATTCACATTCCCTGTTGTTTACCCAAGGTGTTTGTTTTTTTTTTCTCCTGGGCTATTTCAGGTCTGACAGGTTTGTGGGGAGAGCAGAGCTGGGACTCAGAGCCAACTGGGAGGGAGAGGGACCAATGGGGCAAGGAATGGCCCATGCTCCTTACAAAACCAGGAAGGGTTCTGGCCTGGGTCCCTACTGTATGTTCTGGGGCAAATCCCTTCCCTTCTCCAGACTGCTGTTCAAGCTCTGGACCCTCCTGGACCCTCCCTTTCAAAGTAAAGTATTATTAGTCTTTACCTTTGGGTCCTAGTCTCTAAATGTGCTTTAGGGTGGGGTGGGGTGGGGCAGCCCTGAAGGGAGGCAGTTTGGCAGAAGCCACTTCCTGACAAAGGACGGATGAATCAGGGGCTGTAGGTGGCATTCTCTGCCTGGGAGGGGGCAGGCCCAGCGAGTGGGCATGGGGAGCCTTCCCTCTCTGCTCCAGATGTAGAACATTCATTCCTCTTCTTTGTCCACATGCCTGGTATCTTCCACCGGGCTCCAGGGCCTGGGCCAAGGGAAGTGTGTGGGAGAGCTGGTGGAGAGATGCGATATCCAGAGCCCTAGGAAAAAAAAAGCAGAGACACCCCCGCGCCCCCACCCCCCACACCTTGCTGTGTTGAGAAGTTCCCCCTTTTTTTTTTTAAGATTTTATTTATTTATTTATTTATTTGAGAGAGAGGGAGAGAGAAATC
Organism: Eumetopias jubatus; assembly: GCF_037043125.1. NCBI lineage: Eukaryota > Metazoa > Chordata > Mammalia > Carnivora > Otariidae > Eumetopias > Eumetopias jubatus. Next base: position 87,140,000 of record NW_028274821.1, on the reverse strand, counting down.
ACCACCAGGGCGGGTGGGAGGGGGGCAGAGGGAAAGGGAGAAGCAGGCTCACCCCTGAGCAGGGAGCCCGAGCAGGTCTTGATCCCTGGGATCATGACCTGAGCAGAAGGCAGATGTTTAACCAACTGAGCCACCCAGGTGCCCCGAGAAATTCTTCCTTATAGAAAGAGCTCTTAAAAACCAACAAGAAAAAAGATATACATTCTTACACAAAAGCAGGCAGAAGATATGAATAGTAAAAACCACAAAGAGCCAAGAAATGTATGAAAACATGCTTTAATTTATTCAAAACTAAAAACTGAATAGTAAAACAGCTTCAAGTGTAGGGGTAAGGGTTCCTAGTTTTTCAGAGTTGAGAAATTCTCCTGATGTCTAATTTCCCGAAATCTTTTCCTCTTCCTCATATAGTACTGATGACTATATTTATTTTGCTTTCCTTTAAAAAAATAAGTCCTTCTTCCTCCACCCAAAGATCACAGCTGGCCTGATTTATTAACATAAAGTAGTAGGAGAGCTGAGAACTTTTCTTTTTTTTAAGATTTACTTATTTATTTGAGAGAGAGAGCAGAGGGAGGGGCAGAAGGAGAGGGAGAGAGAGAATCTCAACCCTGAGATCATGACCTGAGCTGAAAGCAAGAGTCGGACGTCTAACCAACTGAGTCACTCAGGCGCCCTGAGAGATAAGAACTTTTTTTTAAATCTTTTTTTTTTAAAGATTTTATTTATTTATTTGACAGAGAGAGACACAGCGAGAGAGGGAACACAAGCAGGGGGAGTGGGAGAGGGAGTCCCGCTGAGCAGGGAGACCCACGCGGGGCTCCATCCCAGGACCCTGGGATCATGACCTGAGCCGAAGGCAGACGCTTAACGACTGAGCCACCCAGGCGCCCCCAATAACTTTTTTTTTTAAGATTTATTTATTTATTAGAGAGAGAGAGAGAGAGCGCGTGCAACGAGCAAGGGGAGGGACAGAGGGAGAGAGATCGGGGAGGCCAACTCCCCGCTGAACGGGGAGCCTGACTTGGGGCTCCACCTCAGGACCCTGAGATCATGACCTGAGCTGAAACCAAGAGTTGGATGCTTAACTGACTGAGCCACCCAGGCGCCCAGGGAGCTGAGAACTTTTAAAGAAGTTTACAATAGTCTCAGAATAAAGTAAAAAACCCTATGTTCTGGACACTCAAGGAGCCTCCCATCTGGTCCCACCTGTCCATGGCAGGGGCCCCCTCTCCTCTTCCCTTGGACTAGCCCCTGGGCCAGTCAGAACTCATCTCCCTTGCCTTTGTTCATACTGGCACCTTTACCTGGCATGCCCTCTCCAGGCCTACCTACCCAGCATTGAAGTAAGGGTTGCTATGTGCATCCAATGGAATGTTATCTTTTGAAAATCCTTAAAATTGGTAATTCTTCCACTAAGTAGTTGTGAGGGCTGTCGGATGAGGTAGGGAATGCCTTTGGCATGATACCTGGCAGGTGGCATGAGGTCCATGAATGGTGGCTATCCCTGGATCTTCATCGAATAGGCTTCTTCTCGCCAATCAGATCTCCAAGTGTCATCTCCCAGACTGCCTTCCTAGGTGGCACCCCCACTCCTGTCACTTTAATCCCTCATCCTATTTTATTAATGCTTATCCCTTCTGAATCATCTTGTTTATGTACTGCCTTTCTCCCTCCAGCAGGAGAACATAGCTTCTGCAAGGGCAGGAATCTTGACTACCTGGTATACTGATATAACCCCAACACCTGCGACGGCGCCTGACACACAGCTGGAGCTCCATATATTCACTTGTCATTTCAAAATCAATTTTATTGGGGTGCCTGGGTGGCTCAGTCGGTTCAACGTCCGACCTCGGCTCCGTTCATGATCCTAAGTCGGACTCCCTGCTCAGCAGGGAGTCTGCTTCTCCCTCTCCCTCTGCCCCTCCTCCATGCTTGTGCTCTCTCTCAAATAAGTAAATAAAACCTTTAAAGAAAATCAACTTTATTGAAGTATAATTTACATGCAACAAAATGCATCCATTTGAAGTTTTATAGTTTGGTGAGTTTTTTTGTTTTTGTTTTGTTCTCTTTTTAAGTTTTATTGAATCCAGTTGATTTTTTTTTTTTAAGTAAGCTCTACGCCCATCATGGGGCTTGAACTCAGGACCCCAAGATTAAGAGTCACACACTCTACCGACTGAGCCAGCCAGGCGCCCCTAGTTTGGTGAGTTCTGACAAACATGTACTCCTACATTACCAGCACCCCAGTCAAGGCATAGACCATTTCCAACCTCCCTCAAAGTTCCCCTCTTTTTTTTGCAGTCAATTCCCCTCCACTCCACCTCTAGGTAAAATGTGTTTGTGTGTGTGTGTGTGTGTGTGTGTGTGTGTGTATGTGTGTGTGTGTGTGTGTGAACTGAATGAATTTTGAATTGGGACTGGCCCCAAGGTCTGGGGGAGCTATTCACATGTGCACACAGCATTCTATAGTTTACAATGCCGTTCTACTTTTATGATCTCATTTGCTTTTCACATATGAGACCATGGATGCTCAGATGGACTAGGTGACATGTGACAGAGGGTCTCCAAAGCCAAGAAGTGGGGGGCAGGGCTGGGCTAGGGGCCTGGCATCCTGGGCAGTTTGTGGATACTCCAGGCTGACAGGCCCGGGTGTACCATAAAGGCTGGCAAAAGGCTGCTTGTGGTCCCCACCTCTATCCCAACTGGCCCAGGCGTCCAGTCTGACTGAGATGCCCTGGGGTGCCCAGCTGTACACCCAGGGCAAGCAAGCCTTTCCAGTCCCTATAGTTTGGGCTGTGGGGAAAAAATGAAACGAGGCTAGCAGCCTCTCTTGTTTCTGATTACTTCTGTCTGGTTGCTCAAAGAGAACAGATAGATGCTGGGTGTCAGGAGACTTGACTTCTGGCTGGGTTCTGCATCTGCCTTGCTGTGTTACTTTGGCAAGTCACTTTCCTTCTCTGGGCCTCAGTCTCCATCTCTGTAGAGGAAACAAGTCATCCCTGCCAGCTTGACTTCAACTCCACCTGATGACTCTCTGTTGCGTGAATCTGTCCTGCTCTTCAAAGACTGGCCTCTGCTTGTGCTCTCTCCACTCCCTAGAATGCTGTTCTCCAATGTCTGCTGTCAAAATTCTGGTTTTTCTACTTGTAGTTCCGGTGCTCATCCCTCTGTGATTTTCCTCAAAATGGAATGTTCTGCTCCTTTCTCTAATTTCTATATGCTCTTGAGGGCAGGGACTATGATTTTTTTTTAAAGATTTTATTTATTTATTTGAGAGAGAGAATGAGAGAGAGAGAGCACATGAGAGGGAAGAGGGTCAGAGGGAGAAGCAGACTCCCCGCCGAGCAGGGAGCCCGATGCGGGACTCGATCCCGGGACTCCAGGATCATGGCCTGAGCCGAAGGCAGTCGCCCAACCAACTGAGTCACCCAGGCGCCCAGGGACTACGATTAACAATGAGAGAAGGGTGGGTTCTATTTATTGAGATGACCAATCCTGTGCCAGGCCCTGTGCCGGTCACTTTGTTATGTGCTTTAATCCTCACAACAAAGTGTCATTATTCTCACTTGACAGATAAGGAAACTGAGGTTCAGAATAATGCCACTTGTCCTGGGTCACAGAGCCAGTAGGACAGCTTGGGCAACTTCTCTTTCCCCAACCCCAGCATGTTTTTTTTTTTTGTTTTTTTTTTTAAGTTTTCTTTAAGTACTCTACCCCCCAGGTGGGGCTCAAACTCAGGACCCGGGATTAAGAATCCTCCGCTGGTGGGACCGAGCCAGCCACCCACCCACCCTGCCCCTACCCCCGCATCTTGCAGAGGGCCTAGCAAGCAGGTATTTATCACCTGTATGCTGAATGACCAGTAAGCCACTGACTGCCTGAATCAGTGCCAGTATCACATTAATCAACTTCAAACCTACCACTGGTAGTGTAGACAGGACTGAAGTACCCGTGCTCAGTAATGCTAACTTTTATTACCACCATTCTTTGCCTTTGTCACACCTACAGTAAGATCTGCCCAATTACAGGGTGGGATACATGGGTGGTGAGTACTCGGTCACCAGGGTAAGCAAGCAGAAACTGGATGACCTTTGGGACACAGTAAGGGGAAGTCTGAGCATCAGCAGCCAAGGAAGGCCTCCGCCACCCCCATCCATGATTTTAGGAATCCCAGTTGGTAACCTGTTTCCCCTCCTGGCTTGGGAGGTGGCGAGGGTAGGACTGGAACACATTCCTGTGGTACCAGGACCCACCCATGCTCAGCCCCGCAGGCCCAGTTGATACCCACAGACCATGCAGGCCCGTGGGTTTTGAATCTTTGGAAAGTTCTATTGTTTATTCCATTCCTGACCTGCCCTGTCCCACAAGCCACCTCCCGAGTGAACTACCCATATGCTGAGCCTGAGGAATGTCCGCCTGGCCCTGGCACCGGGGGTGCCTTCTGGGCCCCGAGCCCTCCCTGCCACCTCCCCTTTCCCTGCAAAGATTGTGCAAGACAGGCGGGCACACCTTCTGGGGCAGGTCGGATCAAGGCCAGGAACTTGCTGAGAGCGGGAGGCGGCGGGCAGGGCGGGAGGGGTGGGGTGCAAACGCCGAGTTCCCGCACTTCGGCCTCGGCGTCCCCTACCAGTTCCCCACGACTTGCTCGGCGTGATTCTCTTCCCGCGCGGAGAGGGGAGGAGGTGACCTCAGGCTGGAGCCCCCCAGGGCACTCCCCGTTCTTTCAGATGCCCCCACCAGCCCCATCTCTTTCTTCGGTTCGGCCTGGGTCCGGTGCGCCCCTCAGTGCGTCACACCCCGCTCTCCCTCTCTCCGACTGGTCTTTGTCCGGGTCTCGCCCGCAGTCCCGGCGTCCCCGGCCCCCCCCCCCCCCCCCGCCCTCCCGCCAGCGGCCGCGGCCGCGGCGGGGGCGGGGCTCGGCTCGGGGGGCGGGGCGGGGCGGGGCGGGGCGCGGCGGGGCTGCTGAGCCGCGGGCTGGGGCGCGGGGCGGAGGCAGCCCACGGGACAGACGCGGCCGGGGCTTGGAGCGCGGGCAGAGCGGAGGCCGCAGCGAGGGGCGGCGGGAGCGGGCCGGGCCCGGCTGCATGGCTCCAGCGGCGTCCTCCTGAGCGGCGCGTGTAGCGACGGGCGGCGGGCGGATCGGGCCGCGGCTCTTCCTCGCCATGGGGGACGTGCTGTCCACGCACCTGGACGACGCCCGGCGCCAGCACATCGCAGGTGAGTCCCGCGCGGTGCAGCGCTCCGGAGGTCCAGCGGGGAGCCCCCGGGCCACGCCCCCAACCCGGTCCGCCCGCGGCGCCGGGCCGGAGTCTCGGGGGAATCAGGCCCGGGGCAAGGCGGGAGTGGCCGGGGACCAAGTCCTGCGTCTAGCTTGTTCGCTCCACGTCTGGGCGCTCCTTCCTGCCCCCTTATGAGCTCGCCCTTCCCCCTCCCGAGGGAAGTCGAACCTCCCCCTCCCCTACTGGAACCCCCTCCGAGCCGGCCCCTTCGAATGCCCCCCAACACACTACCCTGATGAAGTTGTGGCCCACTCGGCCAGCGTGTCCTGATCTTCCTCCCGCACTGTCCCGGCCCCCACCTCATCCTGGCCCCAGCCCTAGTACACGTGGCTGAGGCTTCTAGGGACAGGCCCATCCATGCCTGGACTGAGCCTGGGGAGTAGGGCTAGGGATAGATGGGGTGCACAAGACAGTTGGTCAGAACCCCTGCCCTTTGACTCAGGCTCAAGCAGGGTGCTCCTGCTGGCAGGCATGTCCGGGGGCGGGGGGGGGGGCGGGCTGGTCAGGGCTGGAGCCCAGCCTCCTCAGCCCCCTCCTTCAGCCATCCCTGCTCCCAGCCTGTCACTGCACAGTGGCCACTTCTCAGAAGGGTGACTGACCCCCAGGGTCGCAGCAGGGTCCGGGACCCCTCCTCCCCCTACCCTGGAGAATGGAGAGGTCGGGTGAGAATCTCAGACTGCCTGGGAAACTTCACTTTTGTGGTTCACCTCTCCCGCCCTGGGTGAGGCTGCCTGGGTGGAATCCCAGCATCTGTTTCCCAGCCGTTAGGTCTTAGAGAAGTCTCTTCATGGCCTGGCACCTCAGTTTTGTCCTCTCTGAAACGGGGTGAATAATTTCTTATTAATGAGTTGTTGAAAGACATTATTTCCTGTAGCTTGCTTAGCACAGGGCCTGGTAGAGGAGGCATCCATGCATGGGGTGCTGGTCCATGTGGGGTGTGGGGGTGGGTGCAGCCATGGAAGGAGTTATCTGTTCCTCTTCTTGAATTTGCTACTCTCTGTCCAGTGAACCCAGAGCACTGTGTCCGCCTACATTTATCTTGATGGGTCCTGCAGTCCTGTAAATTTCAGCAGCTGTGTTTTGTCTGCTTGTACCCCTTGAGAAGAGTGACCAGGTGACCAGTCCCTTAACTCTGTGTCTCCAGGGCCCCGCAGTTGAGCACAAAGAAGGTGCCGAGGAAGGGTTGTCCAGTGACTGTGATACTGGGCCTGCCGCCCGAGTTCCCCCTTTGGGCCAGGGCCCTGGGTGCCCGGGTGAGGGTGAGGTAGAAATGAGTCAGACTCTCTCCAGCCTCAGAGCAGCAGGGGGTTAAGTCCTGGAAAAGCCTCCTTATAGGGCTGGGAGGAGGCCTGGACTCTGGGAGGAGGAAAGCCGGGGCGGAGCCTTCCTGTCCCCTCCCTGTCGGTGGCAGCCTCCTGGGGCTCTGTAACAGTCCATCCATTCACGACCTCCTGTTGGGGCCCCTCACCCGGCCTGGGTGGGGTGTGCCGCTCCTTCTTTGGTGGGGTTTTTCCTTTCCCCACACCCAACTCTCGCTCTCCCCCCTCTTTCTACCTCCTAGGCTGAGAACTGCCAGCAGCCCCCCACCCACCCCCATTTTACACGGGTGGAGACTGAAACCACAAAAGGTGAAGTGTCCTCTCCTGGACAGGGTTGGGTTTGTTTTGTGGATACCAGGCTTGTGCCCACTCAGCCTGCTGGCCCCTCTTCTTAACACTTCACGGCTATTAATAACCCTCTTCAAATGCCTCAAATTCCTGGTCCAGGCTCACCTGGGGGAGCATCTTAAGTCAGGGTTGGGAGGTTGGAAGCAGGGGAAAGCCTCTAGCCCCCTCCAGGGAAGCAAGCCACCTTAGAAATTTCTTTTGGAGGGAATGAAAGCTAGCCTTTGCCACCTCCAGTGATCCATGCACCCTCCCCACCCCACCCAAGAAGCAGTGAGCACTTTCATGCCAGACAATTAAAATTCCAGAGCCCTCCCTACCTGGGGCCACCCCTTTGGAAACGTCAACATTTGGAACATCCCTTCCCCGCAGTGCTCTGGGCTCCAGGCTTGTTGGGGTTCTGTGGCTTGGCGGGGCGGGTGGCCCCTGCAGCTTTGTGCCCACCCTGTGCAGGTGAGCAGGTGAATGCCAGCCTACAAGTCCTGGCAGAGGTCAGGCACACTCCTGCCCAGGTGCCATTTTGCTGCCACGGTGCCTTTCATCCTGGGATTTCAAAGCCCCTGGCAAGCAGGGGCTTGTTCTCACAGTAGCAGCCCCGTGGGGCTGGTGGCAGGATGATTCCCTCCTACTTTTCAGGAGGGAGCTTGAGTGGAGGAAAGAGCCCTGACCTGGGAGCCAGGAGGCCTGGGTAACCTCAGGCAGTCACTTACTCTCTCTGGGTCTCAGTTTCCCGAGCTGTGAACTGAAGGCTGTAGGCTGCCTGATGGCTGAAGTCCCTTCTGGCTCTGAGAGTCTAAGGGTCCCAAATGTTCCCCCCGAATCTCCTCCAGATTCGGGCCGGCTCAGGCTTCCAATACTGACTTCACATTCTGTTAGCTGATGTGAACTTGGGCCAGCATCTTAATCTCAATTTTTTAATCTGTAGAATGGGAATAATAGTAGTTTCCTGCTGGACTCCGTTGCAAGGATTTAATGAGATAATGCTGGTAAGACACTCAGCCCAGTGCTTTGGGGCATAGCAAGTGCTCAGCAAACAGTTGCCATTATTATTGAGAATTGTCATTTATTTTATTTTATTTTATTATTTTTAAAGTTTTTATTTATTTATTTGACAGAGAGAGGGAGAGAGGGAGAGAGAATGAGAACAAGCAGGGGGAGCGGCAGGCAGAGAGAGAAGCAGACTCCCTGCTGAGCAGGGAGCCCGATGTGGGACTTGATCCCAGGATCCTGAGATCGTGACCCGAGCCAAAGGCAGACGCTTAACCGACTGAGCCACCCAGGCCCCTGACAATTGTCATTTACTCTGTTGTCGATTCTCTAGTAGGTGAGGAGAGTGGCCAGGTGTTTGGAGTGCGAAGGGTGACAATTGTCGCTGTGGTTTAGGTCCTGTTTCTCTGAGATTTGTCCGGTCTCCGGCCTCAGGGTGGATACTGGTTCCTTGGATGCAAGAATCCACCAGGGTTCTTAGAAACCTTGAATTCCACGTTCTTTGTGCATTGGCAGATGTGTGAGATGGATGTAGGCTATCTTGAGTGGGTGTGGAGGGCAGTGATGGGGCCCCCCTATGACTAGGAAGGAGCTAGGACATGGAGAGGTGGGGGATTAGGCAACCCACACCTTCCATCTGGCCCAGAGGACAGGGCTGGGATGAGAATGTAAGGGTCTGGGTGGCCCATGTTGGTGCTATAGGAGGGGTTCTTTGCCACCAAAGCTAAGACAGAAGAGGTGAGGGAGGGAGCTTACTGTTGCTCAATAGGGGCTGGGTGCTGTGCCCTTGGCAGGAATCCTGGCATTGCCTAGGGGGGCCCTTCTGCCTCCGGGACAGCTTTGAAGGACTCAGCCCCTCTGGAAATTCTGTTGGCCGGGATGAAACGGTGGGAGCCGAGCGAACTGCGCCCGCCCCCCAATACATAAACTGCCCTTAAGATTTATTACCTGAAAGGGCTGGTAAGGTAGTTTGCCAGTACCTGTGTTCCTCCCTTCTGCTGGGCTCACCTTTCCCTTTGCTAATTCTTTTTTAAATAGCAGCTTTATTGAAACCTAATTCACCTGCCAGACAATTCACCCACTGAAGTGTATAGTTCATTGGGTTTTGTGTGTGTGTGTGTGTGTGTGTGTGTGTGTGTGTGTGTGTATTCACAGAATTGTGCAACCATGGCCACAGTCAATTTTATTTTTTATTTTTTTAATTTTTTTAAAAGATTTTATTTATTTATTTGACAGAGAGAGACACAGCGAGAGAGGGAACACAAGCAGGGGGAGCGGGAGAGGGAGAAGCAGGCTTCCCACGGAGCAGGGAGCCCGATGCGGGGCTCGATCCCAGGACCCCGGGATCATGACCTGAGCCGAAGGCAGACGCTTAATGACTGAGCCACCCAGGCGCCCCCACAGTCAATTTTAGAATGCTTTCATCACTCCAGAGAGAAACACTGTGCCCATTAGTGGGCACTCCCCTTTCCCCTGGTTGTTCCCCACCCTGGGCATCCACTGCTCATGTCGGCTGGGTGCACAAGGAATGCATGCACGAGCCACGTAGGAGTGTAAGGGGAGAAAGTGTCCTCTCTCTTCGCTCCCCCCCTCAGGAGAAACTGCTGGAGTTTGGTGTGTCCCTGTGTCCAAACACACGTCTCTGCGGACACACACATTTAGCTCTGGCTATAAGAAGAGCCCCAGTGATATGTCTTTGTGGTTGGACTTTTTTTTCACTCTGTCTGTTGTGAACATCTTTCTGTGACAGAGCACATGAGTTGGTCCCATTTGAACTTCTGTGGGTGGGTTTCCTTCTGTGCATGGTGCCATTTATTTCCTCATCCCCCCCCCCCCCCCATCAACGGACATTTGGGTGGTTTCCAGTGTTGGGCAGGAATTCGGGACACTGACCAAACCTTGCACTCGTCCCGGGCCAGGTTCTGGTGTCAGGCCTCTGAAAAGGCTGTAAATGTTTGAAACTCCCTCTCGTTGGTACAGAGTACCTCAGTACAAGTGTTATCACCCTTTTTGGCAGTTGGATATGAGAAAAAGGGTATCTCACTTATTTATTGAGCAAAATGAATAATGCCCTTTTTTCCAAATTGATTTTGCGCACCTACCTCTCCACATTTGGGAAAGGGCTGCAGGTCCCCAGTGTGAAGGGAGGAGGGTGTCCCTTTTCGCACTCCCCGCCCCCCCCAGGTGCGTGCCTTCCTAGTCGCTGCCCTGGGGCTTTGCAGAGGGACCAGGCTGGCCGGAAACAGTGCCCAGCCCCGCCTGGGCCTCTGCCCCTTAGCCAAGGTCTGGGTCAGCCCCTGGGGGTGAAGCGTCTGGGGATTCTGCTCTGCTCTTGTGTCAGTCTCATAGAACGCGCCTTTTGTTGGCACTGACCCTGCTCTGCCTCTCCATCCAGCCTCCACTCTGTTCCTTTCCCGTCGCCCAGGCATGAGCTCTGGCCTCACCCCTGCATCCTTCCCCCACACACGGCCACACGGCCAAAGAGACCTTTCTAAGCCCAAACTGGGCCATGGTTCCCACCGCTTGAGGAATGACATTCAGAGACGGGGCTGGGAATCACTCAGCACCATCCTGCGAGCATCGCTCCATTTTTTTAGCAGTATTTCTCCTCTGTGTTTATTGTTCTACATTGCTGAGACCATGACTCAATTTTTGTCTTGCTCCTTTCCCCAAACGGTTTATAATAAACGTCTCTCCCTGGCCTCTACAGCCCCCCTGCAAGCATTGCCAAAGGCTGTCCCGTGTCCCACCCGAGGCCATCCGTACGACATTTTCTTAGCCTTACCCCTAATGCTGGATATTGCCGTGTCCCACTGTGACTAGACATTTGGTTTTCAGGGGCAAACTGAGTCACTGTGTTTTTTTCCTTTCCTGCTCTGGTCAGCTTCCCTGCTGAAGACAGACTCATGCCCTTGACCTACTCTCCTCCAGCCTGCTTCCACCAATCTGGGCATTTCGAGGGAGGCTCCTTTCTGGGAGGCTGCAGCACCTCTGAGGGTCTTTCCAGGGGCAGTAGGCTCCAAGGGGATGTCTGTGAGCTGGGGACAGGGACTGATGACATTGGCCTTTGGTTGTGTGTGACCGGGTAAGTCTGGCTGCTTTGCCAGCCTGTGGCCCGCAGGGACTCCACTCATGGGTCTTCTGCCTGAGGGAAGTGGCTGATAGAGTAGGGAGGGGCCGTATCAGGCTCTGAACGATACCCGTGAGATTAGCCATCCTTTAACTGAACACTTACTAGGTGCCAGGCCTGCCTGTGCCCGCATTATCACACTGAATCCTTACCCTCCGTGCCCTATCCCAACATTTAAAGGTAGGGCAGGGCAGGGCAGTGGCAGGCCCAGACTTGGGAGTCCAAGGCCTTAGCTGTTAAAACCATGCTCTCCTGTGATGGGATGGTTCCTGGTGCCCAGTTTGGGCCGGAGGACAACGGGGGAAGAAGCCCCCAAGAGAGGCCCGGTGGGGGCAGAGGGCCTGGGAGGGGAACGGAACGGCGTGTGTCAGAGGCTCCCCGTGGGTTGCACAAATATATCCCTCCCGACATTACTCAGTCTGAGACTCAAGTCACTCTCTGACCAGTCCCATGCTCCTCTGCGGGGCCCCGTCCTCCTCCGCGGGCTCAGCTCATGACTCACTCACCGTGGGTCTCCTTGCGGCAGGCATCAGGCATCGTCCTGCGGTTGCAGAAATTCCTGAGCCACTTCTTCCTTTCCCTCTGCCCTGCCCCCTTCCACCTCCCTGCCTGTGGATGGAGGGTTTTTCTCTGGATAGTGCTGGGCAGAGTTTTCAGGAAAGAGGAAGGCGCATACCTAGCTTTTAAAAACCCTGCAGGGTGGGAGAGAGCCACGCCCCGCTCCTGGTAGAATCTTAGGGCCTGAGTCACAGAAGAGCTGCAATCTTCTGATCTCACAGATTCAAAACTGGAAGAACAGGAAGTGCCCACCTCAGCAGGGCACCGGGTGCCACCCCCTAGGAACCGTCCAGGTTTAGGGATGTGCTACCTGTGGCCTACAGAAGTGAAGGGACCTGCCTGGTGACAGAGTGGATGGTGAGTTAGAAGAAGCGGGGAGTCGAGAGGTTCGGGGCAAGTCAGGCTGCTTGGGCTTGAGTCCCAGCTTTGCCCCTGGAGGGGCTGGTCGTTTGGGGTGAGTCAGTTACCCTCTCTGAGCTTCGGTGTCCTTCGTAAAAGAGAACGAGAGCACCGGCTTCTTAGGGCGCGAGGTCAGGAGTCGCTCTCTGGATGGTACGGCACACGGGGCTGGGGGGCGGCGAGGACACGATGCTGTTAGGAGCGTGGCACTTCACTGAGGGACGTGTGTCAGGTTGGTCCTGTGGCCGCGGGCACCTTCACCCTGTGCCATGTGCCCCCAGGTTGAAAAGGAAAAAGAGGAAGACAGATGGGGACACCCACCCCTTGGCCGGCCACGTGTGTCTGGAGCTAGGCCTGTGGGTCTCAAGCCTGGTCCTGCTAACCATTTGCTGTGTGACTCTGGACCAATGGCTGGGCCTCTCTGTGCCTCTTCTCCCCATCTGTGACCCCAGTATCGACTCCTGGGAATTCTTTGCCACTGAAAATCGTTTCCTAGGGGTCTCAAGGTGACTTCCAGAGGCAGGGCTGGGAGGGTTTTGATGTTAGAAGTTGAAGTGGAACATCCCCATTGGGTGCCTGGGGGACCCCACAGAGGTGTGATGAGCTCTGCTCCCAGACGTGCTCGGGCCTTCTTTCTTTCATCCTTTCAGTCAGTAGTCACTGAGCACCAGTGTGCCAGGCACTGTACCAGGCACCAGGGACACGCTGGGGCGTGCTGCTCCGTGGCTCTTGCCCACGTGGCACTCTCTGGCTGGGTGAGCGAGGAGTGTTCTCAGAAGGGCAGGTCTTCTGTGGGAAGGTGTGAGAGGGGCTGGCCTTGGGGGGGAGGGGACTTTGTCCCCAGCGTCCTGGGGAAGCTTAGGAGGGAGGGTTAGTGGAGGAGAGCCCAGTGGTGAGGGATGGTCTGGACCAGTGTGATGGGAGTGGGGCCCCTCGGGGGGGAGACGGAGCAACCAGGCCTCTGTGATGGTGATGTGCGAGGCCGGGGAGATCTGGTGTCTCTTCTTGTCAGCCCTGTGCCGTTGATGGATCCCGTAGGTGGTTTCATCAAAGCAGCCAGTGGCCCTGCGGCCTCTGCTCTCATTCCCCCAATGATGGCAGACTCACGTCCTTCCTAGGCAGCTCTGGGTATGAGAACCTTCTTCCTTTCCAAGGGCAGAGTGGGAAGAGGGCTGGCTCTGGATTCTAAGCTCCTGGTTTTGAGATCCTGTCTTAACTACCCTGGCATTTGGCAGGTGTCTTGCCTTCTCTGGGCTGCAGGTTTCTTATCTGTGAAGTGGGCATAACGGTAGCCCAGACCTGCTAGGTTGTGAGGCATCGAGGAGGTGATGCGCACAGAGCTCTTTGCGTTTAAGAAAACACTGACTCCTGGGGAGCCTGGGTGGCTCAGTTGGTTAAGTGACTGCCTTCGGCTCAGGTCATGATCCTGGAGTCCCGGGATCGAGTCCCACATCGGGCTCCCTGCTCAGCAGGGAGTCTGCTTCTCCCTCTGACCCTCTTCCCTCTCATGCTCTCTCTCATTCTCGCTCTCTCAAATAAATAAATAAAATCTTAAAAAAAAACAAAACACTGACTCCTGTTGCCATCCGTCCTTCCTGTGTGTATGGTCCACGATGGGACATTGGCCAGGGGTGTCCCTCCTCTTGGTGCAATCCAAAGTGCAGGCCGTGGGCTCCAGTGGGCAACTGGGCGCCCAGCAGGGGCAGCAGAAGAATGAATTGTGGTCGGCAAAGTGTGAAGCCCGCTCTCCCACCCACATATCTGTGGCCAAGCCAACTGTAGCAGCTGTCCAGCCTCCTCACGCCTCATGCTGAACAGAGCTCTTTGTGTCCAGCCAAGTTTGTTAAGCCAGAATCTTCTAGAAGAAGAGTCCTTTGGGCAGGAGACCGCTCACACTTTTGTGCTCCACCCACCTTTAATCACCGTACCTGCTGGCAGCCTTTTCTGCGTACAGACTGGGAAGTGAGAGCCTCAGGGCTGGTGCCAGGTGACCTTTGGCAGGTCCTTCTCCCTCTCTGGCCTTGCTTTGCCTGTCAGTGTAATGGGTCACTGGGACAATCTGTAGTGCCCTTCTAGCTCCAGCCTCTTGGAGCCTGTGGGCCGTGGGCTGCATTGAAGCAGAAGGTGTGATATTTATTCCATGATGCCTTCTTGCTGTGGAAGGAAGCACTCCCTCTATGAAAGCTGTCTTATGCCGGGCCCGAGCCTGGTGGTGGGGATGAAGCGTTGACATGAGCCCCGATCTCATGGGACTCATGCCAGCCACAAAGTTTCCATTAAGCTGGATGTGATGTGGTTTCTGTTACAAAGACAGAGGATCTTTATGTTTTCCAAAGTGCATGTTGGTTTAAACCACTTGGTCAGCCCAGCTCAAGAGGCAGCATGTCTGGCCTTGCCTGAGAGGCAGCCGGCTTCTGCCACCAAGAGCCCTATGTGGCCTTGGGCAAGTTGCTCTCCCCCTTGGAGCCTGAGCTGTCAGTAAAATGGGAAGGTGAGCCCTGCTTCTGGCGTGTGAAGCTTCTTGGGAGGCAGTTGTTCTCCGCACATGGAAGGTGCTAGGCGAATGGCAGTTCCGTTTTAGCTGAGTCTGGGGTGGGGGGGGGGCGCTGTCATTTGCCGTGGCCTGCCAGGGATCTCAGGGGTGATCCGGACATCCAGAGGGGGAGGGAGCTGACAATTGTACTTCTGTTCCACTTTTTGTTTTTGCGTTTTTGTTTTTTGGAAGGGTTCCCTGGTGGGAGGTGAGGCAGGGAGAAGAGAGAATAAGGCTTCAGCTTTGGGAGGCTGGGCCTCGCTGGGACGGCGGGGAAGGTTTGCCCGAGGTTTGCTCGCGGTCTCCTCGGGCCACAGCTCCCCGCTCGCCCTGAATTTCGAGCTTGCTGATGGGCAGGGTCTGCTTTTCTTTTTCTGGCCTAGACCCTTCTTCCTTCTAGCCGGGAAGGACCCTTTGTGATCATCTACCCCAACCCTCCTCCGTTTCATGACTGAGTAAAACCAAGGCAGAGGACATACCTAGCGTGTCAGAGGCTGCGGAGCTGGGATGGGAACGCAGGCCCCTGACCCCTGCACAGGGTCTTCTCCATCCCTGTCCCCATGGACGGCCCCAGACTGGTCAGGGAAGGAGCCGTTGGCCTGGGTGGGGCCGGAAAGGTTATAATTTTGAAAACCGAGTAAACAAGCCCTCCGTGAGAGAGAGGCAGCCCTGTGCTGGCCTTACAGATAGGCCTGTGTCTGAGGAGACAGCCCAGGCCTGTCCCCATGCAGACAGTGAGGTGTTGTGGTGGATTAAAAAAGGCAAAGCTACCCTCCCCTTACGCCCCCACTCCCATATTTAAGGCTGCCGGGAAACGAGGAGGGGGGCCACTGCCCAGCCTGGCCACAGGACAGCCCTCCCGGCTCAGCTCAGCAGTCACTCACGGCTCCTTTGGGCAAGGGGCTTCCTTCTGGGCCTCATTTCCCCCGTCTCTAAAGTGCAGCGATCCCCTCTCTTAAGGAGGCTGGCAGGGGTGGGAGAGGATTTGAGCTGGGTGTTTGAACACAGGGAGCCCGGCAGAAACTCTTCATTTCTTTGTGGCTGGAGGCGGGGCCCCCTCTCGTAGCAGAAGGGTTACTTTCTCAGTGACCCGAGAGTCAGCCTGCACCTGGGAGACAAACTTACAATCCGAGGCAGGCCAGAGCAGGCCGCTCAGCTCAGCTTTCCTGTTTTCCTGTTGAGATAGGGGCAGAATCCTAGAGGAGCTGCTTCTGGGCCTTGCCCTGCAGTCTGGGGGCTGGACTGCCTGTCTGGCCTGCAGCCCCCCAGGGTGGGGCTCAGCATACTTCCTGTGAGATTAGGGGCAGAGCCTCTTTGCTCTCCTTCCCTTTTCCTAAGTCCCCTGTGTGGCCTCTGAGACTCCAGCTCTGTGCATGGGGGCTCAGTCTAGCCTCCATTCTGAGCCTCTGTTTTCCCCATGGTGCAAGGAAGGGGTTGGATGAGAACCTCTGGAAGGCTCTCTGGGTCAAGTTCCAGACTCTGAAAGGCCTCGCAGGACCCACAGACCACCCCCTGCAGCCAGGAACACCCTTCCCTGGGCCCCGCCCGTGGCAGGCTGGGTTGGGGTCCCTCCTCCAGGCTCCTCCTCACGGGCTTGGGGTAGATTCTCATCTATGGTGCCAGTACTGGGAGGGCTCGGTCGCCATGGGCTCCCTTGAAGTAGACAGTATAGCCTTGCAGGTCAGAGCTTGCCCTGCCAGGGGCTAGCCAAATGCCCTTAGGACAGTTGTCTGGGTTCTTTATGCCTTAGAATCATCAGCTGTAAATTGGGAGTGATAAATAATAAAACTTCTCTGGTTAAATTACATTATGCGTGTTTATAAGTTTATAAGTTTATGCACCCTTTAACACAGTGCCGGGCACAGTAAATGCTCCATAACCAAGAGGTATAAGGGACATTTGTTAATTTAAGTCGTTTTAATTCCTGAACGGTGACTGAATGATAAATGTCATTACAAGGTTTCCGGTCTTGCAGAGGAGGGGCCCCGAAGCTGTTTGGGTGAAGGGGCCGTCAGGTAGGTGGAGAGGGTGCCTTGGGGGGTAGAGGGGGTGGAGCAGATGCGGTTGGGTTCAGAGCCCCGGCTGGTTGTGACTTCCTCTCTGCCCATCTGGAAGGAGTGGTTTGGGTCCCACCATGCCTGAGACCGCAGGCCTGGAGCGCGTGCGGCCGCACACGGCTTCCTTCCTCCAGGCGAGTATTCCTCGCTGACTCATGCCTTTGTGCCTGCCTTTTGTTCTTGTCCTTGAGCCCTGGGGGTGAGGCCAGGAGAAGCAGGGCCCCAGGGATTCGCTGGTGGACAGGTGGACCCCCGCCCCCGCCCCGCGCAGGGGAGGGGACGCCTGGGTCCTGGTCCTGGTGCCCTTGCCGACTCACGGGGTGTCAGGCACGGAGAGCGTGCGGCGACCGATGGCTCCGTCTGTGCTTGGCACCCGAACCAGGTTTACCCAGGCCCTGCCCGCGTAGAGCTCAAGGCTAGGCAGGAGAGACACATCCAACCAACGGTTGCCAGTCACTCATTAATTAAATAATTAGCAGAGGGCGAATTGTGACCAAATGCCCACCCTCCTCATGCCGCCCGTAAGGAGTGCCGTCCTATGGGCTCTGTGGTGCCTCCCATTTGCCCTCTGGCCACAGATGAGGAAGCGGGCTCCTGGTGACGAAGGGACCCGCCCAGGTCCCTTCCCGTCTTGGTGCCTCAGTTCCTTGTCCGGAAAATGGACCCATCTGGGAGGGGTGCTGCTGCTGGCTGCACACAGGGCCTGCGCTGTCCCCTGGGTTTTAGGATGAGCAACACCAGCCTCAGGGACTGCATAGCTGCAGTGCTGACCTGGCTTTGTAGCCCCTGAAATCCTTCCTCTGTGCATCCCTAGGCAGAAATAGGGGGTATTGGAGGCCACTGTGACTGAGACATTGTGGGAAAGGGCTGCGCAAGGAGGGCGGTCCTCCTCAGGTCCCACCACCAGTAGGAGCAACGGCAGAAAGGTGGCCCCAAGTCCCTGGTGAACCCTGGCCCGACCATTCCACACCAGGTGCGTGAGGCACATTCCACACCAGGAATTTACCTGAATGTAGCCAAAAGGTTAGATTACATTACAACATCAGTGACAACAGGGGAAACAAAAACAAAAACAAAAAAGGAGGGAGGGAAACGTGTCTATCGGTAGGTGATGTTCAGTGGCACAGTATGAAGCCACTCATTGGCTGGACTTCAGAAAGAGGATTTTCCCTCTGCTACTAGGGGCAGCAATGGCAGCAGACATTTGCTGGGCACTTCTCTGTGCCCAGCCTGGGAGGCACCTGTGACCGTGGATGGATGAGCAGGTGGGGGTTCAAGCCAGAGATGGTGGATTGAGTCCACAAATGGAGTCCCTCTCTGTGCCAGCCAGTGAAGGTAGGTGTGCATAGGGCCAGTGAAGTGGGGAGGGGTCACGGGGTTCTCGTCCAACTGGGAGAGTTGGCCACCCACCTGTCCTCCAGCCCGCAGGTGTCCTCACTCAGTGTTTTGCCAGAATGCTGCTCCCGGCCCCCTGGGTGATGTGTTTGGCATGCTGGCTGCTTAGCACTGGATGTGGGCTGCTGGAGGTGTGTGAGGCGCACCGGGCTTGAGGACCCCTTTTGGCAGTGCTTGGGGCTTCTTTCTCAGGACCTCAGAGCTCCGTGCCTCAGTTTCCCCAACTGTAAAGTAGGGATGGCCGTGACTACTGTACTGTGAGCTTTATGATGTCAATGCCTGGTGCCTGGCACATAGTACACTCAGAAGAGATTTCTGCCCTTGGGGTCTAGTGCCCCAACCAAGGGAGGCTTGGCCTTTCAACTCAGAGCTTTCTCAGTTTCCCCTTCTTATTGCTGATGTTGTTATATAAGCTATATCTGACGATCAAAGAAAAATTAGAAAATAAATAAGAAAATGAAAATCGCCAATAATCCTAAATCCTAACCACCCAGAAATAATGATTTTCAGGTGTTTACTGATGCATAATCTGCAGTGGGTTGTGGGCATTTGCATACGTGCTGTCCCCCTGCAGCGAGTCAAATGCTTGCAGAATATTCCATTATGGCCCAATAGTCTGCATTTAAAAATTTTTTTTATTTATTTTTTTATGAGAGAGAGAGTGAGCAAGTGGGGGGAGGAGCAGAGGGAGAGGAACAAGCCGACTGCGCTGAGCGTGGAGCCCAACACGGGGCTCCATCTCAGGACCCCGAGTTCATGACCTGAGCCAAAACCAAGAGTTGGACGCTCAACCGACAGCCACCCAGGTACCCCGCGACAGTAGTCTGCATTTTCACTTGCTCAGCCAAACTCCTTTTGCTGGGCATTCAGGTTGTTTCTATTTTTCATCGTTGTAAACAGGTCTGTGTTGTATAGCCTTAATCATTTCTGTCGGATTAATCTGTCGATTCCACCATTGTTTGAGAGCCTGCTCAGAGCCAGGCCGCTTGTGGGACTGTGGGTGCTAGATGGGGAGGCAGCCATGGCCCTTGCCCCCTCACCGATCCCTTCCTGGGAGGACAGACCCTTTTTGGGAGCTGGGGAAGCAGTAGTAACCCAGACTCTGAGTGGCAGGGCAGGCTTGTTGGAGAAGGGGATGTCTAGGTGGGGCTGGAAGGGTGCAGAAGGAGGAGAGGGTCGTAGGCAAAGGGGCAGGACTGCAAAGGTCCAAAGCTGAGAGAGCGTTGGTATTTGGGGGAACCAGAATTTCCCAGGAATTGGTGGTTTTGCTCTGGTTCTTGCTGCCTGTAGGAGCCACTCCCTCGTGCACAACACCTCAGTAATTGTTGTGCAAAGTGCTGGCACATCCATCCCTCCCTGGGGATGGGATCTTCTTCTAACGGGGGACACAGAAGCAGGGTCATATGCCTGCCCCAGGCCTTCTACCTCTCTGCATGGTGTCCCCGCCAGCCCGGAGCAGGCAGAGGAGGCTCAAGTGCAGGGCCTCCTCAGCTCCTGTTTCCCAGACCCTTTGCGGGTGCTGTATCATTTGACAGAATCATCTGGAAGAGGAAACTGAGGATCCGAGCTTAGGTGACGGGGCTCGGTTTGTGTGACGGGGTGGTGACCTTTGCTGCTGCTGATATGTGACCTTGAGCTGGGTCAGCTGGGTCACCTCCTGACCCAGCCCCACCTCTGCTGGAAGCATCCTACTGTGATTGGAGGGCCCCTGGCTAACACTGCCTCCGGGGTTGGGGAAGGGTCTGTCCCCAGACCTGACCTGGCCTTTCCGGAAAACCCTGTTCTCTTCCTGTGTCTTAAGACGCCTGGGGGACCCAAGTTGAGGCCCTCTGATGTAATCTCACAGTCACGGACAAATATTTATGTGCCCCAAGTGCTCTGTTTGGTGCTGGGGGTACATCACAAATGGGACAGACAGGGTCCCTGACCCTGTGGGGGAAATGGACACTCAGTAGTTAGTTATTAAATGGAATTTGTGCTGATGGTTAACAGGGGTTCTGACCCGAATTGGGGAGTGACTGTGAGGGACAGTGCTTTCGGTATCCCGGCCTGACGGGTGGAACTTGGATCATTTTGATCAAGCCCGAATGACAGGCTCCTCTGGGCCCGCCGGTGTGGTCCTGTGTTTGGAGGGAACACTTTAAGTCACAGTTGGAGGGGGTTAGGGTCTTGAGGGTCCAGTGCAAAGGAGTTCAGCCTTTTCACTGGACAGACAAGACAGACAGCCAGGAAGGGGTGAAGGAGTTGCCTAAGGCCAGGTGGCAGTCAGGTGCCCCGCCTCGGAGCCCACCACTCTTAACCCTGAATCACTGCCTGGAGCCTGCTCGTCACCGCCAGGAAAGACAGTGAGTCTGTCCCCACCTCCCTTAAGGGATCCCCAGGGATAGCAGACATAGAACTTGGACCTGTTGGCTGAGAGCAGAGTTTCCCATGAAGCACAGACGGAGGTCACACAGGCACCTGGAACGAGGAATGTGAGGCTGGCAGGGCCTCCGAGCAGATTTGTCCTCATACCTTCCCCTCTGGAGCCCGAGGAGACCTGCAGCTGGTGACCCAAGGGTGGGGCAGGTCCTTCCTCTGCTGGCTGAGGAGCAGGCCACAGGAGTCTTGTTATTTGAATAAGCTTTCCATCTCCTATCTGCATAAAGCCTCTCCATGCTGAGGGTCCCTGGCATTCCAGCCCAGGATTGGGTTTCCTTCTGGCCCAGCAGCAAGCACATGAGTGAATTTTCATATTGGCTCATCTTCCTCCTTCCCTTCCCCCAGCCTTGTCTTCCTTTGTCTCTCCCTCCCTGGCTTTGAGAAGGCAGCTCTCTCCCTGCCTCCACCTCACTTGCTGTCGGTACCCGGGGAGGCAGCCCGCAGTGTGTGCGCACGCACGCATGCGTGGGAGAGATGGATGGGCAGAAGCTGTTCTGGGTCCCGAGGCAGCTTGGGAAGAGCCTGACTTGAACTTGGTGAAAAGCATGTTGGCATCCGATGGGCACTGGGCTAATGAAGTGGGTGGGATTTGTGTCTCTGAGTTTTTTTTAGCCCTTTTCCGGTAGGGTTGGGCCACAGTAGCTGGCACTTATGAGTGATTGGTTCTTATTGGAACAGCCCCTGGGATTTATCGGGTTCTTACCAACAGTCAGGCATGGTGCCAGACACTTCTCACGCATTGTCTTATTTCGTTCTCACAGTTCCTCTTTGAGGTGTGTATTATTTTTCTCCCTGTTTTATTGATAAAGAGACTGAGGCTTGGGAAGTGACAGTCAGTAGCAGAGCCGGTCTGTCTGGTCCCAAAGTTTGTTTTTATGGCTCACCTTCCTCCTGTTGACAGAATCTTCTCTAATCTCCTTGTGGCCGTTCAGCCTCTGCTTGCATACCTCCAGTGACAGGGAGCTCTCTATCTCTTGGAGTTACTTCTCCCATGCGGGGCATCCGAGATAGAAAGCCCTCTCTGGAGTTCTGTCTTCGGTTGGTTACTTGAGAACAGGTTCCAGTTGGGCTGGGACGTGGTTATGGCTGGGTTTCTCCAGCATCTCTTTTCCCAGGGAATTATCCAGCTGTTTTGTTTGGGGAGAAGAGCTACGTCCTCCTTCCGTTCTCTCAGCAGCCCCTACCCGGTATTCGGCCCTTTACATGCCCTTCGTCACGTACTGAGTAAGTCTGAGCAAACTTGATGTTGAAACCCTAGTGGTATCTTCATTAGCATGGAGCTGGATGTCTTAGTCAATGCAATAAGACAAGAAAAAAAGAAGAGAGAGAGAGAGAGAGAGAGAGAGAGAGGTATAACCACAAGATACCAAGGGAAGAAGACACACATGGTCCTGCCTTTGTGGAGGTCAAAGCACTTTTCCATCTAGCTTCTCCCTTAGCTTAAAAAAATTTTTTTTTTTTTTTAATTTTAAGTCCTCTCTACACTCAGTTTGGGCCTCAAACTCACGACCCTGAGACCAAGAGTCGCATGCTCTTCCGACTGAGCCAGCTGGGCACCAGCTTCTCTCAGCTTTGTCCACCCTGTGAGGCTACCTGTGGGAAGTGGAGGCTCAGACAAGGAATTCACCCACCTGCAGTGCCACGGAGTGGAGGGGCTGTGGTTGGCTGAGGTTTAGTGATGTGTGGTTTGTTGGGTATTTGCCTTCAGAATCTTCATTGATGTTTCTGTCTCCACTTCCCCTTTCTGATAAGCTAACCTCTGAGGGATGAGGGCCCAGAAAGATTGGACCCCAAGCATGTCACCTTCCCATCCCCTGAGTGGCCCCCTGAGGGACCGAGTAACTGCTGTTCTGTTTTCCCTCTGCTGGCCCCCATTTCATGGCATGGGATACATTATAGAACACTGCCATTTGCACAGGTGGACACACCATGGGACCTCTGAGCTTGAGAAAGACCCCACTACCCACCTGAACACTCATTTCCTGGCCGTCAACACTTGGGTGGATGGAACTTCTTTCCATTTGCAGTCATCGTTACTGATAATACAGGACCCCGTTTGGTCAGGCTCTGTAGATTTCCTCATTTCTTTGAATCCATAGGACAACCTGGCCAGGTGGGTACTGCTGGTCCTCCCATTTTACAGCTGAGGAAAGAACTAATATTAATACTCAGAGAGTATTAGTCACATGCCTAAAGTCCTACAGCTGGTGAGCGGTGGAGTTAGTATTTGAATTGAGATCTGATTCTGGAACCTTGACACCACAGTGTTCTGTGAAAGTGCTCTTCTTGACATAGAAGGTATTCCTAAATATTTGTGGAATGGATTAGTGCTTTCTCGAATATCTGAATTTATGCATCTCCTGTGTCTTCTGCTTGGCACACTCTCCCCACCTGGCCCTCCTCCTTCACCTAGTTAGCCTCTTTTCATGGCTTCGGTGCACCACTTCCTTCTGGAAGTCCTCCCTGATCCCACCAGCCGGATTAGCTGCTCCTCCTCTGGGTTCCTGTAACTTCCCATGCTGTTCCCAGTTGGAGGCTTACCATGCTCATTGTAGGCTTTGTTGACAATCTGTCTCCCTCATTAGATAGCAAGGAGTTTGTCTAATTCCCTCTTGAATGCCCTCTGCCCCATGGTTGATAAATGCGGGCAAGATGAAACATTTCTTGGCTAGCATGGTAGAGCCCCTGACACCCTCACTTGACTTTGGCTCTGCCCCCAGCAGTCATTTCGGATGGTCCTGAGCTGGCTGATGGGAGGACATGAATTTCACACTGGGTCCTGTCCTCAGCTCCTGTCTCTTGGTGGCTGCTGGGGTCGGCCTGGGTGGTGATGCTGGCTTCTGGGTGGTCACGGAGGAAGAGGCTCTGTCAGGAAGATCTGCTTGGGCATCTCGAGGTCCAACTCCAGTCCGGCCACAGAGGGGGAAGTCGGTGGTGGGTTCTCAGACAGGCCGAGGACAGGGCTCCAGGGCTGTGGTGGTGGGCACCTCCCAAGGTGCACGTGCCATGGCAGAGTGCCCCGTGTCCTCAGTCCAGCCTCGGTGCTCTGTGCGTTGGGCTGAGAGCAGGCGTGTGTTGGGGAACACCCAGAATGGGGTGCTGCCCTGCGGCCTGGGGGCAGTTCGGACAGGTGGCCCGGGGCCCCAGCTCCAGTGGGTGGGGTGGGGATGAATAGAAGGGAAGGGAGGCGAAGGATGTTGCTGAGAAGTGCGCAGGAGTGGGTGAGTTCGTGTGAGGGGGCTGGAGGTTAGTGCTTACAAAATCGCTGTGCTAGATCAGCTGCCTCTTTGCCCATCCCGACGACAGCAACCGTCAGAGAGAGGGGTGAAGTGTCCCCAGCGCAGAGGCTACCAGGGCTCAGAGGCCAGGCCACTGGAGCACGGAGCTGGGTGTTCAGCCTCTGTCTGGTTCCCGGGCAGGAGGATGGGGGAGGTCGGACAGGGCCCTGCGCGGTGGGAGGTGGCTGGTCTCCTGCAGCATCTTATAGCTTTGGGGGTCCTCCAGGCTGCCTTTGACCCTCCCTTTGATCCTTTTGTCCTTGTTCCGTTGGCCTGGGGTGTGGCCCCGGCCAAGGCAGGGCATGGTGCGGGAGCACAGCCTGCCGCCTGCCCCCCTGAGTGGCGGCGGTGCCCTCCGTGGCAGGCACAGCGCCGGGCCCCTGCGGTGAGCCCGGGGTAGGTGTGGGTAGGCCCGGTCCTGCCCTGACTGGGGTGGGGTGGGGGGGGACCTTGGCACCCCTTCTCCACCCTCCGCAGCTTGGCTCTGTGTTCTTGGGTTCTGGGCTCCCAGAACAAGCCGCCAACTGTAGGCTGTGGGCCGGGAGGGAGGGCCTGGAGGGGATGAGAGGGCTTTTGTTTCCCTGTTTGTGTCTAGATGGGAATCGACTTCCTCCCACCGAGCTGCGGGAGGTATAAAGGAAAGGGCAGTCCCCAGTGGGCGGGTCTTCAGTCGGCCTTTTTTTTTCTTTCTGGCATTTCCCTGGGGCTCCACTTCAGCCACCTGCCTCCTTAGGCCCTCCTGCCTCAAAGCACGCTCTTCCCCAGCAGACCTGGGTCGCTGAGCCTTGGTTAAATATTTGCCAACTGAGAAGAGCTTTAAAGGCAGCTTGGCCTCAAAGCTGCCTTGGCGATGGGGGGCTCCCCAGCTGACCTCTGCCCCCTTCAGCCTCTTTCCTGGGCCCCCGGCGGCCGTTTGGGCACCTGAAATGGATGGCCTTCCCTCCGGGGGCGGGTGGCCTTCCCCACTCAGCACGTGTTTATCGGGCACCCGCCTGGGCCAGGCACGAGCTGGGGGGCCGGGGAGACAGCGGGAACAAGGTCTCTGTCTGGGGAGCCTGGTGGAAGGAGCAATCGTGAGAAGTAGGGCTGTGGGTGGTGGAGGCTGCGGGCACTGGACCTGCCGGGGCTTCCGAGGAGGTGATGTTCGAGCCTGGGGAGGAGGAAGAGGAGATGGCCAGGCAGAGGGGGAGCTCTGAGAGAGCATTCCAGGCCGGAGACCCCAAGAGCCAGTTTTCTGGGCACTAAACTCCCCCGACTTCTTTCTCTTCCCTCTGCTCTCACGAGGAGCTGGGCCACAGCCAGGACTGTGGGACCTCGTGTTGCTCCTTCCCCATTCTCCCAGCCTCAGTTTCCCCATCTGTTCAGTGGAGAGCTTGGACTTCATCTCAGAGGGCCCTCCCCAGGAGCATATGCTGTTGTAAGCATACGTCACTGGCCATTAATAAGAGGACACTCCAGGGCAGAGGTTCTACTGGTGCCAAAGATTAAGATAACAGCAATATACCTTTATACTGCTCACCCAGCCCTTTGACTATTAGCAACCAAAGCCGGCATCTCCTGAGGCCCCTTGTCACCAGTGAGGTGTGTGTGTGTGTGTGTGGGGGGGGACATATTATGCCCATTTTACAGATGAAGAAACTGAGGCCCAGAGAGGCTGTTCTAAGCTCAGGGTTTGCTTCTTGCTTCAAGCTTGGCCCTGGAACACACCTGCCTCGGTGACAAACCCACTCTTCTTTCCCAAAGCCAGTGCTGCACTGGCCGCTGGGGATATAGAAGGGAGCCAGGTGCCACGTCTGGGCAGGGCAGCTGCCAGGTGGGTGGGGAATGTCCTGGCAGAGAGACTACACATGTTTCCGAGCTTTGTCTCTGCACACTTCTAGGTGTCGGGATAGAGCAGTGGACACACTCTTACCTGTGTGACATTGGACAAGTCACTTCACCTTCCCTTGAGGCTCATCTATAAAGTGGGTTTGAGAATAAATCTGGGTGGGCGCCTGGGTGGTTCAGTCGTCAAGCATCTGCCTTCGGCTCAGGTCATGATCCCAGGGTCCTAGGATGAGTCCCGGCATCGGGCTCCCTGCTCACTGGGGAGTCTGCTTCTCCCTCTGCCCCTCCACCTCTCCCCCACTCATGTGTGCGTTCACGTGCACGCTCTCTCTCTCAAAAATAAATAAATCTTTAAAAAATAAAAAAAAATCTGGGTGAGGGTTAAATGCAGTAATGTTGATGATAACTGTTAACATATGCCTCTGTGCCTGTTGGCTGGTTAAGTGCTATAGGCATTAGCTCAGGCCCCAATTATTATTATAATTACGCGCAAATGGGCAAATGTTTGAGTGGGGCCTTGAAGGCTGGCTAAGACTTTCAACTGTGACAACGAGGGGGAAGGGGCTTCCTGCTGGGGGGCACAGCACGGGTGAAAGCATGGAGGTGGGGGCCTGCGGTAAGTAGGAAATGGCCAGGATGGGCCCTGGGGAAGGAATTGGGGCTCAGAACCTGGCGGGTCCTGGATCTGATTCAGGGTGGCGTCTGCGGGCTACGGTGTGCCAGGCCCTGCGGCAGGTGCCAAGAAGGTGGTGATGGGTGAGGTCCCCGGTCTCCTGGGGTGTTGGAGGCCAGTGACAGCCTCCCCGAAGCACTTTGCATGACCGTCCTGTATGTTCCCATGGCGCGGGGAGCTTGGGTTCAAGCCCCAGCTTGGATTCAGGCTCCTCCGCCTGACAGCTGGCTGACCCTGGACAAGTCACTGGGCCTTACAGCTTCTGGTTCCTCAGTGGGGGTGATAGCCATACCCACCTCCTGGGGCTGCTGCCAGGGCTCACGGTCAAATGCAGTAAAGCCTGGGAGGGAGCAGCCAGCGTCACGCCCGATCCGCTGTGTGACGCTGGGTAGGCTGTTTCACCGCCCCGCGCATTCTGCCCTTGCTGTGCACTGGGGTAATGATAGCAGACTCCCGCCCCCCCCGCCCCCCACCGACCCCGGGCTGTTTTGATCTCCCCCGTGGAGTCCCTTGCACGAGCTGGTACGCTATCAGTGATTGTCACGATCGGGCCTTGGCAGGCTGAGGGCTGCTGTATTTATGGGGACAGGTTTTTCCTTCTTAATAACTGGCCCCAGGGAAGGGGTGACCAGCAGAGGGTCCCTTCAGGGCACCCAAGGCGGGCGGGGAGGGAACCTCGTGGGTGGCAGTCACCTTCCTGAGCAAGAAGGACAGCGTTGTGCATATCCTCTCGTTCCTGGGACCGGGCCACAGCCCCTGGGCTGGGCATAAGCCTCCCTTTCTGTGGTGAGGGATCTTTGGGGTGTGTGTGGGTGGGGCGGCCCTGGCTCTAGATCGCTGCCTCTGGCTTCTCGCTCTGAGGTTCCTACTGCGTGCCAGGCCCTGTCCCAGATGTGGTGGGTACTGCCTGGGGGAGTCCGATGGGGCACGGGCCCTTACCCACTGTGGGATCAGTGGGGGGCTGTGGAAGTAAGTGGCGGGGCACTCACTGAGCGGGGGGCATCCTAGGGGAAGGTGCGGTGCAGTGGGTGGCTGAGAAATGGGCTTAGAGGAGGAGGAAGGAGTGTTCCTGACCTGGAGAGCAGCCTGCGCAGGACCCCACTGTGAGGAAGAGCATGTAGGAGCCTGGGGGGATCCTAAGGAGTTCAGTCTTTGTCCCAAAGGCAGTGGGAGCCATGGAAGGTTGTTGCGCAAAGAAGGTTCAGGGAGAGAGTTGTAACAAAAAGATCCTTGTGTCTCAGGGGCGCCTGGGTGGCTCAGTCGTTAAGTGCCTGCCTTCGGCTCAGGTCATGTTCCCGGGGTCCTGGGATCGAGCCCCGCATCGGGCTCCCTGCTCGGCCGGAAGCCTGCTTCTCCCTCTCCCACTCCCCCTGCTTGTGTTCCCTCTCTCGCTCTCTCTCTGTCAAATAAATAAAATCTTAAAAAAAAAAAAAAAGATACCTGTGTCTCCTATATGCGAAGGATCCAAAGGAGCCAGGAGTGGAAAGTGAGTAGAAATTTGGAGGCGGGGGCAGGCCTAGGATGGGAATGGTTTGGCTGGGGGGCAGTGATTAGCGGCAGAGTCGGGGCTCAGCTGTACTGGCCTCTTGACCGGTCCCTGGTCAGCTAGGAAGTCCACCTCACTCTGATGGCCTTGCCCTGGGGAATAGGGCATGGCTGCGGTGGGAATCTGCTTGGGCCTAGAGTGGGGTCCCAGGGACCTGCTGATGCCGTGCAGGTACTCTGAGCAAACTCTGAGGGTTATTTGTGGGGTGACCTTGGATGGGTCCCTTTCCCCCTCTGGCTGCAGTCTCCCTTCTGAACAAGGACTGGCTGGTGGAGGAGGGGGCACTTAGCTGACTTAACCCCCTCTTGACTCTGGCTCTGCAGGGTTCCAGCTGTTTGTTCAGGCTCTTCTCACGGGCGGTCTGCCAGTCCCCCGCCTCTGCTGGCTCACAGAGCCTGTCATTACCCGCCCCCCCAACTTCCCCCTATTACAGGTCCTGAGCGGGAGCCATGTCAGCCTTTCTGACAGTGGCCACCCACAGGGCCCGTGTGGCCTGGAACCTCTGCTCCCAGAGGCTGGCAGGTGGGGGTAAGGTGGGTTTGTCCAAACTCTGGTTCTGTGGTAAACTCGGGCTGTTCTGGGTTCCTGTCATTGACAAGCTGTGTGTCTCCAGACAAGTGACGTAACCTCTCTGAGTCTCCGCGCCGTCCTCTATAAAGCGGGGACAACACATGAAATGACACGTGTGAACATGGAGCACCCCGTTGGGTATAGAGGAGGTTCTGCCGGGATGTGCTCATAGTGATAGCAGGGTGGCCAAGTAGAAGAGCCCCGGGCCGGGCCCTGGGGGCCTGGCACACCAACCCAGCTCTGTTGAGACATGCTGTATGACCTTAGGAGGGTGTCGCCACCTCTCTCGACTGCAGACTCCCTCTGCTCTCCTAGGTGGATGATGGAGATGGTGGTACTTTGGATGACTGTGTGACACGGGGAAAACTCAAGTCCCTGGCTGCCTCCTCTCCCTCCCCACCCCGGGCCTTCTCCCCAGTGCTCTGGGAACCAGGTAGGCAGGTTCCGGGC
This sequence comes from Eumetopias jubatus, assembly GCF_037043125.1. Lineage (NCBI taxonomy): Eukaryota > Metazoa > Chordata > Mammalia > Carnivora > Otariidae > Eumetopias > Eumetopias jubatus. The sequence goes on along the minus strand of NW_028274821.1, from coordinate 87,111,233 downwards.
CGGCCCTGCCCTGCAGGGTGCTGCCTGCCTGGTTTCAGTCGGCAAATCTCTTTCAGCTCTGAAACCGGGCCGGGCCTCGTGGGGGAGGTGTGGCCCTGGGGCCCTGCTGGAGGGACCGGATGAGCCCGGAACAGGTCTGGCACGTTGCCCTCAGCTGGGGCCAAACCAGGGCTGGGCCCAGTGTGAAGCCCCCCACGTGGTTGGCACGAGGCTGATACGATCTCCGCTGGAGATTGCCCTCTTCGTCCCGGGGCCCCCTGGTCAGTGTGGAGTGGGTCCTGGGCCTGGGCTCAGGTCCCACCTCTGCTGCTCCCCAGCTGGACTTGGCAGGGATTCCGGCTCTCCCTGTCTGAAATGTTCCACCAGTCCGGACACCACCTGCCCCAGGGCCGAGTCACGGATGGGGGGCATGATCTCGGCGTGATAGGTGCTGGGCTTTAGTAGGGCCGCGAGAAGGCATTTGAGGCTCTCTGGGGGCACTGCTGTGCTCCTTTCTCTCATCCTCAGCTCCACGAGCCCCTACTCCTGTGTGAGCCTCACTTTTGCCATCTGCACAGTGGGCCAAGTCCCCCAGCCCCCGAGAGTCTGCAGGGGACTGCAGGCTACCCTGGGGCCTTCCACAGTCTTGCCCAGCCCCCGCTTTCTGAGTGCAGGAAGCAACGTGACCCTTAACGTTGTCAGCTTGGAAAATCAGCGATTAACGTTCTTCTGGTTGCCTTGGCTACTGTTGGTGCTGGTCCTGGGGCTGGGCTGGGCCAGGGGTTGCTCAGCTGGGCCAGGGGGCTTTCAAGGGCCTCTCCTTGAATTACAGGAACCTCGGACAATAGGCGCTTTATAGGAGCCCCCGTTAGCAACATGCCTCTCTTTGCCAGAGTGAAGTGCTTTATGCCCGTTTGCTCATTGATCTTGATCTTCTTATAACCTGGTCAGGCAGATACTGTCGTGCTGTTTTGCAGAGGGGGAAACAGAGGCTCAGAGAGAGGAAGTGCTTTGGCCAAGGCCACACAACTAGTAGGTGGCAGAGCCAGGACTTGGACCCAGAGCCCGTGTGCCCAGTAGAGATGATGCCTTGTACCCAGGTAGTGTTGATGCTGAGTCCTGCTCCCGCCCTGCCCCGACTTCCCTCCCAGTCCTTCTGTCCAGCCTGAGGGGCCTGTGGTCAGCTCTGACTCAGAGCTGACTCACCAGCAGCTCAGAGGAGATGCTGAGACCAGCATCTTGGTCCCCTCCTGGGGCCAGGGCAACACTGATTAGATCATCATTGAGATTTTAAATCAGCTGAGCCAACAGGGACCCACCCACCCATTTTACAGGTAGTACAATTAAGGCCCAGAGAAGATGGGACAGGTAAGGATCCAGTAGGTGTGAAGGTTCCCTCCCAGCTCTCACCAGATGGGGGCTGGAGACTCCAGGCTTCGGTCCTGGCTCTGAGAATCATTGTGTGAGCTTGGGAAAGTCACTTTGCCTCTCTGAACCTCAGTTTCTTCATCTGTAAAATGAGGATAGTAAAGTGTGCTTTGCCTGCCTCTTGGGACCAGGCAAAGACCCCAAAAGAAAGTTTAAGGCAGGGCTTTGGAAACTGTATTGTGGTGCCACATGGGAGGTTGTTGGATGAGGAGGCTTTATGGGGTGGGGGCTTTGTACAGGCTTTGAAACCTACCTCTTTCCCCTTCTGGGCTGTGCGTCTCTGAGTAGGTTACCAGGTCTCTCTGAGCCTCAGTTTCCTTATCTGTAAAGTGGGGTAACAGTATCTGTTAGGGTTCAGTGGGCTGTTGAACATGCATAAGGTTTTAGTGTTAGGCATACCTGGTAAACTCGGGGGGCAGAGTTAGGAGACCTGGATGGTAAGGGGTGCCTGTGGGTCATCACTCTTGATAGTCCCAAAGGATGCAGCCCTTGGAGATAGGGTTCCAGTTATCTGGGGGCAGAGTCATGCTAAGATCCACAGAGATACAGTTGCAAGATCCTATATTCCATTAGCTGGCTGCAAGGCTTCACTCCAAAACAAGGTCCATGAGAGAGGGAGAGAGAGAGAGAGAGAGAGAGAGAGAGGGAGGGAGAGAGAGAGTGTGTGTGTGGGCGTGCGTGCGTGCGTCACACTGGCCCCCAAGTCCTGAGCCAGATGGAGCCCACTACCCTCATACTGCAGACTTGATGTGGAGATGCAGGCCCTGGGGATGGTGCAGTGGCCCCCTGATGTCCCAGAGCACAGTGGTGTCTGGGTGCAGATTGGGACACTCAGGTCCACTCCCAGAATTCACGGGCTGCCTTCTTGGGCTAAAGAGGGAATCAGAACCCCACAGGTAGGTGCTTCCAATGACAACCCCATGGAGATGCTCAGTAGGTTTTTGTTGACCTACAGGTGAAATGACTTTTCTTGAGACATTAATCTTTCCAAGCATTGGCTTATACACCTGTAAAGGGGAGGGTTTTATTCAGCTCCGGGGCCATTTGAAGAATCCGAGTGTGTGCATGGGGCCTGAGTCTGAGTGGGGTGAGCTTACCACCTAATTCTGCAGGATATGCTCGCAAAGGGGCACCGGGTGGGCAGCGATGCACCCTGGGCACTAGCAGAGGCTGAGGATTACACCAGGAGAGCCTCTCCAAGGTCAGGTGGGAAGCGGGGTTCCTTCCTGCACACACCTGGCCCGGCTTTCCCACCCCCTTACCTTTGTCTGAGCCCCTCCTTCCTCCTAGTGGGCTCTCCATCTGTCTGGCCTGTCAGCTGAAGACATACCTATCATTATTTTGTGATTCTTGTCCTGGTTGTTTTAAAAAAAAAGTCTTTTCTGGATTTTTTTCAAGCTGTAAAAATTATATCTGCTAATAAAAATTTCAGTCTCTTATGGCTGTGATAAACTGAGCACTATTGTGATTACTAGTAACATCACAGTAACACTTAGGGAGGGCCTGAGCCCAGCGCTTCTGAGCTATCCCGCCATCACATTGCCCATTTTACAGCACCTGCTTGTGCCAGGCTCACCCTCCTGGGGTTTGCAGTTAGATCTCAGACGGATCGGAGCATCCCTTCCCTTCCCCACCTGAGGCTCTGAGCGGGCCGGGTGGCCTGTGGGGCTGGGCTTGGGGGCTGGCAGAGCGGGAACTCCTGCCCCCGGCCTGCGCTCCGCACCCAGAGGCTGGGAGCCTGGGGCTGGAGGGCAGGCTTCCTCTGTCTCCGGCCCGTGTCAGCTCCTAAAGCAGCACCCGAGGCTGAGTCAGTGCAGGAGGAAGGATGGATGAGAAGGTGCGGAAGGTGGGTGAGGCGGCACATGGCCTCGGATTGCTCCGCGCCGGCATCTCTGTACCTCCCAGCCGTTCCTGGGCCTGGGACCCCATAGGGGTTGGCCCTGCCTCTGGGGATGGAGCCATAGCCTGCTTCCTGTCTGTCCTTGGTGGGAGGGATGTCCTGTGGGGCCCTGTGGACCGTGGTCAGAGCCAGGAGCGGGAGGGAGTCCTCAGTCTGTGGGTCGAACCCCGACTGCCTCAGTCTGGATGTGTCATCTCTGGTGAGCCTCTCATACTCTGTGACTCAGAGTGCCTTTTGGGGTGGTGAGCCTTGATCTCAGTGGCCCTAAATCCATGGCACGTGGTGTCTTCAGAAGCCATGAAATGAGGCGGAAGAGCTGGTATGGGCAGGTGTGGAAGGGAGAGGGGCCTCTGGGGCCTGGGGGACCAGTCACAGACACCTAGGCAGTGATGCAGCAGTGGGGATTTGAACTGCCCAAATCCCTGGGCAGCTCCAGGGAGACAGCCACTGTAGGGTGGCAAGAAGAAAAAAATGGGGTCCCGAGCAATGCTTACAGGAAAGGGGCTGCCTGGGCCCTGACCCCAGAACTCAGCAGGCCAGAGGAGCATCCAAGGCGGGCACGCGACTGTGGTGTCCCTCTGGGTTCTCTGGCAGCGTCGGCCAGACAGGCTGCTGGGGACCCTGTTCAGGGCTTCTCCCCTGTGAGCCCTTCATAAATCCCAGGAGGGGACTGCACCCCCTTCCCCAGCCTGCCTCTCTGAGGTCTTTCCAGCCCCCAATCCTAGGGCCCCGAGTCCACATCCTCTGTCTTCCTGTGGCACTTCCTTTGTACCAAGCACAGGGCAGTTCCTTCCAAGCTGTCTTAGGACATCTGTCAAGAATGTGCTCAGTGCTGCCCTTGCCAAGAAGCCATCCTGCGGCCCTGCTTCCTTCTACCCCCCCTCCGCCCCCCAGTCTTCCCTTTCTAGCCCTTTCTCGGCCAAACTTGGGCTGGGCGCACCCAGTTTCCTGGCACTGCCTGGCACCCTCCTTCAGTCCTTAATCCCTTGATGAATGATGTCACCCCGACCCCTGGCCTGGTGGCTTCCCCAGTCCTGTGGGGCCCGGGGCAGAGGGGACACTTAGTAACTGGCAAGTGGACACCCACCTTGCCCAGCACCTGCCTGTACCAGGCCACACGGGGGGAGCAGAGGGGATCCAGCGGTGAGCAGAAGGGGTGCCAGGGCCACCCTCCATGGTGTGCAGTTGATCCTTAGACAGATGCTAGCTCCCCGATCCCTTAGGCTCCCGAATTGGGAGAGCAAGTTTGGGTAGTGAGAGACCCCATGCTATGATCTCTTTGGTTCTGGAATTTCAGGTCGCAAAGGGTTTATCAGAAAACAGATCCTTATCTATATAGTTCTCGAGTTTGGATAGCGAGGCATGCCTGTAATTGCAGTTGGGTGAAGTGGGGGCCAGGGCTGCTGCCGTCTGTTTAGGGGTACAGGGTGCCTGGGGCCACCACCTCTTTTCCTATTCCATTTTCTGTTTCAGCCCATACCCTCTCCCCTCTCCACCCTCTGCCTGGGGACTCCCCCCCCCCCGCCCCGCCCCGCCCCAGTGCTTGTGCCTTGTGCCCTCCACTCCTAGACCCTGGTCCCACAGTCTCACTCCAGTAACTTGTCCGCATCCCATTGGGAGGGCTACAGTGGATTTTCTGGTTGCCCCCTACCCCACCTGGTCCTTCTTCGTCCAGATACTCTAAGCCCATCAGCTTCATCTTTGCCTTCTGGCTCCTAATGGATCACCTTGTTCGGGTTTTCACTTCCTCAGCCTCCCCAGCTTCCTCTCCAACCTACAGTCCACCCACCAGCCCCTGCCCCAGGTCTTGGTGCACCTGATGGGATGATAGCATGTTGCCTTGCCCTTCCCGTCCTTCTCTCCAGTCCAGCCCCGGGGCCTTCTAAACCCAGCCACCCCTTGCTTGGATGCGATATCTGGGTTTTGCTGAGAGCATGCTATGGCTTAGACAGAACTGGCTTCGAGTTCTGGCCCAGGACAGCAGCTTCCTTCTGGGCCTGACTTCCCAAGGGTCAGGGCAGATTCTGGCCCTTCTGGAAAGCATGCTCTGAGGCTGGGCGTACCAGGGGCTGGTCAGGCCTCTCAGAGCTGCGGCTGAAGGACCCTCGAGATCCTGCATGCGGGGGAGAGTATCTGTTGGGTGTCTGGCTGCTGGGGGCAGAGTCGGGACAAAGCCCTGGGCTGAGGCCGCCTGGCCTGGTGGCTGAGACCCTGGCTCTCCAGTCCTGGGTCTGCAAGCCACCTCGTCCCTAAAATGGGAAAACAATAGCACTGACTCCCTAAGGATTTCATGAAGATTCTTCGGGATCCTGCATGCAGAACTTGCCCGCCCACTGGCTCAGGTTAACGCTAAGTGGCAGGAGCTACGATGATGGTGGTGGTGATGTGATTTATCAGTATCATTGTCACCTATGATCCCATTTTCTCTCTTCGGCTCCGGTTCATTACCCCTTCTTGCCTGCTCCCCCCACTCCTCCCAGTCCTGCCTCGTCGTTTTTCAAAACAATTCCCGTGGTCTTTGAGAGAGTTCTGGTTGTTTATGGTTTTTAAAAAATAGGCATTCAAAGCAAATTCCTCATTTGTTCTCCCCTCCTCTCCCCAGATTGGAATCTGGACAGCCATGACCTCATTCCAGGAAAGGGGACCACAGGCAGGGTCTGTGGAGAGGGGTCCTTGGGCTGAGCTCTTCCAGAGGGAGGAGTAGAGGGAGTGAGCCTGCTTGAGACCCTGGGTGGGGATGTGGCCACATACTTTCAGCCCTCCTCCCTGGCCACCACCTCCGAGCGGGGCGCCTGGACTGCATCCCAGCTCCACCACCCACTGGCCGTGTGACCTTGAGCCAGTGACTTAACCTCTGTGGGTCTCAGCGCTTCTGGGTCTTCTCTAAAATGGGAATAACACCAGCGCTACCTCACAGGGCTCGTGAGAGGATTAAATGAAATGCCGTCCTAGCTGGGTGCTCTTGAGAAGCAGAGACCAGCCGTAGGAGGGACGGTGTCTCATCAGCCCCTTCTTTGAGAAAGGGCCAGGTCTTCAAACCTGGAGTCCAAGACTGGCAGAGGTGGCAGGGCCTGTCCACCATGGAGTCTAGTCTTAGTGTGCAGGGAACTGAGGCCCAGAGAGGGGGAGCCTCGGAGTGAGCCGGCACAACCCCAAAGTCGGGACTCGAGCGGCAGCTTCTTGGGACCGGGAAATCTCTCCCAAGGGCAGGGCCTCCTTGTCATAGGCCTCAGTTTCTTCATCTGTTATTAGGGAAGCGCCGGCAGTGCTGGTCCTGAGCGTCTGATGTGTGCTGGGCGAGCCCTGGAGGCCACAAGAGTCACCTTCTCTGTTCAGAAACTGCTTCGGCAACAGAGAAGCAAATGGCCAGTGGAGGCAAAAAGGTGGTTAACTTGGTAGAGGAGTTAATTTTAGAATGTTTATTTTATTTTTTTTATTGTGGAAGGAATCACGGTTGTAAAATAATTCAAATGCTGTAAAAGTGAATAAAGCAGAAAGTGCAATTCACTCGGCCCTGCCATTCCCACACCCAGAACAGTTGGGGAGTGCTGCCTTCCGGGACCTTTTCCTCCGTCTCCAAGCGTAAATAATTTATAGGCACAAATAGGAGTGATTTTAAATGAAGTAATATTCAACACGCGGTTCTGTAACTCGCTCTGCTTTACGTGGCTGAGTGTGGGCGCCTTCCCCCTGGTGGTACCTGTAGGTTCCCCCCGCCCCGGCCCAGGTGTCCTGGGAATGGTCTGAATCAGCGTCCCCGGACGCGCATCTGGCTCGTGTCTGCTCATTGGCTGGGCGAATGTATACACCTGCTCCTCCGGGGGCGTGCGGCGGCGAATTCCTAGAGGAGTGAGCGCGGCATCCCGGGCCCCATGTGAACCCTTAAAATTGTACCCCCTCAAGGCCTTCCCGATTTCCAGCACCCAGGGCTCCGAGTTGAGGGGTCTTTTCCTCCACACCCTGACTGGTCTGCTAGCAGCTGCTGGGTGGCTGGGAGGCTCGGCGTCTTTTCACTTGTCTGTTGGTGTCTCGTGTTTTCTCTCTGGTGATTTCCTCTGTCTGCATCGTTGCCCGTTTTCCTGTGCGAAAGTCCACCCACTGTGTGCAGGGAATGCACCACTCTGGCCAGGAACGCGAGGCCGGTGAAGGCAGAGCGCTGGAGCCCACAGCTTCGCAAGCAGGAATTACGGAGCTTGGCCGATGCCCCTGGGGGCAGGGCGGCTCCTCGCAGGGTACCGTGGCGACCTTACAGCCCTGTTTCTTCTTCCCTTTCAGAGAAAACCGGGAAGATCCTGACGGAGTTCGGCCGTTTTTATGAGGACCAGTATGGCGTGGTTCTCTTCAACAGCATGCGCCACGAGATTGAGGGCACGGGGCTGCCGCAGGCCCAGCTGCTCTGGCGCAAGGTAAGAGGGGCTGGGCCGGGTGCAGGGCGGGCTCCCGCACGGCCTCAGTTTACCATTGTTGCCTGGATGGTCTGTAGGGGCCCCACCCAGCGTGTTTTGTTTTTTTTTAAGATTTTATTTATTTATTAGCACAAGAGCGAGCGAACGAACGAGCAGGGGTGCGGGCAGGAGGAGGGCCGAGCAGGAGGGAGAGGCAGACTCCCCGCTGAGCAGGGAGCCCGATGCGGGCTCAGTCCCAGGACCCCAGAATCAGGACCTGAGGCGAAGGCAGACGCTTAACTGCCTGAACCACCCAGGCGCCCCCCACCCAGCTTCTGAGTTGGCAGATAACCCAGTGGCCTTGCCAAGACCCCTCCATTCACCATGGGGTACGGGGTACTCCCTGCCAGCTCAACCCCTCCATTGGGAGAGCTGGGGCTCTGGAATCATCTTGACATGCCTGGGTTCAAGCCCAGCTGCTCCTTTTTTTTTTTTTTTTTTAAGATTTATTTATTTCAGGGGCGCCTGGGTGGCTCGTTGAGCGTCTGTCTTTGGCTCAGGTCATGATCCCAGGGTCCTGGGATCGAGGCCTGCATTGGGCTTCCTGTTCGGCCGGAGGCTTGCTTCTCCCTCTCCCACTCCCCCTGCTTGTGTTCCCTCTCTCGCTGTGTCTCTGTCAAATAAATAAATAAAATCTTTAAAAAAGAATATTTATTTGAGAGAGAGAGTGCACGCATGTGTGCCCGTGAAAGTGGGAAGAGGGGCAGAGGGAGACGGAGAATCCTCGAGCAGACTGCGGAGCCCGATGTGGGGCTCGATCTCAGGACCCTAAGATCACGACCTGAGCCAAAATCTAGAGTCGGACGCTTAACCAACTGAGTCACCCAGGCGCCGCTCCTCTTAAAGGCCTTATGCCCGTGAGCAAATCATCTCACCTTGTGGATCTTAGTTTACTCATCTGTGAAATGGGGTAAGAACATCTGCTCAGGGTGGGTGGTAAGAGTCAGCTGGGCGCCTGGAGCAGGGAAGGTGCTCGGTGAGCTCTGGCTGATAGTTTCAGCATCACCAGCCTTGTCATTAGCCTGTTATTAACAGGATTGTGTTTGCCCAGTAAATATTTGTGGAGGGACTGGAAGCTGTGTGACTCCGGCCTACAGGTCAGCATGGACTGAAGGAGGCACACAAGGCCTCTTGGGAAGGTGCCCCGAGGTGACTGGCCCCCGAGTGGGGCCGGGGGCGGGACTGGCAGAGAGGAGGTGAGGGACAGTTGGAATACGGGCTGGGCCGTGAGTGCCCAGCTGGAAGCCGGCAGCCCCAGGCCTGAGCCTGTGGGGTGAGGAGCTAGCTCTTGCTTCTTCGGGGGAGGTACAGGGGGCCCTGAGTCAGCCCAGGGAAAATCTAGGGCATTCCTGTTCAGTGACCTTCACGTTCTACCCCCTGAACAGCCCAGGGGTGGCAGAGGGAAGGGTGACAAGGAGGAAGGGTGTCGGCCCCACCTCTTCTTCAGGTGGCCTGCCCTGGAGTGGCCCAGCAGCAGCCAGAAGACTACTTGGTCCTGGCTGGTGGCCCCGGGGCAGAGTGCCCGCCAGCTTCCCTCTGGGGAATTGGACTGGCCGAGCTGATCCCTCTGGGAGTGGGTTCCAAACCAGGTCAGCCAGGCCACCCCAGTGCCGCCGCTCGGGTCCTTCGTGGCTGAATTCCGTGCTTGGTGGGCTCCAAAGCTGCCCTTGGTCACCTGGCCGCACCTCCCCACCCAGTCCTGTCGGCTTCCTCCCAGCTGCCGGGGTCAGCCTGTTCGCGGGCTTCGGGGGGCCGGGGTCAGGACCGCAGGGGAAGGATGGAGGCTGCAACGCTGTGGTCTAGGGGGAGGGAACTCGGGGGACCGGGCCCAGAGCTTCTTGGTAGCTGCTGGCTTGGGCAGTTGAGTCAACCCTCAGGGGTCGGTCTCCTGACCTGACAGGTGGGTACCTCCTGTGGAGGGCTGTGGAGAATGAGGGGAGCAGGTGGGGTGGTTACTAAGGGATGCAAGTCCTGACTTGCTGGGTAACCTCCAGCCCATGGCCTCACCTTCCCGAGCCTCAGTTTCTCCGCCTGTGAACTGATACCCAGAACCCGCATCATGGGCCAAAGGCATGAGAGTAGCCTGGGGAGGGAGTGGGGATGTCCTGGGGCCTCCGAAGCCAGATGGGATTCGGATCATGCGGGAGGGGACCAGTACGGGGCTCGTTGAGGTAGCAGAGCAGAAAGAAGAGCCTCAGAAGGCTCCAGACTTGAGAAGGTTAGGGTGGTTTCCTTCTTGTCCCCACCCTCTCCCAAACCCAAGTGGCGGAAGATGTGTCCACTTACCATGAGACCAAAGGGGCTGGAGCTGGCTTTTGGGACGTGTTACCCTTTGTGTCATTCTCAGCGGGAAGGACAGCTGGAGGCATCACCTGAAAAGAGACAGGTGGACCCACGATCAGGGCCACACCCTGAGCCAGGGCATGTGCGGGGCCACGCTGGTCCCACAGACACTCGGGAGACAGACTGTAATACACGACAATCTCGGTGCCACGAAGGAGATGACAGAGTGAACTCAGCCTGGGTGGGGTGTCTGGACTCGTCTGGGTGGCCCACTAGGGCTTCTTGGAAGAGGGGCCATCTCCGCTGAGGACCTGCCGGGAGGGGAGAACATCCGAGTGAGGGAGCAGTGTGTACAGCTGGGCCTTTCAGTGGCTCGCCCAGGATGGTGGGGGCAGGATGCGAGCCAGGTTCCAGATTCCTGGCTGGGGTGGAGGGCAGGCCAGGGCTGTGTGCCAGAGCCTCGGAGCATCCCGTGACCCTTTGTGTCTGGTCCCTTGGTGTCGTGGCCCCCTCCCCACCCTGTGACAACAGAGGGCCGAGGTAGTGCCCGGACGTGTGGCCTGGACTGGGGCTCTGGCACGTGCCCACGCGTGTGGTGCCGCAGGCGGCCCGGGTCCCAGTGACCCAAGACAGAGTCGTGGTGTCTGACGGCACGAGGCTCGAGAGTCACCGCGGGAGGGACATCTGTAGTAATGCTTTAATACCTGTTGTAGGAACACCGCAGTGACACGTCAGTAAGAGGAGTAAGAGGAAATCACCCCCAATCCCTGAAAAGCAGGGATTTTTGGTCCCATTTTGCCACTCAGGAAACTGGCCGTTGTGATAAATCAGGATGATATTATAATAGAAATAACAATGTTAATTGTCATAATATCAATTGTTTTTATTAGAAATAATACAGTAGCAAGAGTAAGAGTAAAAAAACAGAAATTGTGTTAAAAATAGCAGTTATGCTATGTGGGCGCTGCTCATCCAGCTGGCTCGACATCGCTCGCAGGGGTTACACTTATGTCCACACCTGCGCTGTGGACACAGAGGCTCAGAGAGGTGGAGCTGCTTGTCCAGGCTCCCGCCGCGTGGGTGGTGGGGCTGGGGCGGGATCGGGGCCGTCGGAACTGGGGTCTGCTCTAACCACTCGCCACCCACCGATGTTTCCCAGCGCAGCGTTGGAGAGCTTTGCAGAGTCCAAAATATTTTGCCTGGGCTGGCAGGTTCCGTTTCATTTCCTGTAGGCCTTTCAGTGGAAACATGACTCTGCCATTTGGAAGTCTTAAAAATAAAATCCAAACCCGCTTGCAACCGCCCATTACAGGCTGCCCCAGGATCTGGGGGTGGACTCCTGAGGGGGTGGAGCGGGGGGGGGGGGTGGGTTCTGGGAAGGCCTGCCCGGGGCTCCTACTGCCCCTGATGCAGGGCTCCTGTCCTGAGCTAGGAGGAGGACCAAACCAGGGGGCCTGGGGAGAGCGAGGGTCTTACCAGGGTATCAGGAGAGCTATCTGCTCTTTCTTTCTAGAAAAGGTGGGGATTTGAGAGCTGCATTTGAGAGGAGGCCCCTGTCTAAATATAGCCCACTGAGCATAGCTCTGTGACTCGGGCAAAGCTTGTGTGCGGTGGGGTGGGGGTGTGGGGGGTGGCAGGGGGACCATTTTCTTTTCCTGTAAATATTTTTATCCCGGGGTAGGAAGCAGTCGTGGGGTCCTATTGTTTGAGTACAATGGGCCCTCATTTTCCAAGAGTGTTTTGGCATTTCCCCTTGAAAAGTAGCAGGGAGGTTGCTGGGGAGAGGGGGCCCCTGTGAAGACACAGGGCCTTGGGGGTGGGTAGCTTGGGACCAAGGCTCCTATCTGACTCCGGCTGCAGGGGCAGACCCAGAAGCTAAGCAGGGAAGCTGGGAAGGGTTAGGCACTGCTAATGATAATACTTTCTCCTGTTATTACATAGGATATGGGTTTATTTTTGCAAAAGCCTCCATATTTATTGCAGAACAGATAGAAGCTATTGAAACTCCACTCATCCAGGAGTGAGCCTGCCCCCTGTCGCCTCTGATCTCCCTTTCCTGAAACTTCCTGTGTGGGTTTGCTCAGGAAACATGCTCTCAGGCATGGCCATTCCTTCTCCCCAAATAAGTCAGCCTGGGGAGCTGGGAGACTGACACAGCCCGAGGAATCCCAGCAGCGGTCACGGAGGCTCCTGCATATTCTGAGCTGAGCAGACTGCCTGTCAGGTGCGCGTGATCCTGGCGTGTGGCGTCTTGTGGAATCCACAAGATACCTGGCTGAAGTCATTGCTGTCCCCATCCTCATGTTACAGATGAGGACACTGAGGCACAGACAGGTGATGTGACAGGCCTGAAGTCACACTGAGTCAGGTGGAGTCAAAGCTAAGGCTTTGCAAGGAAGGTCCGGGTGTTTCTGCTGCCCACATTGGTCATCCCGTCTGCCAGGATGCGGGTCCAACACTGAACCCTCCAAACTGAGGTCCCTTCCAACCCCACCCAAATTCATGGAGTTCATCTTATTAGCTGTCAGAGCCAGGGAGGCTCTCTGCAGCCACCTTGGCCAAGTTTTTGTTCCCCTGAGGGGAAACTGAGGCCGAGAGCAGAAAAGAGACTTTCCCAGGTGCTGGGGCCTTCCCTGTACTGGCCTATGGGCATTTCCCGTCCTGCTGGTGTAGCCGCACTGCAGTGGTGGGTGGGTGGGAAAGCAGCCTGCCGTGGGCTGCGGAGATGTGTCCCAAGGTAGCCGTGCCTGTCTAGGGCCAGGACAGAGTGGGAGACCTTGGTCCAGGCTGGGGCCCGAATGCTGGTGCCTGGCCTGGGTTCAAGTCCTGGCATTGCTGTGGCTCTGGCTGGACCTTGGGGAAGCTCCTTTGCCCCAAGCCTCACTCTCCTCGTATGTCACATGGCTAAGATGCAGCCCTGCCTCAGAGGAGGACTCGGGGAGATCGGGATGGGGGATGTGCTCAGCCCCCCCTTCTTGGGGGACCCCATTGCCCGGCTGGGCTGTGCGGGACCCCGGCCTCACTCCCCACTCCACCCCACCCGCAGGTGCCGTTGGATGAGCGCATCATCTTCTCCGGGAACCTCTTCCAGTACCAGGAGGACAACAAGAAATGGAGGAACCGCTTCAGTCTCGTGCCTCACAACTATGGGCTGGTGCTCTACGAGAACAAAGTGGTGAGGCCCCCCCACCTCACCTCTGCTCTGCTCCTCCGCAGCCCCCACCCCAACCTGCTTGTTCTGCTGCCTTGCTCTAAACAGCCGTGCTCTGGGGGTCGCCTTTCACTTTGCCTCCCCCCTGTAAGCCCCTCGCCGCCAGCCCCTACCCACCTCAGATCGTCCGGGCCCCCCAGTTCCAGGGCCAGAGCCCCCCTCCCTCACCCGCCAGCCTCCCTGCTGCCTGGGCTTCCTGAAGCTCTCCAACCGCTCCCGTCCGTGCTCTTCAACGGTCACGACCAACTGCTGACACAGGAGTCTGGCCATTCCCTTCCTCCACTTCCCCCAGGGTGGTGGTCCCATCTTTTTCTTTCCTGATTCCTCTGCCCCCCCCCTGGCAACCCCCTGCTGCCTAGTGGGCAAGTGTCCTGCCCATTGTTCCTTATCTTTGCCCTGGGCCCTTGGGGAAGCCCCCCCGTGCTTGAGCCACAGACCCAATTTCTTCTACCATACATTTCTCCAAAGTAGCAAAGGACAGGCCTGAGTGCCCTCTGTTCAAGGAAAATCAGGGTTAAAGACATGTCAACAGGGCGGGAGCAGCCTGATGGCCCCTGGCGGGGCTTCTCAAACTGGTAACCGGCATCAGAACCACCTGGTGGGCATATGACACAGGTTACTGGGCCTACCCAGTTTGATCTGGATCTGAGCAGAGCCGATAATTTGCATTTCTAACAAATTCTCAGGTGATGCTGTTGGTACTGATGACCTAGGACCACGCTTTGCGAATCAGGGTCCTGGAGGGCCTGAGCCATTCTGGAGCAGTGTGTTGGGTGGTGTCACCTAGTGGCCGGTGGCAGCATGGCAGCCCTGCTGTATGAGCTACTACTTAGAGCCACTTTTTACCCACTTGGGTGTAAGAAAGCAGTGTCCAGACCTAATTCTCCTCCAAAGGGGACTCGTGTGGAGCTCAGAACCTAGGGATTTGCTGGACAGCGCAGGGTCATCGTCAAAGACTCTGGACCCAGGAGGCACACAGACCAGGTTCATGTCCTAGGTTGGCTAGGTGTACGGCCTGTGTGAGCTCGTGGCTAACGATGGTACTCACCTCGTGGATTGTGAGGATTTTGTGAAAGGAAGCAATGCAGTGCCCTTAGCACAGTGCCTGGTGTGTAATAAATGCTCACACTAAGCTAGTGGTAGCTGCTGCTAATAGGTAATGCTTCCTGCGTCTGGCTGTGAGGCCCCCAGCTAATCACATTATGTGCATCGTCTCACGCAGTCCCACACAGCCCTGTGGGGTAGAAGCTGTTGTTGCCCTGGTTTAACAGATGAGAAAACTAAAGCATAGGAGGTGAAGGAGCTTAATGTCTGCATCACACAGACGGTGTTCAGTGGAGCCGGCATTTGAGCCCAGAGCCCGGACTCCGGTCACTACACCAGGTGGTCTCTAATCACTGCGGTGGGTGGGCTGCTCCTCTGCCTCCCTCTCTCCCTCCTCCCCCTCCCTTCCCCTCCTCCTCCCTGCCTCAGGCAGGTCACACTGAGAGGGCCCTGGAGCCAGGGTTGGAGATGGGGCTTAGGCTTGGACCATCTCTCTTGTCCCTTCCTCAGGCCTACGAGCGGCAGGTCCCACCCCGGGCTGTCATCAACAGTGCAGGCTACAAAATCCTCACCTCCGTGGATCAGTACCTGGAGCTCGTTGGCAACTCCTTACCAGGTAAAAGAGCCCCCCCCGCCCCCCGCCCCAAGTCCCAGGCCGAGATGCCCTGCTTAGGCCCAGGAGGTGGCCGGGCGAGAGGGCAGTTCTGATCCCAGAGCTCCAGGCTCCATGTTTGCAGAGAGCGACCAGGCCTTGAGGAACAGCTCTTGTCCTCAGAGGGGAGGCTGGGAGGGGCTTTGCCTGAGGCCATCCAGTGAACTGGGATTGGACTGGTGTTGGCTCCCACCTGTGTGCCTGCTTCCTGAGCCTTATAGTCACACCTGTGCCGTGGGGGCCCCTCTCTCTGCCCTTCCCACCTCCCTGAGGCCTTGCGAGCTCCCTGGAGGAGATGACCAAGGTGGCCCTGCTTTGCACACCGTGGGGTCAGCACTGCATTTGTGAGGAGTTATTCTAGGTGTCCCGTTTCTACCCCACCCTGTCGGAGGCTCCCAGAAGCCTCCCAGGAGCACATCGGCCTCCTGGATGATCCCAGGGAAACCAGAGGGTGGGGAAGTAGCCGATCTGGGGGGCAGCCTGTGCCCCCAGACAGGGCTTGGGAGTAGAGCGCCCCGTGTGGTTGAGGGCTCAACGAGAGCCCAGCATTCCTGGATTCCAGCCCTGACTCTCTGGCTTTGTTTTTGTTGTGTCTTCTCCGGCAACTTGGCACGGGGAGGACTGACCGTGGGGTGTTGTGTAGACCCTGTGAGGTGCTGTGTGCACCCAAGCCCCACACAAGGGATGCAGAGCCAGGGCTTGAAGAAGAACTGTCATTGTGTTATTAACAGTGGCGAGGTCCCAGCCCGGGACCACTTATCTCACTGGATCTTGAATATCCGTGGGGACAAAATAGAGAAAAATCTCCTTTTATTTATTTTCTGTCCCCCACCACCCCAGCCCTCCCTCCTCCTTGGGACATTTAAGCCACACTTTGGCCTCCACAGCTGAAATATGAAGGGAAACCCAAGAAGGTAATGCTCAGCCTCTGAGCCTAAGGGCTCTGACCGCGTCCGTGTTCCTTGTGCTGTAGGCACGGAGTTTGGAGCCTTTCCCCAGATGCAATGCCAGCTCTGAGAAATGGGTCTAAACAGATGCCGGGGGATTCTGAGATCCCTTTAGCTGGGCTGTGGGGGATGCAGTGACAAAGAAGCATGCTGCCTCCCCACCGACTTGCTGGTCAGCCCAGAGCAGGCCAGCCCTGTCTGGGCTTCAGCCGGCCTGTGGGAGCTGGGCCCCGGGATCCGCCGCCTGCCGTCCCCCGGCAGACACAAACTGCAGAGGGCAGCGGCTCAGTGGGCGCTGTCTCCGCAGGGACCACGTCAAAATCGGGCACCGCCCCCATCCTCAAATGCCCCACGCAGTTCCCGCTCATCCTCTGGCACCCTTCTGCCCGGCACTACTACTTCTGCATGATGACGGAAGCCGAGCAGGACAAGTGGCAGGCGGTCCTGCAGGACTGCATCCGGCACTGCAACAATGGTGAGGGGCCCTTGGGCTCGGCGGCTGCGGCGGCGGTGGCGGCGGCGGGGGGGGGGGGGGTGGGGGGTGGGGGGTGGGGGGCGGGGGGTGGGGCGGGTTGGGGCGGGTTGGGGCGTGGCGTGGCCTGGGGCATGCGCCGAGTGGCGACACCTAGTGGCTGAGTGCGGTGCGGCAACCCTGCTCTGCGAGCTGTTCTCCGTTTCGGGCCGGGGTTGTGGGAAAGCCACTGCGTTGTTGCCTTTTAACCTTCTTCCTTGAAGAAAACAGTTCTGTCCTGCTCGGAGAAAATTTGGGAGCTTGTTCTCAGAGGGAGTATGGTTGTTGAGTCCTTGGACCCTGGGGCACAGAATCACAGTCCCGATTCTGCCCCTTCCTAGCAACATGACTTGAGGAGACCGGCTTACCTCCCGGAGCCTGTATAAAATGGGGTAGTAACCCCTCCCGAGTCTTAGGGTGCTTGTAAGGATTCACAGTGAGAGTCTGCTCGATGCTTGGTGTAAAGACTTCTGTTATTTATTCATTTATTTAATTTCTTTTAAAAGATTTTATTTTTAAGCAATATCAACCTGCAACGTGGGTCTCAAACCCACAACCCCCAGATCAAGAGTTGCACACCCCACTGACTGAGCCAGGCAGGCGCACCAGGACTTCTCTTGCATCATTTGTTGCCTTACCCCTGACCTATAGGGTAGCCTGGGAGTTCATGTCCTTTCTCAGGGCCTCAGTGTTCCCTTCTGTCAAGTTAGGAAGTCTCTTTCCGCTCACTCATTCATTCAACGGACATTTTTAGTGTCTGGGCGTGGAGGCTGCAGCAAGGGAGCCAGACCTGGGTCCTGCCCCTGTGCTGCCGGCAGCCCCGTTGCGGGGGCGGGGGGCAGATGTTAAGCAGGAGGAGCAGCTGTGCCGGGTGCTGGGTGGGAGCCACCCCAGGAGCCTGGAGGGTGTGTATGTGCTGGGGGCTGCTGACCCTGTGTGTGCAGAGGGTGGACAACTGAGGAGCTGATGGTTCCGCTGAGACCTGAAGGATGAATGGTCCTCCCTCGAGTGGGGGGAGGAGCATTCTAGCCTTGAGCGTGGAGGGCAGCCTGGAGGTGGGGACAGTTGAGAGGAGTTGCATGAAGCCTTGCGGTGGGGGAGGGTGACCCAATGCGCTGGGGGGCACTGGGGTCTGGTTCAGAGGGCCCTGCAGGGCCCTAAGGAATTTGATCAAAAACGGGGACGGTGGGGCCCTGAGGGTCTTGGTGCCCTCGCGGAAGGAACAACCTGTGCTGAAACCTGAACCTCCTTCCTGGTGACCTGGTCACCGCCCCCACCCTCCCTGCCTGGCATGCCTCCCGTGGTGGGGGGTGAACAGCGTGGGCACCTGGAGGCCCAGCTGCCGGGCTGACTCGGCTCGCCCCTCCCATCCTCTGTTCTGCAGAGCCACCTCTGGTCTGGAATCTGTCAGGTGGGAGGAACCAGGCCTTCAGTTGGGCCAACCCCTGTCACCTGGGCCAGGCCTTGCCACCCACAAAAGGCCTCCTATTCCCAGATCCCCTGGGGCTGTGGGGCCAGGGCTGTGGGCGGAGGCCATCTGGGCTCTGGCTGCCCGGCCTGGGCACCTGCCCCGCCCATCCCTTCTTCCTCCCTCCCTGGCCCAGCTCTGGCCCAGCTCTGTCCTCTCCAGCTTTCCAGGGCTAATGGCTGACCTGGCAGGGCCACCCCAGGTCGGGGGTGGGTTCCCCACGTGCACAATGCGAGGGTGCCAAGCTTGAGCTTGGTGGGATTCCCGGGAGGGCTAACTGAGCTGGTTCGGGGGGAGCTCTTGGCCCTGTGCCTAGCACAGCTGGGAGCTCAGCTGGGAGGCTGAGGGGAGCCCCATGGGTGGGTGTGGGTGCTGTGGGCAGGAGGGGGCGGGGAAAGAAGGGGCAGCCTGCGGCTGGTTTTAGAGGAGCCTTCCTTCTACCCTGAGGACTGTGGGAAAAGTTCTCTGCTTCCTCTAGCTTGGAGGCCGGGACTGGAATTTGTGGAGCCTGGAATTGCTCACTCCGGGGGCTGCCAGGAAGTGGGGTGGGGGGGGAGGAGGCCAAGCTGGGGGGAAGCCAGCTCAGTCCCAAGGCCCCCCTTACATCCTGCATTCCTGGAGCAGCTGGGGGTGGCAAGAGGCTGCTGGGGCACTGAGCTGAGCCCGCAGGGTGGGCCTGGGCTCCGGAGGTCAAGGCCTCTTCCTGTCTGACTGCCATCCCCCTTAGCCTGCTGCTTGGGACTGAGGAATGCAGTTTCCTTTCTCAGTCTGACCCTGACGACCCCACAGGCAGGAAGTCTCCAGGTCTGGCTGGAGTCTGCCCCCGGTCCTCTGTTGGAGCCCTCCTGCTGCCATTCCCTAGCTGTATGTCCTCGGACCAGTAACGTGGCGTCTCTGAGCCTGTCTCCTCCGTCAGGACAAGTGGGACTGAGAACAACCATCCCTCACGGGGCTGTTTGAGGATGAGATGAGGGAATGTGTGCGAGGTCTCAGCCCCGGCCTGGTGTCTTGGTCTGCTTGGGCCGCCATGACAAAGCGCCACAGACGGGGTGGCTTACCCAGTTGTGGAGGCTGGAAGTCCAAGATCAAGGTGTCAGCAGGTTAGTTTTCTTCTGAGACCTGTCTCCTTGACTTGCAGATGGCTGCCTTCTCCCTGCCCTGTGTCTTCACACAGTCCTCCCTCTGTGTGTGCACGTTTTGCATCCAAATTCCCTCTTCTTATAAGGACACCAGTCGTACTGGATGGGGAACCACCCTAATGACCTCATTTTACCTATATTACTTCTTTAAAGGCCCTTATCTCCAAATGCAGTCCCCTTCCAAAGTACTAGGGGTTAGGTCTTTAACAAAGGAATTTGGGCGGGCACCATGCAGCCCCTAACAGCCAGGCCCAGGGGAAGCTCGGGAGGGGGACCCTCTCTTGTATGAGACTCAGCGGCCCAGCATGCGGCGTAGAGCTGTCCTGAGGGTGTGAGCCCAGGGCCCAGGACATCACGGCCTCCTGCCTGCTGCCCCCGCCCCACATCTCGCCTCCCTGCCCCTGGGAAGCAGCCCTGCCTTGCCAGCACCCCCGGCTTGTTGTCTGTGGAATGTAAATGCCCTCAGGTGAGAGCGGTTGCAGGTACCGCACAGGCCACATTTTCTAGGCAAAACCTGATCTCTGAGAGACCGTGCTCCTCCTTCCTCCCCTGGCCCGGATGGGCAGCACCCACCTCAGGGGCTCTGCACGGAGCACCCCTGCTCTGCTCCAGTCACCCCTGCCCGACCTCGGTCCCTGAAATGCAGCGGGGAGACCCCTCCTGCCCCCACCCCGTCCAGGGAGCTGCCACTGCAGGGATGGCGCTGGGCCCGTCCCCCCCGCGCAGACGGGCGCCGACTCCTGCTGTCAGCCGGATGTGAGGGGGTCCTCCCCACGCCCAGAGGGGCTTTTGCTCTGCGGGGATGACTCAGCCTGTAGTCACTGCCGTGGGAGCTGGGGTTTTGGAGGCACAGACTGCCGTTTCCCCTTCCTCGGCTGTGGGGACACAGCGGTTGGGGGCACGTGGCCAGGGTGGCCGCCCCGCTCGCTGCCTGGCTCCGAGTGCTTAACCCTTTTCTTCCCCAAGTCCGATTTTGCAACTTCCTGCCGCTTGCCTGCCCTGGCAGCCGCTCCGGGGGGGCCGGGCCCTGTTCCCTGACCCACCTCCCTGGCAGGGGGAAGGAGGGCAGGCTCCCACAGGGGCAATAACACGAGTCTAGGACTGGTGTTTCGTAGTCGGACCGGGCCACCGTGGCGAACAAGGCCGACGCAGGGCCTGCCCGCGGGCAGGGAGAGCACCCCGTCGCTGCTGGGTGCTGGGTTCTGCTCAGGGGCCCCTGCCTGACCAGTTCCCAGCCCGTCCCCATGGCTGCAGCCTCACCGGGTCATTGTTCCCACTGTTCAGAAGAGGAAACTGAGGCCCTTAGGGTTCAGGGATCTGGAGCAAGGCTTGGCAAGCTACAGTGCACAGCCCAGAATTGGGCCCATTACCTATTTTTGCAAATCAAGTTTTACCGGCTCGTTGGTTTCCAGATTGTCTGCTTTGGTGCCTCGGGGGCAGAGTGCGGTAGTTGCAACGGAGATCATCTGGTCTGCAAAGCTGAAAATATTTACTGGCTGGCCCTTTGCGGGGAAAGTTTGTGGGCCCCGCTGTCGACAGTAAGGGGAGGGAGCAGGACTGGAATGAGGACCTCGGGGTTCCTCGAGCACCCTCTCTGCTGTGCCGGCAGGGTGCGGTGACCTCGGGTCCAGGCTCTACCACTCACTGCCCTGGGACCCCCAGCCAGTGGCCTGACCTTGCCGCCTGCCTGTTGATCTGTGGAGTAGGGCTGAGGGCAATTTGGGGTGGTTGGGAAGATTTAAGAAGATAAGGAGCAGCATACGAAAAGAGATTGCTTCGCTGCTGTCGGGGAAGGTTGTTACCACCCTCACTGTCATTGTAAACACGACCGCCACCCTCTCTCAAGGCAGTGCGACTGCAGGTGGGGTGTGCATGTGTCTGCACTTGGGGAGGGGCGTTCGGGCAGTCACTGGTCTTGGTGAAGGCCACTGGGCCATCCCACCGACCTCCTCTCTCCCTCTCTCTCCGGAGCAGGGATCCCCGAGGACTCCAAGGTAGAGGGCCCTGCCTTCACGGACGCCATCCGCATGTACCGCCAGTCAAAGGAGCTGTATGGCACCTGGGAGATGCTGTGTGGGAACGAGGTGCAGGTGAGGAGACTGTGGAAGTCACCCCAAGGTCCAGAGAGTGGGGCCAGGCACAGAGACTCTGGGCTCGGGGTGCTCCCAGCTTGTAAGGACAGTAAGATCATTTTGGGCAGGTGGAGACCTTTATTCCATCATTTACTGATCACCTCTCCTGACCCAGGGGCTGGGGTGCTTCTGTGAATAAGAGGGATATGGCCTTGGCCCTGACGCTCTATCTAGCAGGAGAAACAGACATTTGACAAATAAACACACGTACTTTGTGCAGGTGAGTGGGGGAAGGGGGTGTCGTATTCCAGACAGGGAGGCAGCAGGTGCAGAGGCCCTGAGGTGGGACCCCTGATTCTGAGGATCCTGCAGGTCCCTTGAGCAGGTAAGCTGGGACCTGGGGGAATGATGCTCAGGAGAGGGAGCAGTGGAGACATGGAGCCAAGGCCAAGTCCAGGGGAGGTGGGGCTTGGGTAGAATGCGGAGACGAACCTGCCAGCTGGACATGCTCTAACTCCTGCCCCTGGCTTGTGCCTCCTGGTCCTAGATCCTGAGCAACCTGGTGATGGAGGAGCTGGGCCCCGAGCTGAAGGCGGAGCTCGCCCCACGGCTGAAGGGGAAACCGCAGGAGCGACAGCGGCAGTGGATCCAGGTGGGTGCGTGCAGGCACGGAGGCGGGGGTGCTGTGCCTGCCTGGCACCCTCAGTCTGGCTCTGACACCACCGCGCTGCCCACAGATCTCCGACGCCGTGTACCGCATGGTGTACGAGCAGGCCAAGGTGCACTTTGAGGCGGTGCTGTCCAAGCTGCAGCTGGCCCGGCCAGCCATGGAGGCGACCATCCGCACGGACATGGACCAGATCATCACCTCCAAGGAGCACCTGGCCAGCAAGATCCGAGGTAGGCCGGCCACCTGCTGCGCTTCAGGGGCCAGGGCGGACCTCCCGTCTGTACTTTTCACGCTAGTGACTTGATTCTTTTGGTCATTTTAAAAAATGAAAGCAAACCTGAGCCATTGCTCTTCCAACCTCTGGGAGTTGTTTTGTGGCTATTTCTGCAAACCCAGACCTTGAAGATGTCCGTTTGTTTTGTCAAGGAAGTTCAAGCGTTTTGCTCAGCTTTGGAGGGTCACGGACTTGACTGTGGGTTCGTAGGCATCAGTTTAGCTGTGATGATTCACTTGAATCACGGCTCAGTATTTGGGGTCAGCCTATGTTCCTTCTGTTCCCGGTCCCGTCCCCTGCCCTGCACACGGGCTGCGTGCAGTTTCCGAGCGTGTCAGTTGCCTGAGGCTCCTCTCCTCGCTGTGCTCCTCGTGAGCTGGATAGAACATGGAGAGCTGGCTTTTATCTGGTGCAACAAACATTAGCTGGGCAGAGGAGAGGGACCTCATGACACCCTGAGGGGGGAAAAGGCCTTCGTCCAAGTGTCCTGGAGCTGGTCGTGCCCAGGGGCCCGCAGCCTTGTATGTGGCCGCACAGAGCGGGGGCCGGCTCGGCGTGTGCAAAAGCCAGAGGCTCACGGAGTCTACCAGAGTGTGTTTTGTTAAACAAAGCAACAAGACCCCTAGAGATGTTTCTTTCCACCTCGAGGGAAGCAGAACAACGCTGACACCTTTGGATGAGCCACTCTCTTAGTTCCTTGCCATCAGACTTTTAGAAATATCAGGGGCCAATCTCAGAATTGTTCTGAAATGTTCTCTTTGACGCATGGATCTATGAATCATTCAGTTTGCTGGTATCATGGGTGGTTTTCTTCAAAAGCTAACACGATAGCGAGTCTGTGGGCTCCGGGTGCCATCCGCTCACCCGGCTCCCTCTGGGCGTAGCCTTCATCCTCCCCAAGGCAGAGGTGTGTGTCCGGAACCACGTCCAGCCCTACATCCCGTCCATCCTGGAGGCCCTGATGGTGCCCACCAGCCAGGGCTTCACCGAGGTGCGGGATGTCTTCTTCAAAGAGGTGACCGACATGAACCTGAACGTGATCAACGAGGGCGGTGCGGACAAGCTGGGTGAGGTGAGGCCAGGCCCCCTGCCCCAGGGACGGGAGCACACGGGGCCTGGGTCAGCTCTGCCCCTGCCAGGCCCTCGCTGTGACTCGGGGCATAACCTGTCACCAGAGGGTCTGCTGGAGACCAAGGGGCTGGGGGGCATGAAGCACTGGGGGGTGGCAGGAAGAGGAAAGGGGGATCGCCGACACCCTCCACCAGGCGGGTTACTAGAGTCTCAAAGGACTTAACAGAGAAGGGAGGGGGGGAGGGGGGTAGAGGTAGGGAGAGGGGAAGGGAGGGAAGGAGAGGCAAGCCTCTGATAGGAAATAGAATTACTCAGGGTGCCATTTTAGGTACTCTGCCCGTGGAGATGGCACCTCTCTCTCACTTCTCAGTTATCCGGTTCTCAGGGTGCACAGCCTTCCACAGACCCCATTTTGGGGTACTTCCACAGGCCCCATTTTGGGGTACTTGGGTACCCACGTGGGTGTCAGGTGCAGATAGAATGGATCCCATAATCTTTGCCCTCCTCTTCCACACTGCGAACCAAGGAGTCCACAGACAGTAATTATCATAGAATTTGAGAATCAGAAAAGACTTAGTTTCTCATGATCTCTAGCGCCTGATTTTGAGGCCGAGGAATCGGAGGCTCAGAGTGTGTGAGCGCCTTGCCCAGGGTCACACAGTGCCCCAGAAGGGATGAGAACCTCTCCCCAGGCACCGTGCTGCTGGGCCATGCTCCAGCCTTCACATCCCCCTCCCTCGGGGCCTGGGTCCCCTCAGCTTACCCCGTAGGCAGTCCCTGGAGGGGGCCAGGCCCGGGCTCCCAGGGCCCGGGCAAGCTGTGGGTCCGCAGGGCCTGCCTCCACTTTGGGAGCCCCGGCTCAGGTACCCACTTCCCTACAGTACATGGAGAAGCTGTCCCAGCTGGCTTACCACCCCCTCAAGATGCAGAGCTGCTACGAGAAGATGGAGCCGCTGCGGCTCGATGGTCTGCAGCAGCGTTTCGACGTGTCCAGCACCTCCGTGTTCAAGCAGCGAGCCCAGATCCACATGCGAGAGGTGGGCCCCAGCAACCCCCACGTCCCATGGGCCCTGGCTTCTGGGGAGAGACCCTTCCCTCCATGGCCTCACGCCCTGGCCCTACCTCCTCCTGGGCCTCACGGCAGCCGTGCTCAATCCCTGGAGTGCTCCTACCTGCTGGAACACCTGGTCCCTCTGTTCACCTGGCTAATCTGGACTCCTCGTTCAGGTCTCGCCCCAGAGACCCCTTCCTCCAGGAAGCCCTCCTTGCTCCCCAAGCCCCTCCCTGCAAGGCCCAGGACCTCTGTTTCCTTGAGGCAGGGACTGGCCGTGTGCCCAGCACTGTGCCAGCACACAGTAAAGATGGGGGTGAACACGTAGGTGCACACACAGGCCGCCCCCACACCTCCCTCGCGGCCCTGGGGCACAGACAGGCTCAGGAGCCCCTCCGAGGCGTGCAGGAAGGGGCCTTCACATGCCCCGCGGTGTGCCCTGCAGCAAATGGACAATGCCGTGTACACCTTTGAGACCCTCCTGCACCAGGAGCTGGGGAAGGGGCCCACCAAGGAGGAGCTGTGCAAGTCCATCCAGCGGATCCTGGAGCGGGTGCTGAAGGTGAGCGGCCTGGCCCCCGAGCCCAGTCCCGGGCTGGTACCAGGCTTGCTGCCCCTATGGGAGGCACCACGGACCCCCTGGTGTGGGCAAGGATTCCGAGGCTCGGGTCAGACCCCCAGGCTTCCATCCCCCTGACCCCTCTTTTCCTGGCAGAAATACGACTACGACAGCAGCTCGGTGCGCAAGCGATTCTTCCGCGAGGCGCTGCTGCAGATCACCATCCCCTTCCTGCTCAAGAAGCTGGCGCCCACGTGCAAGTCGGTGAGCGTGCCCCTCCCCCACTGCCCCTGAGCCTGCGGCACCCCCTCGCCCCCAGCCCCCTCACTCCACCTGCTGACCTGACCCCCGCCTCTGCCCTTGCCCACCCCACCCCTGCAGGAGCTGCCCCGGTTCCAGGAGCTGATCTTCGAGGACTTCGCCAGGTTCATCCTGGTGGAGAACACGTACGAGGAGGTGGTGCTGCAGACGGTCATGAAGGACATCCTGCAGGGTACGGGAGGGCCAGCTGGGGGGGGGGGGGCTCAGCGCCAGGGGAGGGGAGGAGGTGATAGGGGTGACGGCTGAGAGGTCCTCCTGGTCCCACGCGCTAAGCTGCAAAGAAAACCAAACCGCGGGGCTTAGGCCTGGCGGTTGGTTGAGGCACACTGTGTGGCCCTGGGTGGGTAGCATCGCTCCTCGGTGCTGTCCTGTCAGCTCAGGGCTTTGGCGTTGCAGACGGGGCAGATGAGGGACCGGACACAGTGGTGGCCGGCTTGGGCTGCTGGTTCCCAGCAGTGAGGCCTGGGGCTAATCACCAGTCATGAGGCCGGGGGCGATGACGGGGGCCCTAGTCGGGCGCCGTGGAGGGTGGGGAAGCGGCCGCGGCCCCTGCGCCGACTGTCCTGACCCTGCTCTTTGGCTCCGCAGCCGTGAAGGAGGCCGCGGTGCAGAGGAAGCACAACCTCTACCGGGACAGCATGGTCATGCATAATAGCGACCCCAACTTGCACCTGCTGGCCGAAGGTGCGCCCATCGACTGGGGTGAGGAGTATGGTGGCAGCGGGGGGGATGGTGGCAGCCCCAGCGTCCCAGAAGCAGCCACCCATTCAGAAAAGCGACGGCGTGCCAAGCAGGTGGTGTCCGTGGTCCAGGATGAGGAGGCAGGGCTGCCGTTTGAGGCCGGCTCTGAGCCACTATCACCTGCGTCCCCAGACAGTGTCACTGAGCTCCGAGGCCTGCTGGCCCGGGATCTGCGGGCTGAGAGCCCCCCTCCGGCTGGCCCTCTGCTCAACGGGGCCCCCTCCCGGGAGAGCCCCCAGCCCGCGGCAGCCCCCGAGGTCTCCTTGCCGCCTGCCTCACCCCTCCGGCAACTCCCTCCTGGAAAGGCTGCGGACCTTGAGCTTCCCAAACCTAGTGACCAGGAGACCGGGGAGCAGGTGTCCAGCCCTGGTGGCCGCCCCCCCATCCACACCACCACCGAGGACAGCGCGGGGGTACAGACGGAGTTCTAGGCCGGTCACCCCTGAGCTTCTGCTGGACATGGCACACGGGCCACCCCCTCCAAGACACTGGCAGGCTTGGCTCCAGGCGGGGAGCCCCAGATCTAGGCCTCGGGGTGGAGGGAAGGGAGGGCTGTTGTGGCACCTCTGGGGCTGGCCCACCTGAGTCACTTTATTGGGTTTGGTCATACTTTGCTCCGTTTTCTCTTCTGTGGGATGATCTCGGGCTTCCTGCTTGTGCTGGGAGCTGGGCCAGCCGAGGGGGCTGAGGAGTACCGTGGTGGCTGCCGGTTCCCTGGGTCCTCCCTTCCCGCTTTCTGGGGTCGGTTTCCCTCACAGGTCTCACCCTCCTCAGTAAGACCCATGCAGAGTTGTCGTTCGCTGTGTTATTCAGCCACTGAATTCTCTCCCTTCTCACTGGTGGAGGGGGCCCATTGGAACCAGAAACATGGAACGTTGAAGCCCAGCTCTGGGTCCAGACCACTGTCCTCCTCAATCCTGGCTGGGCCTCCAGAGGCCAGGTTTGGAGTGGACACTGGCCTCACTTCGCCTGCTGTGGGTGAGGGGAGGTGCACAGAGGGGTCTTCAGGCTGTAGCCAGGCTGGGGATGCTGGGTTGAGGGGATTCCTCCTGGAGGAGGGGTGAGGGGCCGGGATTGGAATGAGAAAGGCCCAGAATGTGCTAGTCTGTGGAGAGGAAGTGTTCCAAGGGAGGGAGGGGGTGAGCTGCAGGGAGGTATCGCTGGGAGTGTCTTCAGAGTAGGGTGAGGTGGCCGAGGGAAGGCTCTGGAAGCTAGAGCAGGCTTTACATCCCCGTCCCCCACCACCAGTCTAGCTCCTGCCTGTTAGCACCCAGCCTCTGGGAGTCCCTCTGTTCCCCCTGCCTGTCCTGTGGCGACACACTCTGGGCTGGGACGGAGGGGTGGCAGGCCGCTCAAGAGGTGGGGTTTGGGGGTATAGATTCTGTCTTCTGAGGGCCACCCCCAAGGTACGCACTGTCCATCAGGGAAGCTGGGTATGGCTCCCCAAAGCACCACTGATGGCCCCTCTGAGGATGTAGGGTCAGGCTGTGGCTCGGCCCCTGAAAAATTCCCTTAGATGTCCTCCTCCCAAAGCTGCTTGTTTCTGGGGATGAAGGTTGAGCCGCTTCCCCAGGGCCTGGGATCCCCTGGCTTCCCCAGCCCCCTCCCCAGCCCTGCCTCCTCCATCCCCTTGATCCGCTTCCCAGGGCAGGGGCCTCAGACCCCCAGGAAGTGTGGTGGTGGCTGGTGCTCAGGGACCGCCCCCCCCGCCGGGTCCCCCCAGCCCTAATCTCAAATGCCTCACTAACCTTCTACCACCAGGTTCCGTGTTCACATCACTCCTCTAGTGCCTTCTCTTGGGGTTTTCTCCAATCATCCTTCCCAGATATTGTACTGAAAATATTATGCAAACTGTTTAAGCTTTACTAATCAATAAATGATTTAAAGCCAGTGGCCTGTGTGTGGTGCCGGCCGTGGGAGACCTGGGCTGGAGCCGGTCTAGGACCAGCAGTGCACCCTTTCTGGGCTCATTGTTTGACCCCCTCTCTGTGCCTGGTTGGAGGACACCACCCCGGAGATGGGGTGCAGGGCGTATAGGTGATTAGCCTGATGGCAGCTCAGCTTTTGCGGCCAGGAGGGGTGAACAGCAGCTTTAAGGCCAAATAGCCCTGGTGTCCACAGCGGTGTGGGCATTTTTGGGACTCCTGGTCACTCAGCAGTCACTGAGCACTTGCTGTGGGCTGAGCACTCCAGGAGGAGGGCACCCCATTACCGCCATTTTACCACCGTGTAAACTGAGGCCCAAAAAGGTACGGATCCTTGGCTGAGGTTACAGGACGGACACACACACACACACACACAGCTGGTCCCATCCAACACACACACACACACACACACACACACACACACACACACACAGCTGGTCCCATCCAACACACACACACACACACACACACACACACACACACACACACACACACACAGCTGGTCCCATCCAACACACACACACACACACACAGCTGGTCCCATCCAACACACACACACACACACACACACACACACAGCTGGTCCCATCCAACACACACACACACACACACACACACACACACACACACACACACAGCTGGTCCCATCCAACACACACACACACACACACACACACCTGGTCCCATCCAAGAGTGTAAACAGGCGACTGGGTGGGATGGCAGCCAGTCACCTTGAGGGACGTTGGCTTCCATGGTGGCCAGTGGCTGAGGGCTGGTCAACAAGGGCTGAGGTGAGGAACGGTGGGGGCCTTGGGGCTGGAGACCAGACATTCAACTGCAGTTTTGCTGTAGTCCTTGGCAAATCACTACACTCAGCCTCTGGCTCCATCTATAAAAGCAGGGGTGGGTGCTCATAAAAGTCTTTCTCCCTGGGCCTAGTGGAGCCCGAGGTGATTCGGAAAATGCTGTGCCCTATGTGGCCCTGCCCGCCCAGGTCTCCATCTCCCTCAGCTGAGCCCAGGTTTGGGGCTGAGGGAGGGAGCCATCAGAGCTCCTGGGGAGTCAGGGGTAGGAGGTGAGACTGTGGGAAGAGGCCCCAGCTCTTGCTTGGAAAGTAGGACTTACAAGGGGCCTTCATCCCATCCCATTTCAGCCTATAGCGTTGACGGTCCCAATCCGATAGGGACACTGAGGTGCAGGGGAAATAGGGCTCTCTGCCACTCTAAGGCCAGGCCCCCACATCCAGCCTTGCACCTGGTGTGAGCACTCAGTGCCCCCTGGTGGCTACTGGCCTGCATCAGGGCCCCGTCCTGTCCCTTACTGAATGCATGGATGGGGAAAGGAGTCTGGAAGGCTGGCCAGGGTCAGAGTTAGCTGGAGGCAGAGCCCAGGGGCCCCAAAGACACCCACCTCTAGTCCAAAGCAAGCTCCCCTTGGTTCAAAACCATCTGCCCGAACATACACAATAAGTGTGCAGCTCTAAGCAAGTGCAAGGGGGCACGGCTCCTGTTAGAGTTGTGCAATGAACCACCTGCACAACTGCATGGGTTTAGGAGTCAAGAGGCTTCCAGGCTCCAGCCCCAGTGCTGCCATGTCCCAGCCCCCAGGCCCTGGGCCCTGAGTTCTCCAGGATAGCAGTAAGGGAGCGCACAGCCCCCGCCCCCACACACGACCTGCTCCAGCTGACTCTCCATGCCCTTCTCTGAGCTCCGGCTGTCTGTCCACCTGTCATGAGGGCAGATTTGGATAATGCCTCTCCTACCTCTCCCTCCCTTTGATTGAGCTGAAGCCCTCCCCCAGCCTCCCCCCCACCCCAACCCCATCCCTGGGCTCCACCAGGCCCCAGCGAGGACTCAGGATCAGGATGGAGGTGGATTTATTGACATTCCTGCTTCGGGTGGGCAAAGCCCGTCGCCTGCCTGTGAGCTGCGGGGGGATGGGGGGCGGACTATTAGGAGGTACAGATCTGGAGAGCAGAGGGGCCCAGAGGGAGCGGTCAGGAGGGGCAAGCATGGCTTGCGGCACAAGGCGTGCACTCAGCACACACTGGCTAGTCCATGTGAGGCCAGCCCATGGCGCTCGGTGGTGGACTCCATACAGCAGCTCCACGCTCGGGGCCAGGGCCCTCCCGCACTCCCACCGCCCCACCGAGGGGGACAGCACTGTCCGTGTTACCCTGATGAGGACACCGAGGCTCCTGCAGGGCAGTGACCTGCCGCAGTCAGACTGCTGAGAAGTGGTAGCGGCCAGGACACTCAGTCCTGTGCTCAGACGGTGGCACAGTTGCTTCTCCAAACCCCCGAGGCCGTCCTCAGACTTGGAGTCCTCTGTTCCTCCACAGCATTCGGATGAGCTGCATCACGGCCAGGAACACTCTGTCCCCCTCCCGCCCCCACCCAGGTGTGCTCGGAGAGGAATGGTGGGGGGGCAGCTCCCAGGCCATGAGAAAGGGACCCGGGGGGGGGGGCTGTGCTGGTCTGTCTCGAGCCCTGGGCCTGCGGCACGGCCGGGGCTCAGCTGCTGTGGTAAAGCCGGAGGCGCTGTGTGACCTCCTGACGGCACAGCGGGCACGTGCGCAGCGGCTGGCAGCACTGTTGACAGCAGCAGACATGGCCGCAGTTGAGGAAGATCATCTGGGCCTGAGGAGAGACCGTGGGAGTGGCTGGGTCCTGCCCCGGCCTGTTCTCAGCGACGGGGCAACGGAGCCCCCCGGACCCCTCATTGTCCTTTACCTCAAGGATCTGAGACCGTGGTTGTCCCACGCCATCCGAACAGCACAGAAGTCGCTCCCGACCCCCTATCTCGGCCCTGCCCCCCCCGTCCCCTAACAGCTGCCCAGGAGGCCATG
The DNA here is from genome assembly GCF_037043125.1 of Eumetopias jubatus. NCBI lineage: Eukaryota > Metazoa > Chordata > Mammalia > Carnivora > Otariidae > Eumetopias > Eumetopias jubatus. Next base: position 87,080,694 of record NW_028274821.1, on the reverse strand, counting down.
GTGTGTCTGACCAGCCCTGCTGTTGGACCTGTAGGTTGTCCTAATTTTTGCCTTTTTGTGCACTGACCAGCCCCCTTGGTCTACAAAAGATTCCAACGTTACGGAGCAAAAGCCACACAAGCATGCCTGTGTTTTGCTTCAGCATTTCCTCTTTTTAGGACTTATGCTAAGGAAGTAATCAAGGATGCGCTCCCAACTCCACCCAAGGCTGTTTGGTACAGCACTGCTTGTAATAACAAACTAGAAGCCACTTCTGGGGCCCCAAAGCAGGGGGTTTGGTTAAATTTATAACCAACACGTCCCTTCGCATCATGGCATTCCCTGGGCTTAGTAAAGACCCTGGAATAATTAAACTAACATGGTAGCTTCTTTTAAGTAGGATCACATGGTGGAGGGAGGGGAGGGGTTTTATTTTCTACACTATATTAAGTTTTACAATAAACATTAATTTTGTTATAGATTTTAAATATATACATATATATATTTAAGATTATTTGAGAGAGCGAGAGTGTGGGGAGGAGGGGCAGAGGGAGAAGCAGACTCCCCACTGAGCAGGGAGCCCGATGTGGGACTCGATCCCGGGACTCCAGGATCATGACCTGAGCCGAAGGCAGTCGCTTAACCAACTGAGCCACCCAGGCGCCCTGTTATAGATTTTAAAAGATGGTTTTTTAAAAGTCTCTTCAGAGACAATTGTGTTGCTGATGTTTAATGACTTGGGAAATTTTCCTTAATTAGGTAGGGGGAAAAAAACCTTTTTTGAAAAAAAGAAAGTCCCAGAAAATGTTAGCATTGCTCATGTTTGGGTCATGGGATCATAATTTCCTGTATTTTTTGTTTTCCTGTATTTCCCCAAATTTCTAATGAATACAATCTACTTCTACCACTAGAAACAAGTGTTTAGAAATAACACACATGCCTGGAAAGGCTCAGCATGGGCACAGGCCGGGCCTGCGAGTGGGGGGTGACGGCCCACGGGTGGGGCCGCTGCCCCAGACTTACCTCCCGTTCCAGGCACACGACACATTCTGAGGTTGGCACCTCCAGCTCTGCCGGGGGAGCAGATGGGCTCACAGACTCAGGTAGCTCCTCGGGGGCAGTGGGCACCTCCAGGACCCCAAGGACCTCACCCTTGGGTGGCTTCAGCAGCTCTGCGGGGACCAGACAGGCTGAGCCAGGGTCATGCCCCCATGATCCCAACCCCCAGGGGGTCCCCTGGCTCTGCCTGCCACGAGGGCACAGTGAGCTAAGGTGGGGCACTCGGATCCCACAGGAGGGGTAAGGGCCCCCTTATTTCTCTTTGAGCCTTATTCCCCCATCTGTAAGACAGGAGTGCTGACTCACTGGCAGGGAAGGCCACAGTGCTGGTTAATTGGGGCCTCTAACCCCTGACCCTTCCCCGGATCCTTCACAGGGACCCTGCAAGGAGGGCTTGTCACTTGCAAAGAAGAGCAGCCACTTGCCCAAGACCACAGGGCCACCTGGTGGTGGAGCCGTGGGGCAGGAGCCCTTAGTTAGGGGCTGGGGGGGGCCGGGCGTGGGCTGTGCTCACAGCTTCTCCACTAGGTCCCAGGAGACCGCCGGGGAGCAGAAAGAGGAATGAGAAGGCCCCAAGGCTGTCCCCTCACCGCTCTGCTCCCAGGGCAGCAGGCACCCCCCTGCCCGGGGCCCAACAGCAGCACAGCAGAATCGGCCCTTAAGAAGCAGTCTCTCTCATTATGCAACATTCACCAACATCCCTGAGTCTCTCCATCCCAGATGCACATCCTGATCTTGGTTCAGATTTTCCCATCTATCCTGTGGTTTGAATTATGAGTTTTTCTAATTGGAAAAACCTGAAGTTTTTTTTTTTTTTTTTAAAGGCTGTTACAACACTAGGCTCGCTGAAGGTACCACGGTGCCACCAAACCATCACTGTAAAGGGGCTCTTCTGTATTTAATGTGACACCAAGTGAGTTCTGGAAGCAGGAAGAGAATGTTAGGAAAGGGACTGAAGGTCTCCTGCCCCTTCTGCAGCTGAGAAGGAGAGGTCCCACCCAGCCCTCCCTGCAGCTGGGCAGCATTAGGAAGAAGCTGTAAGTAGCCTCGATGGGGAAGGACCTGCTGGTCCCTTCTGGCTCCTGCTAGCCCTAGGGATTTTTTGGAGATGGTGGGAGGTAGACATCATCTGAGGGGCTCAGAGTGAAGGACACTTTTGTCTGCTGGGGGGGGACCCCAAGCCCTGATGCCAAACTTATCCGGACCTCCAGTCTGACAGCAGGAAGGTGTCAGTGCTGGAAAACATCCAGAAGGGGAGAAAGAGGTCTATTTCATACATTACTTGATATTAAAGGACTATTAGTTTAATGCATTTTTTAGGTTGGATCAATGGCCCTGGAATAAAATTGGCTGGAAAGCTGGAGCCTGTGGACATCATGACACTGCCCAGACACCTAGGGACCCAGGATCTCCCCCACGCCGGCCACAGAGCTCTTGCCTCATCCCTGCAATCTGGTCCGGCAACCCCACCTTTGGTCTCTGCCTTGAACGGCCCCTGCCTCAGACTGGCAGTGCTGTGGGCTCGCCCAGCATGGCAGCCCAGGCAGGCCCTCTCCTTCCACCCTTGTTCCAGGCTCCCTTCCCTTCTCAAGACCCCTTGGTCTCTTCTCGAGGGAGGCCTTGAGCTCAGTGGTTCAGCCATCTGCCAGCTGTGTGACGTTACGGGAGAACATTAACGTATCTGTTCCTTCTGCTCTCTAATAGCACCCACCTCACGGGGCTGACACAGGGGCGACATGACATGGTGCACGTGCAGTGGCTGGCGAATGCCTGGTGCCTGGGTCGTGATCGGCACACGGGAGCCCCCGCCTCCCGCGTCTGCTCCTGCGTCAGCCACAGCACCTAGGCTTCCCCGAGCCCCCACACAGGTGGACTGCCTTTATGAGCTGCCTTTACCCCTTCGCACGTCGTCACAAACATCTTTCCACAGCCACACCACCGGCCTGCCCCAGGCACAGTGTCAGGCACTGGGTATGGCTGGTTTCCCCCTCTATTCCAAGGGTCCACGGTGTGTGGTTCCCAGTGTATGGTAGGTTTAGGGAAGGTTATAGGACAGGGTACCAGGAGGGCCCCTCTACTTCTATAAGGAAACTTCTCCCTCTCTCTTTCCCCCTCCCCCCCCCATTTTTGTGGCCTAGTTTTTCCATTTGGAAATCCTGTTCCTTTAGGAGGGAACCTTAAGGACCAGCAGGGGCTAGGACCGGTCCTTAGTTCTCGCCCTGAAATGTAGACAGGTGACCCCCCCTCCCCCAACCCCTCAGAGCACAGTCCACAAGCGAGGTTGGGGCCTCTGCTTAGGAGATGACCTGTATTGGTACCTGGCTGGATCCTGGCTGCATCCAACAGCTCCTGGACCCTCCGCAGGATCTCGTGCTGCAGGCCAGCTTCCGAGACGCCCACCTATGGCAGTTCAAGGCAAAGCAAGTTACAGCCTGGGCTGGGTGGGAGCTACAAGGACCGCCGCCTTCTTGGCTTCTGGCACCTTCACCTGGAAATGCGGAGGCCTGGGCCCCCAGCTCAACAGGAGGCAATGCAGCACCACAGCTGTGGAGGTGACCAGGTGGCAGGGAGGGAAACCGAGGCCCCAAAGGGAACTAACACCAGTAAGAGCCATAGTTTAGCACGGGCCTGCCCTGCGTTGGGGCAGGGACTGTGCTGACAGTGTCACCTGCGAGCCCGCACGTCCCCCCCATGACAACAGGGGAGTCAGGACCCACTGTCAGAGTTCACAGGAAGGGGCAGGGAGTGCCCACTGAGGCCGAGCTGCTGACGAGTGGCAGCGCTGGAGTCCCACAGACCCGCGGGTGACACAGCCCCTGTGCGTGACCCGTCAGTTTTTGGGTCAAGGACAGGCCACACAGCAGAGGGGTAGACAGCATGGCCTCTGGGACCAGACCACCCATGCTCGAGGCCTGACTGTGCCGTGTGACCCCGGGCAAGCTACCACCCTGCCGCGTCTCCACTTCCTCATCTGAGAAATGACAAGGATGCTCCCTGCCCGCCCGGGCCGTTGCGGGGGTTAGCATGGGAAAAGCCCTTAGAACAGCGCCTGGCCCTGGCAATGGCTACGATGTTAGCTGTCCTCATTGGGCTCTTTCGAAGCGTAAATGAACTAACGCAATGCGGAGCTCAGCTCCGACCCAGAATGTCAGCAGGCTCAGGCAGTGCTGTCATTACGAGGTCCGTGAAGCCAGGGGCGGGCCAGGGCCAGGCCAGACAGCCTCCGAGGACTTGTCCTGGGCCTACAATGTGAAGGTCCAAGCTGAGTGAGGGGAGTAGTCTAGGGTCAGGCAGACGGCGTGCAGGCTACGCCCAGGGGCTGAGGGGCTGACGAGGTGGGGGTTCTGTCCAGAAGTACGGGGGCCCGGGACATGGGCTCATGGCAGACCACACCCAGAGTGGCAGGAGAGCAAGCCGACACTTGGCGGCTCAGACGGCGGCCTCATGCAGCGCTCCACCTCCCTCGAGGGGCTGTCGCCTCCCACCTTGGCCAGGTCGGCAGGGCTCATGTGGCTCAGTGTGTCCAGGGAGATGCGGTGGTGGGCAAAGAGAGGCAGGTAGTGTTCCGCCGACAGATCCACCAGGAGGGCCGCCAGCTGGCGCTCCAGGCCTTCCTCCTGCGAGACAGACCCACGGGAGAAGCTGACTGCACCGCCACATGACCCCGTTATTTACCACGGTGAACAACGGTTCTGAGCATGTTTCTTTATATATAAAACGTCTCCTCGGAATGCTTCCTACAAACATGCCTACGTGAGCACAGAGACAGATATGCAAGGAAGTTCACTGCTAGTCTACCTGTAAACTTGAAAATGGTTAAGCGATCAGGTACCCATCAAGAGGGGCTGTTTAAATCAATGAGGGCTCATCCAGATACTAAATACTATGTCTGGAAACAATGAGGAGATCTATTATGTATACAGCTAGAGAACTGCCCGTCATTATTAAGAGTAAAAAACAGTTTGCCAAAATAGTATATATAGGACTCCATTTTTATTAAAAAACAAAACAAAAAAACCAGTATATGTGTGTCTGTGTGGGGGGGGGGCACCACATCTGTCCTGCCCATAGCGGGGGTTTGCAGGGGGCTCCTGTGGCCCCCGCCCCCCGTGTGCACAGTGGCTCTGCCCCACACAGCAGTGAGGCTGCCTTCCCCGTACCAGAAGGAAGGCACCTGCTCTCTCTTTTCTGTCCCTTCCGGGGCCGAGCACAGGACCTGGCACACTAGTCACCGGAAATATGAACAGAACAGAACTGGAAAGATCAGGCAGCCGGGCATCCCCGAGGCACAGGAGGCTCTCCGAAAGGGTAGAGACCAGCAGTCCTTACCTGCAACTTCAAGGACAAGGGTTTCTGGTCCAAAAGCCGTTGATACTGAATCAGCCAGTAATTTTCCTGCTTGGTTTCGCTTCTGGCTTCTAACTCTGTCTGCCAAGGACGAAGCAGGCATCGTTAGTTCTAAGTCAGTAAATAAAAACTGTAACGACAGTGACCATTGTGAACGAGGCTTTTGGCTGGTGGAGGACGCTTAGTATTCTACAAAGAACTTTCGCAGCCACCACGGTCACCACATAAACTACTGAGCCGGGAAAAGCAGGAAGTGCCTCGACCCCCAGTTACCTGCTGCGAACAGTCCCAGCCAGGGCACGCCTGGGGTTGAGGCCAGACTCAGGGCTTTGGACGCCTGCCACCAGGCTCCGCGGGCCCCTCCTCGGGCTCAGCCCTGGTGACAGGCAGGGAGAGGAATAGGATTCTAAGGCCAATATGAGCCTCTGGAGCGGGCTTCACCCTCTGACAAAGCTGGAGAACGACAGACGTGCTACTGAAACAGATCCCTTCTTGCTGCCATGACCAAGTAGGCACCGAGTGTTGCTCTGGACCACACATGACTCTAGGTGCTGGGGCCAGTGCCACGAAAAAAATGGTACGAACAGCAATAGCTAACGTTTTCAGAGTGCTATGTGCCAGAGCCCGCTATGCACCCAGGTGACATTTTCCTTAATTCATACAGTTCCGTGAGGGGGTCCGACTTCCAGGGTGAGCAAAGGGAGGTTCAGAGTGATTAGGAACCTGCCCAGTTACAAGAGCTGTCCGGGGTGAGGGCCAGGACTTGGACCCAGGCCTGTGTTGCCTGGGGACCTGTGTTCTGAGCAAGCCAGGCGGCCCAGCCAGGACTGCAGCCACACGCTGGGGGCCAAAGAAGAGGCGGGCAGCAAGACTTCAACCCAGGCCTTGGGGCCTGTCTGGCCATCCCTCCCAGACCTTGCCAAGCTGCTCCCCTCTGCTGCCCACGGCCTTCCCCAGGCTGTGGACACATATCTCGTCTGGCACCCATGACCCCAGCAGTCCCGATCTGCCAAGGTGGGGCTTCCTCCCCTGAGTGGTGAGTGCTCTGAGGCCCTCGAGGGTAGGAGCATAGGGCCAGAGGCCACAGCTGCTGCTGCAAGATGCTAACGTGCCGTCCTCGTGTGAACAGTTTGCAGATGATGGCAGTGAGGTACCACGAGGAACAGGCAGCTTCTGATTGGCCTGCGCAGGGGCTCGTGTGGGGCTGTGGAAGCTAGTCTCACTCTTCCCTGCACAGGGCTCTGTCCAGAACAGAGCTCAGAGATGGTGTGGAGCATTAACGACACCATAGGAGCGACTTAGGCCTCCGTCCCCAATGCTCCAATGCACACAAGGTCTAGAGGAAACGACCCCCACCTGCCACCCTGACAATGTGCCAGAGTCAAACACATTTGGGTACAGGGACAGCTGGGCAACTCCTGCCAAAAGCTTATTAAACAGCCTGCCCTGGACACAAAGTCCTCTCCTGGGCATCGGTCTTGAATAAATACTCATGGCCATTCTCGATATTCAGCTACAAGAGCATTCCTTAGAAAAGTAAAGAATTGGAAGTAGTCTGAATGCTCAGCAATGGGCTAGGATGGACCATCCAAATGCAGCCAGGAAGCATATGGAGGACATTTTAGGACATGAAAAGAACAGAGGCAAACGAGCTGGTTCTAAAGGAGTGTGTACCATCTTATGTTTATAAGACACACATATACACAGCTATAAATATGCATTGTAGTGTTCAGAAAACACATCAAAGCGTTAGCATTAGGTAACTCAGAAGTGAGTCTTTTCCTTTGTACGTTCTCTTTTTCTTTGATGAGCAACTATTACTTGAATGACAATAACGCTTCTAAGAATGGCGAGCGTGTTTAGGGAAAGCGAACCCATGTGCGATGTGGAAGGCAGAAGCCAAGCGCACCAGAATTTCCCGGAGCTCTTCCTCTCGTCGCGTCTTTTCCTTGAGCAGCTGCTGGAGCAGGGAGCTCAGGGCCCAGCGCTGCTCTGAGATCATCTCCTGCAACACAAGACCATGCCCAGTGCCGCTGGAAGCTCAGAGCTCTGGAGCCAGGAGTCCCCCCATGGGGTGACAGGATCCCCCCTTCATTTCCAAGCTGGCAGCCGGGACCCCACAGTGGGCCCAACTCAACTAGACAGAGGATTGGGGGATGGAGCCGAGGGGCCCCTCTGCCTGGGCATCCACTAGTCTCCCTGTGGGGGTCAGGCCAGGCGTGGGATCTAGTGACTCATGACAATGGAATGGTAAGAAACAGCAAACAAAGGAAATGACAAGCCACAGGTACATGACTGCAATCTCAGGAACTACAGAGCACGTGGGTGGAAGCACAGGCAGGGAGGGTTGGCGTGTAACCTCCATGGGTCTGGAAGGTTCTACCCAGATGGAGGCACATGCAAACTGGGCGAAGTCCTCGTTTGTGTCTGTGTTCCACTCATTTCTTACTCTTGGAAACCATGGAGGCCCTCAAAACAGGAGCCCCACAAGCTCTGATGGGCAAGAGACATGGGCACCTGCCAAGCACAGTGGCTGCATCTTTTCTAAGAGCTCATCTCTGAAGACAGGTGGCAAGGCCCACCAAGGGCTTTGCGTTGGCTAGCCTGCCCCAGTGTGATGGCCCTCGGACACAAGCTGGACCTGGAAGATGATTTCCTTTTATGAAGGGGAGAAATGGGAGGCCTAGGAGGGGAAGTGACCTGCCTTAGGTCACACAGCACATCTGTAGCAGACCTGAGACCAGGACTGTAGACCTCGGTACACTTTCACTGAGTTGAGAAGCCATGAGACAATTCAAGCCTCCTCGGCTGAGAACAGACACAAACACAGGGACAGACAGAAGGCTCTACTCAGAAGCCGATGTGGGGCACAGGTCCTCACACACCATTGATCCATCTGCTTTTGGACATTTGGGCAGAGGTCGGGGCAGGGCAAGGTCCAGCCCTCTTCTGTGCCTGCCCAGGTCACACAGTACCACTGTAGAGGACAAAGCCCAGGTCTCGGACAGGCAGTCCAGAACGACACCTGCTGGTCCCTACTGCCCCCACGCTCTACAAGCAGGACACCCAGACTGGAGCTCCCAGAAAAGCCACCTGCAGGGAGTGACACAGTTAGAGCTGGGCCCTCTCCTCCAGAGATCCTTGGGACACCAAGAAAGCTCCTTCCCCAGAGGAGATCTGCCTGTGAGTTGAACAGGCACCCCAAAAGCATGGTTTAAAGAGACAGGGAGCTCAGCAGTGACCCTGCTTCAAAACAAAGAAAATGCAGAGATGGAGATGGGCCTGGGTGAGCCTTGGCAATGAAACCCTCCTTCCTCTGACCCTCCTGCCGAGCAATAGGCTGCCCTGATCCTAACCTTGGCCTGTGCTGGGCTTGCCCCCCAGGCTGTGCTCCCATCACAGCCACAGAGGAGCCTGCCTGCCTGCTGGGGAGCAGCTGTGGGGAGGGAGGCAGGGAGGACGGGCAGGCCAGGAGCCCTACATACCTGCAGTGCCTCTGTGTCCAGGGACTTCCTCTTTACCTCCAGCTGAGTCAGCTGCAATAACTCAGTTTCTATTAACTTAATCTAAACAGAAGACGAAACAGGGTTTTTTTATTCACGTTAACCAAGGTTCAAGTCTGCTGCTCTCTGAAGGCCAAGTGGGGTCTAAGAAACCTTTTGAGGGGGGGTCGGGAATGAAAGGGACCTGGGTGCCTTGGGAACCCCCTCAGCGGGGCTTTAAAAGAATTAATTGTTTCAGGGCCCCAAGTGCTTGGGGGCACAAGCAGACCTGTTCTGGAGGGCCCATCCCAGAGAGGCTAACGGTTTATGGAATGGAGACAGGCCTGCCTTTAAGATTCAGGCCAGAGTGCAGAACAGACACGGGTCCTCACTGAGCCTCGCACTCACCGAGTGTCTTACTTCCTCTAACTGCTGTCACAGAGAGCAGAGGGTAATGGAGTGCCTAAGAACAACGATGGTAGCAGCTGATGCTTCCAGAACATTTTGTGTGCAAGGCTTGTGCTGTGTACTCTAACTAACTACAATCTTGTCGTCAAATCTCCCCTGGTTATTAGGCGATATTACTGCCTCCATTTTACAGATGAGGAAATGGGGACTCAGAGTTTAAGTAACTTGTTCAAGGACACAGAGAGGTTGGTGAGGGAGCCCTTTCCCGGGGCTCTCCCTGCTTGGGTCTGAAGGGGAACAGCTGGCCAGCTGGGTCAGAACCACCCACAGGGAGGATGCCTGGGGGTAAGACCCCACAGCTAGTGACTTCTCCACCCTGAGCCTGTGACCCTATGGCCCTCGTCCCTAAGTTCCTATGGCCCCACCAACCCCTGGTCAGAGGAATGAGCTTCATGTCCGGCAAGGTGGGATTGAAATTAAAGAGGAAAATAAAAAGGTAAGTTGGTTTTGGCCAAAAAAAGAGAAAGAATACAAAGAAAAAAAATAAACATGCAAAATGTAAAATTCAAAGTGTGCTAAATAGGATGCAATGAGCATTCCCGCAGCCTGAAAGTTCCCTCTGTCTCCAGCCCTCTGGAAAGCCCAGGGGGCCCAACATAGCCCACCGGGCAGAGGCCAGCCTGCAGGTCGGCAGCCGAGCCCAGACCAGAGCACAGCTCCCTCCAGGCGAGGCAGCCTCCCCTGCCTGCCCTGGTGGGACACCCCATCTGCCCCAGCTCCTCAGTTTGAGCTGATGGAGGTGGCCACTGGGGTGGAACTGACCGCATTTCCCCAGCGAGGGGTTCCCGCCTGGGGCACGGTGGATGCAGAGGCTGCCTAAGCAGTCAAGGCTGCCCATGGGCATCATGAGAGACCGCGGAACTGTTTATGTGGCAGGGGTGGCGTGGAGTGGGGGGGAATGGATGGCTGAGCTGGCGCGTGAAAGAGCCACCTCTGCCGTCCGGGAAGGCATGCAGGAAGGGGTTGGTGGGGCCGCACCCCCAGCCCTCACCTGGTTCCTGATCTGCCGGTGCATCAGGTCTTTCTTCACCTGGAGAGCCTCAAATGCGGCCTTCTGCATGGCGCTCTGCAACAGAGATCATCAGCTGCTCGGCAGGTGCCTGGGGCCTCGCGTTCCCCGGGGCCCGGGCCAGGGGGAACACAGAATCTGCTCAGAAACACCTTCATGGAAGACTTCTCTCTCTCTTACAGGGAACGTAACTCTTCAGCTCACTTGTTCACATTTTAGAAATAATACCTGTGAAAGGCTCACTAGTGCTGGACACTACACTCACTAGCCCTGGACACTACATGCACTGAATTTCCACAACCGGGGGTGTGGATGCTTTCACTGCCTAGTTTCATGAAGAAGATGAGGGGGCCAACAGCAGTGCGCTGTCTGGAAGCAAGAAGTCGAAAGGCCCTTGGCACTCTCCTGTGTGCTCCACCTCCATGGAGTGATTAACACGTCCTGCCCCTAAGTCCTTATGACAGAGCCACATAGCACGGAGAGTGGGTGCCTGCCACGGAAGCAGGGAATCCTTCTCTAGATCTCAGTGACCAGAAAATCACCACGCTCTCCCCCTCCCTGCCCCCCTCTCCTGAGGGTCTATACAGTTCTAAACATACTAAGCATCTTGGGTCTTCTACGCTAAGGACAGAGCTCCATGCAGACTTGTGATGCTCTGCCTCAGGCTCCCTGTGCCCATCTTGAGCCCCTGCCCTCACACCCTGGACAAAGGCTCACCTCCTGCAGGATCTGGCTGATGGCTTTGTTCTGATCCATCTGCTGCCATGACAGAATCTGCTGGAAACGCTCATCCATTTCAGCCATGCTGCCAGAAAAACAGCAAATTAATTCACTCTCTGAATGTTTTCTGAGCATCTACCAAGTGAAAGGAACCTCGGAGATCAAAATAACCATTTACCCATTCAATAATAATACTCAAGAACCACCTGCTTGGGGGGGGGGTACCTCCTGGGCTGGGCACAGACATGGAGTTTGTCTTAGAAGGAAGGTGACAGAGTCGGTGTGTCTGGGGCCTCTCATCCACCCCTCCATCAGAATCTCCTCTACAATGCCCCTGAAGTGGTGGCCTGGCTTCTGCCCTCCCACCTCCACCAACAAGCTCATGACCTCCCAGGTGGGCCACCTGGGCCGTGAGAAAGCTCTCCTTCTGGGGCAGTAACATTCATGCCCCACCCGACACCCCCAGCATTTCCCACCCTGGCCTCGGATCTGCTCTTAGCACCCAGAACAAGTCTAGTGATTTTGACACAAAAATCCAAACCCTGAAGCCCCACATATGTCCATACTTTGGCATAATCTTGGTTTTGAGTTTGTTTCGTAACGATAGCTGTTATTCATTGGCCCTTTTGTGGCAAAGACCATCCTCGTTAAATCCAACAACTCCAGGGGTAGGTACTGTGACTTATCCCCATTTTTCTGATAAGAAAATTGAGGCTCAGAAGGGAAATGGACTGACCCAACACTTCACCGTTACTAACAGAAGGGGGACCTGAGTCCAGGTCTGTTCGCCGCCAGTGCCCACATTCCTAAGCTCGATGTTCTACCGCCAGGAAAGGAAGAGGAAACCCCAACACCTGTGAGGACACGGGGAGGCTGGTGGCTGTGCCAGAACCACCTGGATAGGGCCAGAACCACCTGGGCAGAAGGAGAGGGAGAGGGAGGGCAGCCAGTGCTCCTGGCCCGTCTCCCGAGCACCAAGAGCTCTTCTCCATGGCTGTGCCAACACGTGTGGTTCCTTCAGCAGACTAACCCCCAGTCAGGCAGTGAACTTGGCCAGCCAGACCCACAGCTGCCGCCAGTGTGAAAGCAACCTATCACCATCCCCTCCAGGGCACGCCGCTCCTGGCCTCTGCAGACCCTCGGAGGTCAAGGAGGGCACCGCAGTCAGGAGCACACCCCCACTCTGCCTGGGCCTGAACCCTGGCTCTGCCACCTGCTGGTTGGGTTTCCTTGGACGTGTCACATAGGCTCTCTGAGCCTGAGCTGTGGTGGCAAAACGGGGCTAATGACACAGTGCCTCAGAGAGTCAGTAAGCCAACACACATCCCTTGGCCGAGTGCCTGACTCACAGGAAGTGCATGAGAAGTGGGAGTGATTGCTGTCACTTTACCAGAGCCTGACCCAATCATGAGGTCCAGCTAGATAAGTCATGGAGAGCCATCACCACTTGCCCATGATGCACGGCTGAGGCTGGGGCAGGCACTGCAGTGCCCAGTGCTCACCCCACAGTCCTGGGCCCTGAGCCAGCGCCCCCAACTCAGGAAGCCTCTTCTTACCTTACCTGGAACAGGCCTGCTGGACCAAGCTCTGCCTCTGAGACTCGTAGGCCATCTGGATGAGCCGGTTCTTATAGCTCTCGGTCAGCATCTGCTGCATGGCGGCTGAGGAAACATGGGGGTGGGGCTGAGAAAGGGGCACCGCTCCTGCGGGCCTCGTGGGGTTCACCTCATCACCCGCCTCACAGTCACCCTTAACTTTTTTAAAAAAAGATTTGAGAGGGAGCGGTAGCACGCACACAAGCAGGAGGAGGGGCAGAGGGAGAGGGAGAGAGCATCTCAAGCACGCTTCCTGCTGAGCACAGAGCCCAGTTTGGGACTTGATCTCACGACCTGGAGATCATGACCTGAGCTGAAACCAAGAGTCAGATGCTCAACTGACTGTGCCATCCAGGCGCCCCCCTCCAAAATTTTTAACAGATTTTATTTATTTGAGAGAGAGAGAATGCGAGAGAGACAGCATATGAGAGGGGGGAGGGTCAGAGGGAGAAGCAGATTCCCTGCTGAGCAGAGAGCCCAATGCGGGACTCGATCCAGGGACTCCAGGATCATGACCTGAGCTGAAGGTAGTCACTTAACCAACTGAGCCACCCAGGCGCCCACCCCCTCCAAAATTTTTAAACTACGGAAGTAACTTAAGCTTGAAAAGGCTATTTGTAAAACACCAAAGAGCATGCACACAAAATCTTTTATAATCTTATCACCCAGAGATATTTTAACATATATTCTTCTAGTCAATTTTTAATGCATATTTATAGAACTGAACAGATATTCATACACCCAAATTCACAGCAGTGTTATTCACAAAAACCAAAAGGTGGAAATAACCCAAGTGTTCACTGACAGATGGTGAACAAAATGTGGTGAATACACAAATAGAATATTACTCAGCCTTCAAAAAGGAAAGTTCTGACACCTGCTCCAATAGGGATGAACCCTGAGGAGGTTCTGCTGAGTGAAAGAAGCCTGTCATGAAAAGACAAATACTACAGGATCCCACTTACGTGGGTTAGGACTAATGTCATCAGATTCAGCAAGACAGAAAGTGGAATGGGGGTTCTTCATGGGCTAGGGGAGGGGGATGGAGAATTTGTGTTTATCAGAATTTTAGTTGGGAAGATGAAGTTCTGGAGCTGGATGGCGGTGGTGGCTGCCGAGCAATGTGGATGTGCCTTGCGCCACAGAATCGTACAATTACAAGTGGCTAAAATGGCAAAGTTCAGGTTATATATTTTACTACAACAAAAAGTTACAATGTGACCACACTAAACACATCACTTCTTTTTGTGACTAATTCCCCATGTCCACGTGGCAGTGTGAGGAACTGGCCATAGGGCACTACAGGGCACAGATCACCATGGTTTAGTTAGATAATCCTCTATTTGGGGACATTTGGTCTCTTTTCCAATTATTAAATGATAAATGTCCTTGCTCAAACATCCTTATGCAATTTATTTCCTAAGATTAATTTTTAAGAGTACAGTTTTAAGGCTATGAATAATAGGAGTTACCCTTTCTGCCCTCCAGAAAGATCCCGCTGATTCACATTCCCTTTGGCAGGGGACAGGACAGCCTGATACCCTATGTCCTCAACAAGGGTTATTACCTACTCTTGACTTCACTGTTCTTATGGAAATCTTTTTAGTTATAAAAATAGTACATGCTTATTTTTAAAAAGCTAAGCAATAAGGAAGTTTAAAAAGGTGAAAACAAAAGTCCCCGGTACTGATACTATTCCTAATCAATTTATTATTAAACATCCTTCTGGAAATGCAAAAACAGGTTTTTCTTTCGTATAAATGGTGGGTAATACTGACCTTAAAATAGGGACATTAATAACACCTCATCAGGAGGGAGTGAGATGAAGTGGTGTATGCAAAGTGCTTGGCAAGGGGCCTGGTACACAGTATTCCACAGTACCCCACTCCAGTATCCAGCCTTGGGAGGATGGGGCCAGCCAAGAAGAATCATTCCTTATTTTAAAAAAGGAGGAACGGACTCCTGGTCTTCCTTGGCACGTGGCTGGATGCTCTCAGTGCTCAGGATCAGACAGGAAGTATCCCCCCCCACCGCCCCACAGCAAGTATGGACACAGTGTGGTGCCCTGGGGCCACTTCTTGGGAATGGCAGGATGGGGAGCTCCTGGCAACACAAGAGGGGCCAACCACAGCTCTTGGTAACAGAAACCCTACAGCCTTTGTGAAGTGCTCACTCAGTGCCAGGTATCATCTCATCTGACCTTCAAATGACCCCATGAGCTGGAGAATTATTGTTCTCCCCATTTCACAGATAAAAACATGGAGGCTCCAAACAGTTAGGGAACAGTAATGGCCCTGAGGTCATACAGCTTGTTCCCGAGTCAGCCTGACCTCAGGGCCCACGCTTCCCTCCTGGACTTTACTGCCCCTTTCAAGCCCGCTGTACCTGACCTACGGGAAGAAGGCGGCATCCCCCACACCCTAGTCAGACAAGCTCTGTTCCCAGGACCCCACACCCCTCCCCAAGACCCTCCCCACTCACAGGCAATCTCACGTCTCCGCAGGTTCTCTGTCTCCTCCTGGGTTATGGACATCAACTGCTCCATCCTTATTCTAGAAAAAAAAAAAATCCATCCATTTACTGAGCAGATCTAACACTTCCAACAGGGAATCGCATCAGAGGAATGCTGCCTTCTTCAGGAAGTCCTCCTTGATGTGCCCACTTAGACCAGCTCCTGCTGCATCACGCACTTCCACCTGGGCCTAACCTGCAGCCTCGTAGGCAGAGTTTCTTGCATAACAAGATGAACATGCCCTTCGGAAAATGGGCAAAGAACAAAAACGGCCGCTTCACGGATGCTTAAATACAAGTGACCAATAACCGCCCGGAAAGAGGCTCACATCACCGCTAACTAGGAGTACAACCCCCTCCCCTACCAGGCTGGGAGAGGAGGGGAAGCGCCAAGCACCGTGGCGGCGCTGAAGGTGAAGTGGGCACTTTTGTGGCCCATTGAGAAGGGCAGCCGCTGGCAAAGCATCTTCCGGAAGGCAATGTGGCAAGACCCATCAAAAGGTCCTCTGAACACATCCTTCAAAAATATTCACGTCAGGGCGCCCGGGTGGCTCAGATGGTTAGGCGTCTGCCTTTGGCTTGGGTCATGATCCCGGGGTCCTGGGATCGAGTCCTGCATTGGGCTCCCTGCTCCTTGGGGGCCTACTTCTCCCTCTGCCCCTCTCTCTCTCTCTCTCTCTCGGTCTCTCATGAATAAATAAAATCTTTAAAAAAAAAAATTCACGTCAGTGCCTACGTTCAATAGAACGTAGACTCGAATAGTGCTACAATAGTGCTTGTCATTATGAAACACCGGGAACTTCTGGGTCCACAGAGGATGAATTCGGATATAATCACATAGTAAATACTCTACAGCTACTACCAACGAGGTTTCTGGCGTGGACACACATCTGTGACACAGTAAATGAAAATTAAAAGGTAAGTGCACGTCTGGATGTGCACGCTGCGTGTGTGCCGTTCCCCCACTGTAAACGAGTCCTAGTGGTTGGGACGGAACATCTTCTCATCTCTCTGCAGGATCTCGCTTCGTTGGAAGCAGCATCTGAGCACCTCTGCCTCCTGCCCAGGCCCACAGGCTACTCGAAGGAAGGCCGTATGACTGGACCCGCGGCCCGGCCCAGGGCACCCAAAGAGGGAGAGGGCACTTGGTCAGCGCGTGCCAGATGAACTGGCCACAACCGGGCTGGGCCCTGGTGGCTCCCAGCTCCCGCAGCACCACAGCTGAAGGGGCTACCCTGCAGGAGTTCTTCCCAAGCAGCCAGGGGCCTGGAAGGCCGGCATAAGGACCACAGCAAAGCCCACGCTGCTATTCTGGAATTCCAGGGAACCAGGAGGGATTCCGGATAATCCTGCAGGGGAGGGGAGCAGGGGGGGAGAAGAGAGGGGAAAGAAGAAAAGGGGCTCTTCCCTCTCAGCTACCCTCTTTCCTAATTACTAAAGGGGTGCGTCTCAGTAAACCTGGAAAACGCAAAGGAAAACACCCAAAAGATCACCACGTCTGATTTCTACCTCTCAGAAATGTTTGGCAAGCCACTCACGGTGGCTCCTTGGGTCCTCTGAGCACAGATACACGCTGTGTCTTGAAGAAATCATACACTGCTCTGTTTTAACTGCAGCCCCCCCTTTTCTACTTCACAATAGATTGTGTTCCCTCAATAAGAAACTGATTTTTCTGATTTTTTTTATATTAGCCATATAGTTGGACATTACATATTTTTTTATTTACATCTCAGTTTTTCTCAGGAATGTACATGTGTGTTAAACTTGCAGGTGGTGATTCTTTTTAATTCAATATTTCCTAAGGAGGTGAATCTCCTTACAGCTTTAGGAAAACTTTCTGGCATAATCCTTGAGACTCACAAGGGCTTCTCTCCCCAAAACCTCTCCCCTGACCCCAAGGCAACACTGAGAAAATGCTTGAGCGAAACACTAACCTTTCATTTTCCAGCGACTTCAAGATCTCAGAACTTTTCTTTTGCCTGTGGAGAAAACCAAAAGCATAAAAGGTCACTGCAGTTGTCACGAGCAGGCCTGTTTCCAACAGAACTGCCCTCCCCTCGCTGCACTGACTGCGAAGAGGGGGCTTAGGAACCGGCCGGGGTTCTCAGCTTAGAATCTCGGGGCTCTGTGTCCTTGGGCCAGGTACTCAGCCACACCAAGCCCCAGCTCATCTGCAAAATGGGCTCATCACAAAAAAAGCTTCACGGAGTATTTGTAAAGAGCGAATGAGAGACTATACACAAAGTGCTCGGCATGGAAGCAGCACCCAAAAAACAGTAGCTTTCCGGTAGCTTGCCTCGGTGGGGCGAGCACGCTGCGGGGCACACGGCAGGCCTGCTGCCTCACTCGGGCACCATGTAACTGCTGCATGATGGAGGGGTGAGTGAAAAGCAAAAGGAGGCCTAGAAGCAACAGGGGACACAGCAAAAACCTGTTTCTGGAGGCTTTCCCCAAGGGACCCCAACTAGAGGTTCTGGAGACCTCTATCTGGCTTCCTTTCCCCCAAGCCCACCGAGACTGGCTCCTGGCGGCGCCTACCCTGGACAGGATTTGTTAAGGCAAAATCTCACTATGGCTGACCTCAGCGCAACGGGTCACTTGGAACCTAAAATACTGGAGCAGGATGTGATCTCAACTCTCCTGTTATACCCACTCATTTCACAGACGGGACACTCGGGAGGCACGGGTCTGAGGACAAGCCACAAACCAGGTCAGGCTCAGAGCAGATTCTTTTCTCTTTAGGCTGCTGCAAACTGCAGCACCAAGACTGGACCCTAACAACAAAAACCTCAGGCAGGAGTTGAGACTATAAGGGAGAAATGGATCCCTATCCTGGGCTCTTCAAAGGGTACCGATGTCAGGGAAGGTCTCTGCGTCTGGGGAGTGGGGGCCTGACCTCTGGTTATCCTGCAGGAGTTTCTGGATCCGGCTGGAGATGATCTGCTCCGTCTGCTTCAGCTGCTCCTGCAGCCGCTGCCGCTCGGCGTCCAGGTAGCGCTGCCGCTCACTCAGGCCCTGCTCCAGCCGGGACTGCTCCTGCAGCAGGACAGGTAGCTGGCCTGAGCTGGCAGCAAGGGGCCCTGTCCTGCCAGGCTTTTCCGTGTGATCTTGGCCCAGGGCTTCCCCTTGCTAGGCTTGGGGTGTCCATCACACATGAGGAGGCTGGCTAGGTGATCTGTAAGGGCCCCCCAGGCTCTGGAAGATCAAGGGAGAGTGCTTACTCCCACCACCTCCCCACAGCAGAGGGCCTCCCTGGCAGGGAGCGTGCAGACAAGCCTGACCCCACTTGGCTGTTCACGGACCTCCTTGACCGTCTGAAGGATCTCGTCCTTCTGATTGTTGCTCTGCTGAAGGAGCTGGGCATGCTCTCGCTGCCCGAGTTCCAGCCGCCGTTCAAACTCCAGTTTCTCCAGCATCTTCTGTTCCTGCAATACAGATCCTGGTGATGACTGGCAAGGCTCTGTGGGCATCAGGACACAGGAGCAGGGTGAATCCACGCCTCAACTCCCAGTAGTGCGGGCTGAAGGTCTTCACACTGAGCAACAACCTCCAAACCCAGTGCCTCTCATTAACCCCCCCACCCCCCGCCGGGGCCCAACTGTAATAAAACATTCTGTTCACTGGCAGGGGCTAGAGGTTTAGAGTCTGGGGTCCCTGAGCCTCAGACTGCTCATCTGTGAGGTGAAGATACCCTTTCACCACCGAGGCTGCGCAAGGATGTGGTGAGGTAAGGTAGTAAGAGGAAACCTTTAGTTTACCCTCTAATTTAGAGACAGGAAGAACTTGTTCCCTCACATCTTTTATAATAGATCTCTGATAAGAAAAGTGACTAAGGGAAAAAACCATTTTCTTACCTTCCTCTTCTCATAGTCTGAGAACCTATTCTGGGGGGAAAGAAAAGACAGTGGTCAAGGGAAGGTGGCAGCAGTGGGATTCCTGGCCCGTGGCCAGAATCGTGGGGCAGCCAGACACCAGCTCCACCCCCAGAGCACTGTGTCAGAATCGGGGGGGGGATGATGGGGGGATGAGAGGGAAGGGCAGTCTGATAAGGGCTCCCAGAGGGTTCTAGCGGACAGCAGGGCAGAGAACCACCAGGCTTGGCACACGGTAGGAAGCTCTCCATGACAGTTCCGGGGGCGCAGCCCCGAGGAGGTGTGGTGCCCCATAAGGGGACCAAGAAGTGGAATGCGGGATTCCCTGTCCGTACAGCATACCTGCAGTGCCCCAAAATTCTAGCCCACCAAAACACAAACACAAAGGGACACGTACAAGTTCCTGCAGAATTGTTCTACAGAGTGAAACCCTGGCAATAACTCAGACGGTTACTTCAGTACGTCATGGTGATTCCACGCAGTGGGTCGCACAGCTATCCAGTAACGGGGCAAAGGTGGGGGGCTGCGGGGAAAGAGGTCTGCCACCCTTCACTCTGCGTGCAGCAGGACGCTGTTCTTGTAAGAACAACGCAACAAAACTCAACTCGGAGTTTTGTATCTGTTCAGATCGGACTCAGGAAGGAGATGCATTAACAGTTTGTGATGATTACCTCCAGGGGGTGGGGACTGCGGTGGGGGCGGGGGGGGGTGACATTCACTTAGTTTACATATTTCTGTATTGTTCAGACTTGTGACAAGGAGCATGAATTACTCTTATAGTTAAACATCAACAAACACACACAGATATCTTTAAGTGGCCCTTGTACTTAGTTATCCAGCTCGGAGGCCAGATCAATCTGTCTGAGCTGTAAAAGCAGCATATTATGAGGAAATCGGGTTTGTCCCATGCTGAGATAGGAGTAAAATTTTAAAATTAACTTTTAATTATACAGAATATTGGAATATATTATCTTCATAAAAAATTAAAATACAGCATGTAAGGTATCCATGGACCATTCCCCAGCCTGATCCTGGTTCCCTCCCGCCCCCCTGCCATGTAACTACCATTACCAGACCCGAGTGCACACATTTATTTACCCATAATTTGTGCCTTTGGAAAATACAGATTTGTCTGTGTGCTCATATATGTTTTAATGAAGGCAAAATTCACATTCTGTAAAATTCATTTTTTTGGTATGCAGTTCTAGTCAGGTAACGGTCACTACAGTCAAGAAAGAGCCACCCCATTACCCAAAATTGCCTCGTGCCCTTTTGTCAAACTGTCCTCCTACCCATCCCCCATGTTAATGGCTATTGCCGATCTGCTTTCCTATATATTTGAACCTTTCTGAACATAAAAAGGGCACTAAACTATACCCACTGTGTTCCGCAGCCTGCCCTTTTCACCTAGCCATCTGTCCTGTGATCCACGCCTGGATGGATCTAGGGCATGATAGGGAGAGGACACAGATGGCTCAGCCTTTGCCCACTGGCAGACATTCAGGGGGCTTCCAATATTTCCCTACTGCAAATAAGGCTGCAAGGAACATTCTCGTAAATGTCTCCTTGCACAAGTGTCTCTCTCTACGTACCAAGAGGTGGGACTCCCGGATCATGGGCAATGGCCACGGCCACTTAAAGTTTTGACCCATATTATCAGGTTATCTTCCACAGTGGGAACACCGGTTTCCATTCCCAAGAGCAACTTATGAGGCCACTGTTTCCCTACACTCTGGCCAAGAAATTATCAAAGTGACATTTGTAACAATCTGAGGGAAGAAACAGTATTTTGTTGTTTTAGTTTACCAGTCTCTGATTACTAGGGGAATTGGGTTTTTTTCATGTTTACTGATCATCTGTACTGTTTTTTTTGTTTAGTTTTTAAGTAGGCTCTATGCCCAACGTAGGGCTTGAGCTCATGACCCTGAAATCAAGAGCTAGGTGCTCTACCGACTGAGCCGGCCAGGTGCCCCTCATCTGTACCAGTTTATTCTGTAAAGTATCTGTTGATAGATCTTTGGCCTTTTTTTTTTTTCCCCCCTCTTGGGATGGTTTTCTGCTTCTTACTGCTTTGAAAGAGCTCTTTATATGTTCAGTCTGCTAATCCTGTTTCAGAAATGTTTGTTGCAAATACTTCCTGAGAGTATAAATGGACACGATTTTCCTGGATCGAGATCTTCCCCTTCTCTAGTTTTCACTGAGCTGCCAAGAGAAAAACAAAACTACAAAGGCATACATGGTGGCCCTGTCAAACAGCGAAGGGGGGCACCAGGGAACCAGAGATGAATAAAAAGTCCTTGGAAGGTAAGAAGTCAAACCCCTGGCAGCTGGTGCCCCCGCTGCCCGCCACCAGAGGCCTCGGGCTGTGAGCCCTCTGTGGGAGTGCAGGTGGGGACAGAGGTGGCTTCTGATTGCCTCCAGTGTCAGGTGCCCCTGGCTGATGTGGCCAACTCTAACCAAGCTTCCTCCTCTATGCCCGTCCTAGGCTAGCTCACCCCCTGGGACCAGGGAGGGCCAGCCCCTTGCTGTGCTGACACGTGTGCCTCCCTGACTTCTCACAGACAGGAGAGCATGACCGGAGTCCCGTACAGCAAGGGGCACCGAGGCAGGAAGTACTTGCTGAGAGACAACAAGGAACAATACACACACAATCCCCAAGCTCCATCCAGCAGGGGAGACAGACATTAAACAAATCATCTCCCATGTAATTATTCATTTAGAGCCATGATAAGTGCTCCCAAGGAAACATGGGGCACCCGGAGAACATACAGCAGGAGACCTGACCCGGGCTGATGTGGCGCGGAGACTTCTCAGAGGACGTGGGATTCAGACACAACTGAAGGATGAGGTGGAGTTAGTGAGAGATGAGCAAGGAGAATTTCAGATTGGGTGGGTGGGTGGGTGGGTGGGGGCAACTGCAAGTTCAAAGGTCCCGAGGGATTCAGGGAGCAGAGAGGAGCTTGGTGCATGTTTGGTGAGGTGGTGGGGTGAGGTGGCACAGGCTTTGTGAGAGCATCTCAGCACACTGGTCTGGATGGAGGTGAATTCTAGTTTGGTGGGGGAATCCAGGGCCTCCAACTCTGACCATCCCCCCAGTGCCCAGGGCCCCCTCGGTGCACCCCCCCCACCACTCCTGTCAGCAGGCAGGTACGCCTTACCTGCCACTCTACCTCCTCCCTGGAGAATCTGTCCGTGGGTCCATCAGGGCTATTCCGGGAGGTGTCAGCTCCGTCCTGCTCCAGGACTGGCAGCAAGTACTGAGAAGGAGGGTAGTATTCCAGTCCTGACTCTGCAAGAGAGGACACAAGCTGACCAGGAGGGAGGGGGCAGAAACGTCAGCTCCTGCAGCCTCCGACTTCCTCCCCAGCACCCTGTCCCACCTGCCTGGTCCACTGCTCCCCTGCCCTGGAATGAACCGGGCCCTCCATCCTGCTCACGAGTCCTAAAGCCAGGGCCTGGACTATGGCAAGCACTCAGTAAGTGTCAGCTGAGCGAATAGATAGGCTGGCCAGCTGCCTCACCATCCACGTGAGAATGAGATGAGAAAAGCCTGGAGATTAGTGGAGAAGCCTGGGTCCATAATCTCCTATGTGTATGAGACCTTGGGCAAGACGCTTGCCTTCTCAGGCCCTGCATAATTTTCTCCTATATAACTTGACAGGGTTCGTACTCTTTACCCATTTTTGAGTGGGTTACTTGCCTTATTCTTGTTGATTTATAAGTGCTCTTTATATACCATAACTAATAACCTTGGGCCTATAATATAGATTATAACTATCTTCTTCCAGACGGTAACCTTTTTAACTTTAATGATGGGATCCTTTTGAGGTAAAGAACTTTTGGATTTTAATATGGTCAAAGTTGTCTTTTAAAAATATAAACGGGAGGGAGCCTGGGTGGCTCAGTTGGTTAAGCGACTGCTTTCGGCCCAGGTCATGATCCTGGAGTCCCAGGATCGAGTCCCACATCGGGCTCCCTGCTCGGCGGGGAGTCTGCTTCTCCCTCTGACCCTCTTCCCTCTCGTGCTCTCTATCTCTCATTCTCTTTCTCTCAAATAAATAAATAAAATCTTTAAAAAAAAAAATAAAAATAAAAAAATAAAAATATAAACGGGAAAAGAAATACTAAAAAGGGCCAGTAGGCATATGAAAAAACATTAAAAAAAACCAAGGACATGACATTACAATAATAGTAGGCTGCTTTGCTTATCCGTCGGAATAAATAAGCTTAGAAGAACTTTAGAGATGACACACCAAGTGTTATTTGTGGGAGGGAGAAAGGGTCCTCTCAGAAGCTACTCACAGGAACCTAAACTGGTGCAGCGCACAGCGCCTGGCCCCTTTCGTCTGCCAGCCCCACTGTGGCCCGCCCTGGAGGAACACGCCCACGGCGCCAGAGAGGGGTGGGTTAACGTGCTCGCAACAGTGGAAGACTGGAAATGAGCTCACGTTCACTGTAAAAGGAAGGCTACGTAAGTTGCGGGGCTCCAACACGTGACAAACTACATGGAACTTTAAAACAAGACAGATGCATCCGTCATGAGATAGGAAAAGGCCCAAGACCTATTTTTGAGTGAGAAAAACAGGAATCACAATAGTGCACTATCTTTTGTGGATTTTAAAAGATGTTTTTAAGAGAGCAAACCCCAAAACCTTATGTGCATATTTATACCTACTACACCGTGTAAACAAATTGAAGAATTATTTCTTAAGCTGCAGAGCAAGCCTACACATGTTCACTGCCTTATTCTGTCTTCTGTATACCTAGAAATTGCATAATTGAAAAATCTTTTTAAGGAAGATAAAGGGTTTGGGTGGGGGATGGGTGGCACAGGTGAAGGGGATTTAGACGCACACTTACAGTGATGAGCAGAGTCCCGTACAGAATTAAGTCCTCATGTGGTACACCTGAAGCTAATATACCCCTATGGTAATTATACTTGAAGAATTTGTCTAGCTCAGCTATTGGCCAGGGTACACATTGGAGTCACCTGTTGCTCGAAGACTCATCTGGTAGGTGTGTGGCCTGAGTAGCCGTTGTGGGATGTGTAACTATTTTTTTTAACTGAAGTATCACATACATACAGAAAAGAACAAAAACTCTTCACGTATAGCTTGGTGAATGTTTAAGAGTGAAATCACCCTTATGAACAGGGCTCGGTTTGGGGTCAGTGCTTGTGTGCTGATAAACGTGTCTGGCTTCTCTCACGGCCCATCGTGTTGCGAGGTTCACCATGGCCATAGCAGTAAGACTGCTTTTTTTGTTCCTTTTGATTGCTGTATCGTATTCACGCGTGAGTCTGAAACAGCGTCCTGACCCGTTCCACCACCGATGGGCATTTGGGTTGTGTCCGGTTTGGGCTATTATGAACAGTGCTGCCATGAGTATTTCTGTACTTGGCTTTCGACATATATTCATATGGACAGATCTTTTCCAACTTCATGGCTTGCCCTCTTTCCCTAAATGGTGTCTTTCTGATGTTAGTGAAATGTAATTTATCAACATTCTATGGTTGGTGCTGTTGAAGGAAGAAATTAAGGTTCTTTTTCCCTACATGAATATCCAATTGATCCGGAATCATGTACGAAAGACTTTGCTTTCCTTTCTTGTTGCTTTCCCATGACATCTGTCACCCACAGCTGTATGAGTCTTGGCCGTGTTCTACAAGTTCCCCAGGTGACAGGAGCCCCTAATTAAGACCATCTGCCAGACGGGAGGTGGCCAGGTACTCTGCCCTCCCCTCTGGGCACCTGGACCAATGGTGGCCCTCCTGTCACCTTAGCTTCACTGTCACTCCTCCAAGTCCAGTCCACCGTGGCCTCGGTCCTGGATGACCCCAATGACCTCCTAACTGGTCCCTGGCCTCCACACTAGCTTTCTCCAGGACCTTCTCCCTGCAGGTGGAGTGAGCCCTCTCCTGTGCGACACTAGGCCCCAGTGGCCTCCCCAGCCCCCTCTGCCGCACGCTTCCCACTGCCCTACACTTCTAGGCCCTTCAACATGCTTCTCCTCCCACCAGCAATGGCCTCCTCTCCTTCCTAAGTCCTAAACGCCCTCAGGTTTCAGCCAAGCCACTTTCTCAGACCTTCCCTGATGCCCCAACCTAAGCAGTAACTCGATTTCCTGTGACCATCTGCTTTGCTTGTGTCTCCTGCCAGATCTGGAGAGCTCCAAGCAGGCGGGAACTGTGGTCTCCTTGGTCTCTGCTGTCCCCCAAGTCTGGGCTGACACAGGGCAGTTGCTGGGACCATGCTTGCTCACTGAGCGAAGGAGGCAGGCTGCCTGGCTTTACCTTTGCAGAGTAACTGCTGAATGGCCTGGGTGCCGGCACTGCACACCTCCTTGGGGGGGTAAACCATGGACGAGGCGTCGAGGCTCAGAGTCTGCAGACACAAGGGGAACCTCTTTATACATGTTATCAGTACAATTCCCAAGCACCTGGTTTAGTTACGAAGCTGTGTTTACTGTCTCCTCCGCTGAGCAGGGGCAGCTTACCTGTCTTGCTCCCAGCACCTAAAATAGTGTCTGGTGTGCAGCCAGCACGTGATTCATGGTTTTGGATAAAAACTTAAATAAGTGGGGAAAAAAGGAAATTGTAGGACAACATACAGAATAAGATTCCATGTTTGTTAAAAGAAATACTTTTTTTTTTTTTTAAAGATTTTATTTATTTGACAGAGAGAAATAGCGAGAGCAGGAACACAAGCAGGGGGAGTGGGAGAGGGAGAAGCAGGCTTCCTGCTGAGCAGGGAGCCCGATGTGGGGCTCGATCCCAGGACCCTGGGATCACGACCTGAGCCGAAGGCAGACGCTTAACAACTGAGCCACCCAGGCGCCCAGAAATACTCCTATTCTCTCACATTAGTGTATTTATTAAAAAAAAGCGTGGAGGAATATATATCAAAATCAAAATGGTTTCCTCTAAAGGGGAGATTCTGGGGTACTTTCTACATGAAATTGGAATTTTTTAACAATGTGATTTTTTAAGTAAGAAAAAACCCGATGTTTATACGGGCACGCAGGCACCTGCTTATGGGTTTATGAGGCCCAGGAAGCAGGGGCCTGGTTCACACAAATGCCCACAAAGCTGTCCACAGCCCTGCCGTGAGGTTTTCCATTGTTTTTGTTTGTTGAATCAAGCCCTCCTGCTATCCTCTTACTTTTTCCCAGAGGCCTCCTGGACTTGGCACAAGTTATCTAAAGCCCCTTTCAGGAGCCCATATCCTCTCTGCCTGGGACAGACAGGCCCGCCCCAGAAGGCCTGAGGGACCAGGCTGGAAGTGGCTAAGTGGGGAAAGCAGCTCAGAGGCCCCCCAAGCCTGGTGAGCACAGCCCTTCCACCCGGGGACACGCACTGCAGAAGGAGCCTGCCCTAGAGCACAGGAACCAACTGCCTGAGGTTGGGGGGCCCGAGAGCAGAAAACCCCATCCCGGGAGGCCGAACCTAAAGAAAATTCACCCACATGGGTAATACTGGTCACCAACAGTGTGGTGGGTGCTGGGGCTGCACCACCTAGTTTGGTGGCCATGAGCCACGCCTGGCCATGTCAGTTTACATTTCAACTGACTAAAATGAAAGCGAATTTAAAGCTCAGTCCCTCAGTGGCACCAGCCACGTTTCAAGTGTGCAACAGCCACAGGTGGCCGCGGCTACTGCATGGGACACACAGATGCGGGTGTCCCCGTTATCGGCGGGAGCAGCAACTGGACAGCGATGCATGCAGCCACTTGGCCCTGGTGTCAGACCCCAGCTCATCCTGTCCCAGCTGTGTGCCCTTGAACAGGGCAGCTGACTTCCCTGAGGCTTGGCTCCCTCTGTTCAACGGGCACGATATCACCCAGCGGCAGGGCTGTTTGATGGGTAATAGATAAAACGTGAGAAAGACCTTGGCCTTAACCGAGAATGGTCACTTATGGTCTCATCCTGAAAAAGGGTTTGTCCAAGGTGCCACCAAGAAGCTCAAAAGGTTTTTTTTTAAAGAATGGATGTAAAGTACATCACTCTCAGAGCTCCCACTAGCTGACGTATGAGGGCTTCAGAATCAGTGTTGCTGTGCGCTGTGCGCTCAGGTACGGTGGCCACTAAGCACATGGGGCCTGGGTGGCTCAGTCGGTTAAGTGTCTCTCGATTTCAGCTCCGGTCATGATCTCAGGGTCGTGAGATCGAGCCCTACGTGGGGCTCTGCGCTTGGCGGGGAGTCTCCTTCTGTCCCTCCTCTTGCTTGTGTGCGTGTGCTCTCTCTCTCCCCAGTAAATAAATAAATCTTAAAAAAAAAATGTATAAGTAAACATGTACTTCCTTGGTCATACTAGTCACACTTCCAGTGCTCGAGGGCCACACGTGGCTAGTGGCTATCGACTTGGGACAGCACAATCACTGGACATTTCCATCACTGCAGAAAGTTCTGTTGGACAGCACTGTCTCTCCAGCCTGCCTAGGGAGAGGGGCTGACCATCCTGTCCATTCTCAGGCTGGCTGCCACAGTGGGAGGGACCAGCCCCTAGGGTCAGCCCCCTTCCTTTGCTGTCTACATGCTCACCCACCTACTTCTGATAAAGATGCTGATGTTCAGCAGTCTGGACTGACAGGTAATTCACTGATGGCTCATCAGAGTGTTCTGGGATGTTGGCCAGACTATGTGTCATCAGGGATAGATAAGTCCCTGTTCCAGAGGCTGAGTTGCACAGAGGTGAAGAGCACAGGCCCTCAATTCACACTGCCTGGTTTTCAACGCCATCTCTGCTATCACTAGCTGTGCGGCCCCTGGGCAAGCTCCTTAAACTGTCCATGGCCTAGCCGCTTCACCTGCAAAGGGGCACAGCGGTATCTGGCTTGCAGGATATTCCTGAGGATTCAGGGAACTGATGCAGATTAAGCACCTAACCTTGTAAATACCAGATAAATGTGGGCTGTCTTGTCATCACAACTGTAAGGGCCCCCACCTTCCCTGAGCAAGCGGCCTTGTGTCAGTGTGTCTGTTAAGGCCTGAACTGTGTGTCCCCCAAAAACACATATATGAAGTCCTAATCCCCTGTACCTCAGATGCCACTGCATTTGGATATAAGGTCTTTAAAGAAGTAAACAAGTTCAAAATGAAGTCACCAGGCTGGTCCCTAATCCATTATGTCTGGTGTTCTTAGCAGAAGAGGAGTTTTGGATACAGGCCCATAGAGGAGAAAGATGTGAGGACACAGGGAGAAGAGAGCCATCTACAAGCCCAGGAGAGAGGCCTCAGAAGCAACCAACCCTTATCTTGGACTTCTAGCCTCCAGAGCCGTGAGAAAATAAATCTCTTGTTTAAGCCACCTGTCCTGTGGTACTCTGTTACGGCCACCCTGGCAAACCAATACAGTGACCCAGGAAGGGCTTGTCCTCCCTCCCTGCTCTGATGCTCAGTTTCTACGCCTCCAAGTAAGGCTGCTCTCCCTGTCACGGAGCTCTGGGCTCTTCACGATGTGGATCCTCCAGACACAGCAACTGCCAACCACACCAGATCCCCCATTCCTCCCTTAACACCTCCTGTGCTGTGCACCTCCTGCATTCTCCGTACTGTCCCCTGCACCTGAATGCTCCGTTACCCATGTCCACTTCTCCAAAACGAGGTCCTCTCTCAAGGTCCAGCTCAAACACATCTTTCACAGAGTGTCGACCCCACCAGGATTCAGTGTTCTGTCTTCACTCTAGGAGTGTGTATTTCTGCCACCGTCATGGCAGCAAAAGTCACATAATGACAACTGCTTGACATCACTCTCTCTGTGAGCCCCTAACGACCGAGCCCAGCACCCCATGACAAGGGCAGGCATTCAGGAACATGGGAAGGGGGGGGTGGGTGGGCCGCACTTACTTCCAGGGTTCGAACATGCGCCAGTAGCTGCGGCAACCTCTGAATCTCGTTGTCGCTGATGTCGAGAGTACGTAAGCTTCGAAGTTCTCCCAAGGTGTCTGGAAGCTCCTTCAGCTTGTTATCTGGAGAGATCCCAATGGCACAGCTCACCTTCCCAAAGCCCCTCCACCAGCTTCCTGCCTGACGCCGCCAGGACCTGGGGGCACGTGGGTGCCTCACTTTGATCCCGGGGTGTGCACCAGGTCCTGAGACCTGAGGCTCCGTGAGGAAGAGCAGAGGGGTCCAGTTTTAGTGGCCTGGGTTCAAGTTCTTACTCTACCACTTACTACTAGCTGGGTGACTTTGGAAAATGGACTTTACCTCTTTGGGCCAGTTTTCTCATGTAAAATGGGGATAATGATACTATTTGGGCACATAGGAACATCAAAGAATTCAATGAAACTATGCATATGAAGCCCTTAGCCTTCAGCACAGTGCCTGTCACACCGTAAGTGATCGATAAACACGGTATCATTATTTTTATCATTTCGATGTTACCAATGAGTAAACTGAGGCATTTTGTGCAGAAAGTGCTTAAGGACAACCAGAGGACACGAGGGAGCTGGGGGTATGTAGAAGGCAAGCACCGTGCATGTGACT
Source organism: Eumetopias jubatus (assembly GCF_037043125.1). Taxonomy (NCBI): domain Eukaryota; kingdom Metazoa; phylum Chordata; class Mammalia; order Carnivora; family Otariidae; genus Eumetopias; species Eumetopias jubatus. The sequence continues at coordinate 87,051,168 of NW_028274821.1, read as the reverse complement.
CTGGGCTCTGTAACTATCATACTGGGTGGTTTTGAGCAAGTCACTGCTCCCAGCCTCTTTTCTTCCCCTGTCAAGTGGGGGGCACCCCTCCCTGTCCCTACCCCACGGACTCGCTGCATCACCAACTGTGGAAGCGCTCCTCCCTGAGGGTGAAGCGCTCGCTGTCAGAACCTGTACTGTGGCTCCTGGATGGCTCTCTCCCAGCCAGGCCGCCACTCCGACCGCGCCTTGTTACTACAGATATGGGGGCCCGAGTCCGGGAGCCTGACTGTCAGAACTGGCTGGCCTCCTCTCTGTAAGGCCCTGAAGAGTCACAGGAACTCTCCAGACACCCTGTCTCTCGTTACCATGGAGACAGACACCCTCCCCTCCCCAGAAGGGGGTCAGTCCAGTTTATAGGGATGCTCCAGGACTGGCGGCCCTCCTGCTCAGTGGTTCCCCAGGAGGAGCACTCTGTGGATGCTGGCCAAGACAGCCCAGAGCTGACTGAAAGTCACATGGACAAGGCGTTCTGGCCCCTACCTTTCACATTGAGGGTCTGGAGCTGGATCAGGTTCCCAATGGAACGTGGGAGATACGTCAGTTGATTCCTTTCCACATTCAATACCTAAGAGAGAGGGGAAAATGACACGAGAACCCAGACACAGAGAACAGGGTCTAGCCCTGCTTCAAGCCAGGGTGCCGCACACACTTTAACTCCCCTTGACAGCCCTGCGAGGAAGGCACTGATGGTTATGATCCCACAGGCTCAGAGTGGTGAAGTCACGTGCCCGAGAGAGCAAAGCCAGACCTGGAGCCGGTTCTTGCTGAGATTCCACCATTTATGGAGACCACAGAATGCCCCATGATGGTCCCACAATCAAGCAAGGAGGAAGAAGGGGACGAGCAGGTTCAGGGACCTGGGGGAGTCAGCCTATGACAGGGCTCTAGGAATCCCAGTGCTGGGGGGAAGGAAGCCGAGCTGCATAAAAGCAGCAGGATATGCCCAAGATCTCAAAGCTGGCAGCTGGTGGTGCCCAGACAGGATCGCAGGTCTGCTGGATCCCGCAGACCGCGCTCTCTCCTGGATGCGGCACTGTGAGGGGAGCAAGGCCAATGCGATGGCACACTAAGTACTCATTAAACATTGATGTGACGGAAAGCTAAGGAGTCATTAAAAATAATGTGGCAGATAAATATTTGATGAAGCAAAAGATGGTTAGGAGTTACTGTCAGGTATCCAAAAGTTACAAATCAATGAATACAACAATTCTATAAAAATACATGCGTTAAAAAAAGTCCCCAAAGAGGGGCGCCTGGGTGGCTCAGTTGGTTAGGCGACTGCCTTCAGCTCAGGTCATGATCCTGGAGTCCCGGGATCGAGTCCCGCATCGGGCTCCCTGCTCGGCGGGGAGTCTGCTTCTCCCTCTGACCCTCTTCCCTCTCGTGCTCTCTATCTCTCATTCTCTCCCTCTCAAATAAAAAATAAAATCTTTAAAAAAAAAAAGTCCCCAAAGATCCTACACCCAAGTATTCACTGTGGCTTCCTAAGGGGTGACATATGTTGTGTGTGCCTTTGGGCACGTGACAGGCATCCCTCTGGACCTCAACTTTCTCACCTGTAAAATGCAACATCAGCCACATTGTAGGGTTGTTCATTCCCATCATTTCTTGGTCTCCTCCACGTTGGAGGCAGCGTGCAGGGTTGGGGTGCAGCCCTCCGAGGACTACGTCTCCGTCAAATCAGTAAACCCTTCATTAGGAACTATGCACGGCCATTAATGCTCCCAAGGAAACAAGCTGGGGCTGAGACAGAGACCCAGAAGGTGGATCTACTTTGACAGGGAGGTTGGGAGGGTTCTCAGGGACATTTGGGCTGACAGAGGATGAGCCGCTCAGGCAGAAGGGAGAGCTGAGGTCCAAACGGGGAGGCCCTGCCGCAGTAGGGCAGGAAGGCCAGAGGGAGCTGAAGGGGACGGGAGAGGAGGCGGGGCAGCAGGTGGGCCCATCGTACAGGGTCTGAAGGGGCACAGTGAAGAGAGTGGGTTTTACTCTAAGTGTGAAGGAAAGCCGCTTCTTTCTCTGTAAAGGGGGGATAATGCTAGCACCTGCCTGACAAGGAGGCTGCAGGGAATCGGTAGATAATAGGAGGGAAACGCTCAGCTCCTCGTGGGCATGCGGGGGGCCCATGACTGATCCAAACTGGGAGGATGAGTCAGAGTGCTAAATTCATCATTTCCTGCTTCCTCCTTGTGGAAGCTCACAATGAAATCCCAAAAGCACAAGCCAAAAATATGGCATTGAGATTCCCACAGCTCAGACTGCCATGTCCAGGGTGTCACCGAGCTTCCTGGCGGGAAAGGGGCAGAGGGCGCCGGCACCCAGGGCGGCCGTGGCCAGAGCCCCACCAGAACTCTCCAGCCTCGTGCAGCTTCTCACTTGCCGTCAGAGGCAGGTGTTGTGTGTCCTGCAGCCATACCTGGAGGGCAGTCAGCTGCCCTATGTCGTCAGGAAGAGCTGACAGCTGATTATCGTGAAGATCCAGAACCTGCAGGAGGAAGACAAGCTAAGGGGTCATAGTCACCAACGGAGAAAGCCCGTAGACCTCTGGCTCCGGGGAGGCGAGAAGATACCGGGGCCCCTTCCTGCCTCTGGTGTTGAAACAACACCAGCCCCTCCCTCTCCCAACTACGTGATCATTCCATCTCAGCTCCTTTTTCAAAACCATTTCTTCCTTTTTCTTTATCAAATACTTATTTTTAGCTGTTGAGTGAAAACAGTATGCTATGAAACGGTATGCCTAAGTATTTATGTTAAAAAGGAAAACCCTCAGAGTATAAGTACGTATTTATGTAGAAAAAGACTATCAAGTATGCAATAACATACTGACAGTGGTTCTCGAGTGTGAGATGACATTTTTCCTCCTTTGCTTAATTGTATTTGCTAGTTCTTTTAGCAATACAAATGAGCAAAAAAGGCATAGGTCATATATATGAGTACATAAGTATGTTTCATTTACATATATATGAAGTAGAAATATACACAAGTACAAAATAAATATTTAAAAAATGTATAAAATGTTATTTGTTTTACTACAAAAAAACGAGTGTTGGGCTAGAATAATAAAGAGAAGTAAAAACCACCCCAACTCCTACAAACCAGAGTTAACCACAAAAACCACTCTGACGCCTGATGCTGCCATCCTTTTCTATGGAGTGAGCCCACGGTCAGCTCATGTTCACGTGGAATAATCCCGAGGCCACAGGCCACATGTACTGTGAATATGTCCCAGTCCCTGTCCCGGAGAGGCTGACAGTCAGGAGGAAGTCAGCTCCCATCACGGGGCTTTCACACCGACCGCATGAGGCCCCGCGTCCCTCCAGGGCCTTCTTGTTTGGGCTGGTCAGTCTTCACACTCTCTGTGAGTTCACGTGCTCTGAGTTTTATGCTTCGCCTTTCTACCTGTTGGGCAAGTTCCCCTGAAGGCAGGGCCTGTGGCTGGTTATCTCTGCAACCCCACCCCATGCACAGCACTCAGGTGCCCCATAAACTGTGCCAATCCAACCCCAGCCTGACTATTAAGTTAGGCCTGTGTGGCATAAACTTTAACAAAGGGAGCTTGGCCGTCACGTGGTACACCAGGCAGAGTCCCTGAGCCCTGGGAGAAGGACCCCAGTACCTTGATGGTTATGAGACTCAGGAGGCTGCAGGATTTAGGGAGCAGGGAAGTGAGGTGATTCGTGTGGACAACCAACACCTGTGTGGGAAAGATGTGTGGCGTGTCAGCCGGAGGGAGAGCGGCAAGCACGGCAGCCAGCCTGGTGTAGGATGCACTGCAGACCCCGCATGCCCGCTCTTCCCTGCTCTCCCAGACACTGCAATGGGGGACGTGGCTCAGAATTGTGGAACCTCCAAATGGGGAATCAGATGACCTGAAAGTCTGTAATTTCAAGGGTGGAAGGGATCTTTGAGGCCTAATGCTCCCTTCCATCCTGAGAAGGGTCCCTGTGCAGCTGCCTTGATCTTAACCTCCCCCAGCGTCAGCATCGTCACGTGGGGAACAGAGAATAACAAAGTACTTGCCTCCGAGGGCTGCCCGTATGATTAACAAAAAAACAGACAAAAAGGACTGAGCCCAGGGCTGGCTTGGGGTCCAGTGCTCAATCCGTGTCATCTGTTGCTGTTTTTATAGCATCGACCCCCACACAGAAACTTCTAGTGTCAAGGAGCTCACCAGGCTGTTTCTATGGAACACTTCTTACCTCCCTTCATTAGACAATTTGTTTAGAATGCTCCTAGCTGCCTACATGCAAAGCCACGATGCCTTTCTGAAAACCCCTTCACTCCATTCTTACCCTCTCTGCTGGGTGACCAGAACTAAGTACAGCTTTCATTATTATGAACAAGGTCACCCTGTGTTTACTGTGACAGGCGTCATACCCGGTGCATTCCAGTCTCCATCTACCTACCTCCCTACGCGTCACTCTTTGAATTCTCATGCTACCTCTGTGAGAGTAGAACTAGAAAGAAGAATGTCTTCATTGCACAGATGAAAAAAAAGGATGTAAGAGTTGGTGGAAGTTGCCCAACTCACGAGGGCCAAGGCCAGGATGTGACCCAGGCCCAGCTGACACCAAACTCAACTCTTCCAACTGTGCAAACACCTACTTCAAACTGAAAGGGTGAAAATCAGGGAGAAGGGAGATGTCTACGCCAAGAAGACAGTGCCAAAAAGTCCCACCTGATTTCAAACAAGCAAACATGCAATAAACAAGTCTATGAAAATGAAGATCCACCTCACCTTCTTCTGTAGAACTTTGCATGTTGCAAAAGCTCCAAATGGAACCTAAGAGAAAGAACAGTCAGCGTCTCCCCTCCTGCCGGTTTTTGTTTTCTGAGCGGCACACATGTGAGGGAGAGATGGGGCAGGAGGTGATCAAGTGCAAAATCCTCATGTGCAGAGCAGCCGGGAGTGTGATGGGGGAGGCTGGTGAGGAATGCTGCTGGGATGTGGTCAGCCCTCCCCTGCAACCAGCTGGCGGTAGACCGCCCTGCCCGGCCCCAGCCCGCACACCATCCCCAACAATAGCTCTATCGGGGCAAAAGAAAGATCTCTGGTGCTATGCAGACGCTGGAGAAACCCAGATTCTTCCAGTTCCCTAGAAATCTGTGGGTACATTTTCTAGACTCCTTTATTCTCGTAGACTGTGTTGAGGCCACCGATCATCTTAATTCTTTTGAATAAGAACAAAATCCAAGAACACTTCACTTGACTGATGCTTCTGGTGTTCTAAAAGCCCTAGTCCACATCTGTCTTTCTCAGGAACATGTGATCCAAGAAAAAAGGACAGATCAACTTCACAGCCAGAACACCAGCCCCGATTTACCTCTGAGAGCTCACATTTAGAGATGTCAAGAATGTCGTCAGCCCCAGCTTCTTTTGCCTGAGAGTAAAAAGAATAATAAAAAATGCGTTCAAACAAAACACCTTGCAGAGCGGACAAACCAGCCAAAGAAACACAGGATCAAGGAACTGTAAGAGACCACAGACACCATCTGGTTCAACTAATCCATTTTGCAGGTGCACCAATGATCCCTGCTTCAGTGGGGCTTGAGGTCCAGCACGGAAGAGCAAATGAACAAGTAATGACAACTGTCATCAGTACCCTCGGGAGGGAAGTGGGAGGCACTCCCGAGTACCAGACAGGAGGCCTCACTGGTCTGCTTTGAGTCAGAGATCTCCTCTGGGGGTCAGGGAGGCAGATGGGAGGGAGGGAGCACACGGCTTGTTTGGGGGCAGCGTGGAGCCCCATTCCATGAGGGCAGAGGCGGAGATGGACTCAGGAAACCCATTTTCCCTCACCAGACACATCTGATACTCCAGGCGTTTCCGAGCCTCTTCACTGGGTTTACGCTTCCGGAAGAAGAGCGGCATTCTTTTTTCTCTCCCTGGAGTAATCTTCAGGACTCTAGGGCACAGGAGAGAAATCAGGGCCTGGGGACCCAGGACAGGCAGCACACTACCACAGAACACATAGCTGATCTGCCGGACTGTATGACCCTTGATGGCAGTGTCTGCATCCATCTCAGCCATCCATCTGTGCCATGAGCCCAGCACAGCAGGTCTTTCTAAGGATGCTCTTTGAAAATGTGTAACAGATGGGACCGATGAATCACTTCTAGTTCCTGAAACACTGTCAGAGTGGCATCGGCAAACCAAACACTGCACCAGCTACATCATAAGCAAAGAGATCTCTTAATTGAATAAAAATTCCAAGGCAATCCTCAGACACCTTACCACCCTCACAGCTACTGTTCCATCTGATTCTCACCACACCCCTGTTTAAAGTGATGAAAGGGGCACATGAGCTCAGTGATCTGGTTATATGGCCTGGATTGTAGCAAAACCAGTCTGGAGCTCTGTTCTCTCGAGTCCTGATACTGTGGGGTTTGCCCAACTCCTTCATGCTTGAATAACTTAGCACACACTAATTACAGTGTCCTGAACTCAGAAGCCAGTTGCTTACTGCCTGCCCAGTACTTGCAAGTATCAGCACTTGATAAGGGATAACAATGGGCCCAGGAAGCAATCATCCAGGAAAGCTTATGGTTAACAGCACAGGCTTTGGGATGAAATGTAACTGAGTTTATGGCGGTTCCTCAAAAAATTAAAAACAGAAATACCCTACGACCCAGCAATTGTACTACGAGGTATTTACCCCAAAGACACAAAGGTAGTGATCAGAAGGGGCACCTGCGGCCCAATGTTTATAGCAGCATTATCAATAACAGCCAAACTATGGAAAAAGCCCAAATGTCCATTGATTGATGAATGAATAAAGAAAATGTTGTGTGTGTGTGTGTGTGTGTGTGTGTGTATACAGATATACACACACACACACAATGGAATATCACTCAGCCATCAAAAATGAAATCTTGCCATTTGCAATGATATAGCTAGAGTGTTACTATGCTAAATGAAATAAGTTAGGCAGAAAAAGACTAATACTATATGATCTCACTCATATGTGGAAATTAAGAAAAAAACAGATGAACATATGGGAAGGCATAAAAAAAGAAAGAGGTAGGCAAACCATAAGAGGCTCTTAACGATAAAAAACAAACTGAGGATTGATAGAGGGAGGTGGGTGGGAGATGGGCTGAATGGGTGATGGGTATTAAGGACAGCCCTTGTTATGATGAGCACTGGGTGTTATATGTAATTAATGAATCGCTAAATTCTATTCCTGAAGCCAGTATTACATTGTATGTTAACTAACTAGAATTGAAATAAAAAATTGAAATAAAAAAGAATGTAACTAAGTGGGTTTAAATCCCAGATCTGCCATCCACCAACCATGTCACCTTTGTTCAATCTCTCTGAGTCTCAGTTTCCTCATCTGTATAATAATCTTACCAATACCTGGTTCTGGGAGGATCCAGTGATTTCATATATGTAAAACTCATAGCACATTACCTGGCACATAATCACTGCTCAATCAATGTCAGCCACATAGCACTATACAGCCGACAAATATTTATTCAGGGCCCACTACAGCTAGGGGGAAGATGCAGTTGAAAAAGATACACACCCAGTCCTCAAGGGGAGGGGCAGAGATCACAGGTTTCCTTCCATAGGGGCCTGGGCAGTCTGGGGAGCCTGCCAACCTGCAGAGCTGGCTCAGGCTCCTCTTGTCACCCCACCCGCCAGCAGGGAATGGGGAATAGTCTAAAAACAGCCCTCCCCCATCCCTCCCAGATGACAAGCTCTTCTGCTCCCCAAGGACTAACCCTCTCTCGTCCCCTCCCCAAAGTCCAGCCCTCCCACCACCTCCCCCACAGTGCTCATCCCTTCTCCATCCCTCCCATAGATCAGCTCTTCCCAACCTGCTCCCCGATGTCCACTCCTCATCCATTCCTTCCCCCAACGTCTAGCCCATTGGGAAGAACCACACCCATTCTCCCCAGGCTGGAGTGGGGAGAGCCCCACCTGGCTTTGTTGGTGGACAGGTCACCGATGCTCCTTCCCACGGGTGGACCTGAAGGCAGGCAGATCACTCGTAGGGCTTGGTCATGGACACAGGGTTGCAGACCACCGGGCACGAGCCCGGGCGGAGCCGGAGTCTGGTCTCCTCCAAACGCAGAAGCTGGGGACCGAAACTCAGAATCTCAGAAAGTCATGCAGACCAGGATGACGAAGTCTAAGACTCAGAACCGTAGAATCTTGGAATTAAGAGTTGGACCAAATTTAGACCCGAATGAAATTGTTTCGATAACCAAAATGCACACATCACGAAGGAGCTAAAAGGGGACCGGGGGTCGCCATGGCCCTAGGGTCTCGGAATGGGGATGCAGACCCCTTAGGGGAGGGGCGGGGCTTTGCGATTGGGCTACAGGGACCAAAGGGTGACCCTCACGATAACGGAGAATAGAGAACAGCGGGGCCCTGGGGCAGCCTCTCTTGTTTGCCCCACCTCAGGCGAACCTCCCCGAACCCCCCCTTCCGAAGCCCCAGTTACAACTCACCGCGGAGCAGGCGTCAGCCTCAGGCACCTGCCCACAAGTAACATGGCGGCAAGGGCGTCGCTGGGAGGCTGGGCGGAGCCGACGGTTCTCGCGAGAATCGCCCTTTCCTGCCTATATCCGGCGGAGTCAGAGGGCTTTCCGGTCTTTTGGCTTTCGGCTCGGGGAGGCAAGGGTGCAACTTTCTTCGGTCGTCCCGAATCCGGGTTCATCCGACACCAGCCGCCTCCGCCATGCCGCCTAAGTTCGACCCCAACGAGATCAAAGTCGGTGCGTGCTTTAGATATGGCTGGGGCTGCGAGATGGAGCATCCCTCCTCCCCGCAGCCCGTCGGGCCTCCGGCCCAGCCGCCGTTGCCTTTCCCAGGCCGGGCTTTTTTAAGTTGCTGCCTGCTAGAGGCCTTTGCAGTGCAGCAGTCAGGGCGCTGTGAGGTCCTGGCCGAGTCTGACTCATTCTGGGCCTCAGCTTCCCCACGTGTAAATGGGGAGGGAGGACCGCACGCCTTAGGGTAAGGTTTGTGGCCGGGCGCGTCCCCCCTCCACTGGGTTGGCCGGCGGCTGGGCTGTCTCTACGCCGGCCCGGTGCAGGCCTCGGTAGCCGTAGCTGAGCCGAAGGCCGCTGTCCCACGTGGCGCTTTGAGCGGTCCACGTCATGGGGCAGGTGGCTCGCCCGCTGCGGTTGGGTGGCTTTCTTCGCTCGCAGCTGAGGCTCTTGGTGCTGTTCCGAGAATCGACAAGTGGTGTGGTCAGCCCCAGAAGGATTCGGAGAGAGGGCTGTGCCGCCGGGCTCCCTCTACAGGGACACTGATCTTTTCTTTCTCCCAGTGTACCTGAGGTGCACCGGTGGCGAAGTCGGTGCCACGTCTGCCCTGGCCCCGAAGATAGGCCCGCTGGGTCTGGTAAGTCATCCTCGTGGAGGAGGGTGGTTTCTTAGCTTGCATTGGCTTGTGCAAACGAGACTGGATCTGAGGTGCCTTCCACGTTGACGGATTGGCAACCCCTGCTGCACCTCCGAGCCTCTGAACTGGAAGTGCTCCCATAACAAGGTCTTATACGAGATTGGAACGTGCCGCTTTGAAGCTGTGACTTTCACTCTCCAGGGTCAAGATCTTAACTGCGGCCTTCAGCGTACCTGAGGTGTGGGCCAGAGGTCTTGCGTGAAGGTTTAGAAGAGTAGCTTAGTGACACTGGGCAGCCTGCTTAGCCTGTTTTCTAGTCAGGGTAATGGGCGTATCACCGATGGGGTTAAATATCGGTAGAGAGGATTAAATGGGATGTGGGTTTAAAATCCTGGTGAACTTAACATAGAAGCTTGTATAACTTATTAACATGACCAGCTTCACTGATGACCCCCTCCCTATTTATCCACTTCTCCATTTTGTGCTTTTACTGAGCTTGCATTTCTCTGAATAGTATTAGGCCTTTATTTCTTGGACGTTGGTCTCCTGAACCAAACATTGTTCCCACGTGGTCTTGCTTAACCAGTGTGTTAGCACTTTTCCTTGGCTCTCCATTTAGTTGGCACCCGCTGAACATCTTTCCTGTTTAGGCTAGTGGTCGTTAGGAAGTCTTAAGTAGTAAATGCCCAGATCCCATCCTTGCGGAAACCTGGTGTCTTTAGAACTCTCCAGGTGATTTGAATGTAACCAGTGTTGGAAATTGCTACGTTACCACATGGGTCCTTATGGGAGGGTAGGTAGGTAAGGGACTTTGCCATCTTATCACCCTGGGCCTACATCCCCAAACAAACTTCACCTCTAGCCCCATCTCCCCGATGTCTGCAACTGTGATAGCCATGCCTTGATTTGGTAGGTGCAGTTATGTGCTTCAAACAGTGCTCTGTGTGCTGGCCAGGGTGTTAGCCAAGTGAGAGGGATGGGTTTGCAGACTGTACATCAACTTAGAGCACAGTGTGATGATATACCTTTCTTTCTCTAGTCTCCAAAAAAGGTTGGTGATGACATCGCCAAGGCAACCGGTGATTGGAAGGGTCTAAGGATTACGGTGAAACTGACCATTCAGAACAGACAGGCCCAGGTACTTGGTTTGAGGGGGAGGGCAGAAGTAGCAACCCTCTGGGATTCTTGGGGGTAAGGTTTTTGCCACCTGCCACCAGTGGTGAGCTGCTGAGGACAAGTTTAAATGTGGGGAAGGCTTTTTTTGAGAGCATGGATCAAGAAAGCAAAGATGTGGGCCTGATACTAACTCTTGTCACCTGTGTGACATTGGGCAACTCACTGTGTCTCTTAGGCTAGGACCTGTTTCGATTGTGAAAATAACTCGAGAATGTACAGCAAACCCAGTCTGGCCCGTGTGTTTTGAGAGCCAGGTTGCAGTATTGATGGTCTTCTTTAGAGGGTGGAATGGGGCTTATTCACATGGAGAATCTCTTCTGCAGATTGAAGTGGTACCTTCTGCCTCTGCCCTGATTATCAAAGCCCTCAAGGAACCACCAAGAGACAGAAAAAAGCAGAAAAACAGTGAGTGGCCTTTTCCCTGGTAATTTTGAGAGTGGTGTCATCTCCCCAGTGTGATAACTTAGCATGTTTTCCCTTTAATGAAACCTAGGGAGAGGTGTAGAGGGATTTGATAAGCTGTTAGCCAGGCACCACCAGGAAGTGTCATGTGGCTCCCCAGTCCCTAACGTGAGGCTGGCCCTAATCAGTGCTTGCTGAGGGAAACAGCAGTAGGGTGAAGTGATAATGATAACCAGTTAGCAGACCACTTCTGAGCTGGATGATGCTCTGAACAGCTTAACCCCAGTAACCAAAACTTGTCTTTTTTCATGTTTAAAATAGTCTCATTTGTATAAGATTAGCAAAGACTTGTTTTTTGCCCCAGCCACCCGCCACTGCACCCGATCAGTTTCTGTTGGCTGGTGCAATCCAGTGGTGAGCTGATAGCAAACCCCAGCTTAGGAAACAGGGTTGTTCTTCATGTGGATGACTCTGTGCCGAAAGCATGGGAACAGCCTGGAAGTGAAGACGAGGGAGTGCATGATGTCTGCTCTGGCCTTGGGTTGTGACCAAGCTTAAACGCTGTTTTTCTTTTCTGCAGTTAAGCACAGTGGAAATATCACTTTTGATGAGATTGTCAATATTGCCCGACAGATGAGACACCGATCTTTAGCGAGAGAACTCTCTGGTAAGTGGACAACATGGAACTGCCTTGTTAATATGGGGTGTATTCACTGTGTGGTAGCATTTCCCAATTTGAAGGGACGTTACTGTTAGGATCCACAATTTGGGTGGCAGAATGGCTTGGTATCGGTGAATATCGGGGGCTGGATGTGTTTTAAGTCTGCATATCAAGGGACTGGTGGAGATTTTGTATTAAGAGCTTACGTAACTAAATGGAGTTCTGAATCTTGGATTAGAGGAGCGGGAATGTCATTCCATAAAACAGGATTAATTCCTCCTGCTGTGAAACTCTCAAGTATTTCCCCATGGGTATCTGAGGATCGTGAGGGACTGAAGCTCCTCTGATGCTACTTTTCTTAATTCTAGGAACCATTAAAGAGATCCTGGGGACTGCCCAGTCTGTGGGCTGCAATGTAGATGGCCGCCACCCTCATGACATCATAGATGACATCAACAGTGGTGCGCTGGAATGCCCGGCTGTAAGTGACTTCTGTTTCACTTGCCTGAAGCAGGGTGAGAGCTGGAGGAAGGCTAATGTATTCATGGATAGGCTGGAACAGTTCTAGAAATGGTCAGTAGTGGGTTTGGACTATAAGATTTTTTTGTCCTACTGACATACTGCTTTTTTCTTTCCCACAGAGTTAACTACAAAGGAAAATGTTTCAATAAAGGATCATTTGACAACCAGTGGACCTTTTGATGTGGCCTCTTCCTTGGGGGAGCTAGCTCCTTTGTGGTTAGATGGTGGGCCAGTGGGGCCAGGGTGGCAGAAGCTGTGAAGTAGCTGTTTGGGTAGCAACTTCCTTCTGGATGACAGATTGATGCCCTGTATGGGACTAGCTCAGAGAAGACACCTAGAAAGGAAGTTCTTGGCCTTCTGTAGGCTGCATATATGTGGAACTCTTCGTAAGAATAAAATTCTTTGCCAAAAAGAAAACTCGTACCTCAGCATGATTCATCATGGCAAGGAATCTATCCCATATCAGTTTCAATCTTGAGTTGGGTTAAGGGCCCATAGCCCTTAATGCAAGCAAGCCCTCACCATCAGTTCCAGTGTACAGCCAGGCTTCAGGGGCACTGATGTGAAAAAAGGGAACCTGACCTTTGTCTCGAGTCCCTGAGGGCCATTTTCTAAGGGCATGTTTTTGTCTTTCCGAGTCTTGCTCTTTTTCATTAGTTATGTTCCTTTTGACTCGAGCTCATGACTCCTACTACTTTTAAGTGTGTGGTAAATAGAAGGATGAACCAAAATACCTGGGTACTGGGGTGAGCTATACCTGAGTAGCTTAGAGGGGCTTCTGGGTACCAGCCTAAAGGGAAGGGCTTAGGAGTAATTTACCCAAGAACTTAATGTTCTTAGCATTAATTGTATTCTTGTCTTAAACTTGTCAATAGGCCTTTAAAGTAGGTGGGTTTTAATTTTCTCCCCTCCCCCATAAGCAGGGTTGGAGAACTGTAGTGGGAAGGATTACCTGAGAATTCAGATCAATGAGGGAAGGATAAGCCTTCCAGGACCTGTGCCAAGTGACCAGGAAACCAGAGCTAGAGGCCTTGGGTGATGATAGCGGAATATGACTCAAGTCAAATGGCTACCTAAACCCTAAACCCAAACCACATGGGGTTATTTCGGAGATGAAGTCATGCAGGCTGGGTATGAGGATGGCACATCAAAAGGCAAGACCCAGGATGCGGCAAGGGAGAAAGGGGGCCAATAATGAAAATCTTGCTGTAAAGGAAACTTCTCCAGGAAGGGAAATGAAGGCCCCACTGGCCCATGAGCCAGGGAAAGATGGTAGGTCTCAGGTTGTCCTAGTGGCTCCACAGAGGGGTATACCACACTGAGGCATTTCACTGGCTTCCTCTAGATAACCCTCAGCCTGTTCTTACCTTCTGGGTGTTTTCTTTACAGCAGCAGCAAACACTTGAAGGTCTCAAGTAGAGACTGGGCCTGGCAATGTCCAGATGTTCCTATATAGAGCTTTGAAGAGTGGATATCCCTCGCCCACCCCTGCTGAGATTACAACATGAAGAACCCTTCCTCAACTTGAATTACGCCCTATTATGGAGAAACTTCATTCCTGTCCAGTGTTGGTTCTTTTAATAGCCCTCATGCAAGAACCATCCCTGAAATACCTGGCCTTTAAGAAAGAATGAAGTTCTTCACTCATTGGTCACTTATTCCTAATGGTTTCCAAAATGCAGTTTGGCTCACTAAATGGAGGTAAATCTCCAGTATGATTTGAGTTGGGTTCTTGATGCTTGAAGAGTTGAGTAAGAAGAGGGCTCCTGAGACTTTCCACCTGCAACATGTAAAATCGGGGCTATTTATTAAAGGTGCTTTTGGTGTGGCTCTGAGCTACAGACGAAAACTCCCGACGTCTCCAGATGTTTTCAAACTACCTGCATTTCCTGCCAGGTCCCCACCCACTTTGGTCCTATCTCTGGTTACTCTCCAGCATGGAGTCTCTGGTGTCTGATGAAAGCGGAGCTACACCGGAAGGCCTTCCCACACTCCCTACATTCATAGGGCTTCACACCAGTGTGAATCCTCTGATGCTGACTAAGGGATGAGCTCTGGTTAAACGCCTTCCCACACTCATTGCACTCATAGGGTTTTTCTCCTGTGTGAATTATATGATGTCGAATAAGGGCTGAGCTCTCACTGAAAAATTTCCCACATTCATTACATTTATATGGCTTCTCCCCAGTGTGGGTCTTCTGGTGGATTATGAGATTTGTACTTTGGCTGAAGGCCTTTCCACACTCGCTGCACTTGTAAGGTTTCTCTCCCGTGTGAGTCCTCTGATGGTTTGTGAGGTTTGCGCTCTGGCTGAAGGCCTTTCCACATGCAGCACACTTATAGGGTTTCTCCCCGGTGTGGATTCTCTGATGCTGAATAAAGGCGGCACAGTAACTGAAGGCCTTCCCACACTCGCTGCACTTGTACGGCTTCTCCCCTGTGTGGGTCCTCTGGTGGTTTGTGAGATTCGCACTGTGACGGAAGGCCTTCCCACAGTCGCTGCATTCATAGGGCTTCTCCCCGGTGTGAATCCTCTGATGCTGAACAAGAGCTGAACAGTCACTGAAGGCTTTCTCACACTCGCTACATTTGTAGGGCTTTTCTCCGGTGTGAGTTCGCTGGTGCTTTGTGAGGTTTGCGTTCTGGCTGAAGGCTCTTCCACATTCGCTGCATTTGTAGGGTTTCTCTCCGGTGTGAATCCTCTGGTGCTGAATAAGAGACGAGCTCTGGCTGAAAGCCTTCGCACACTCACTGCACTCGTAGGGCTTCTCCCCGGTGTGAGTCTTCTGGTGCTGAGAAAGGGAAGAACAGTAACTGAAGCCTTTGCCACACTCGCCACATGTATAGGGTCTTGCTCTGTGGGGCTTCATAATAGGGGAATCCTTCCTGAAGCTCTGTGTGTGTGTTTCCCATTTCCGGGGTCTCACTTCTGTAGGAACTCCCTGCTGTGGAGAAAGGACTGGTCTCAGGTTGAAGCTCTTCCCCAGTTCAGTGTTCCCGTGAGCAGACTCCCCAGGGGGCAGCTCTATACTTGTGTCTTGGAATGGATCTTCAGAAATGTCATGCTCGGGTGGTGATTCAGACATAATCTTCCAGTCTGAAAAACATTTAGAAAAGCATTTTTCCCCCCTTCGGTGGAAGAAAAGGTACTACTGAAATACAAAACGCTGATGGAGTTTGGCCGAGCTCCCATGCAGGTAGGTCTGATGCTCCACCCCTTTCACCAGAACAGCTGCCTCACATTTCTGTTCTCAACTGTAAATATTGACCAAGATGGCTCTTCAGAGACATCAGCACACCTTACTCCCTTTCCTAAACTGCCAAGGGATACAGAAGTTTACCCTAATCTCCCTCAGATGCAATGCTCCCGTATTTCTGACCCTTTCCTCTGGCAACTACTGGACAGTCTCCACTTGTCTTCTTAGTCTCACAATTCTTGGTGTGGTTTTGGGCAATCTGTTTACCAGGTTTAAATAATTCACTTTACAAAGCTGATGATCAGTGCCAGCAAGATGAATTCTTTCACCTATCAGCTAGATTTCAAAATTCTACAATGTCGCTAGGGGTGCAGCATCATGCGATCTTACACACTGGTGTGACCACCTTTCTGGAGAGCAATCTGGTTGCATGTGTCAAGAGTCTAAAATGCTGGCATGAGAACCGCAGCTGTAAGAATCTGTCCTAAGGAACGAATGAGAAATTACACAAAGCTGTGTTGACAAAAGCGCTCACAGCATTACTTGCCAAAGAAAGGCAAACACCTAAATAAATGTTTAATAAAGGAATGTCCACAGTATAGCCAACAGAGGAACCCCTATAGAGGCCATGTCTGAAATGGGTACACTATTGTTCCTTCTGCAGAAAAGTATTTGCTGAGGAAACACTGCCAAGATACACAGTGTGAGTGTAAACAGTGTTGTCTTTGGGTTGTGGCATCGGGTAATTTTTATTTTCTTCAATGCTTATCTGTATTTTTTAATGTTCTCCAATGTCAGTATTATAAAAAAGATAAAAACCTTTCAGAGAACATGCAGTGATAAAAAGAAACCTACCGTTACATGAAAAAAGGAGCATGTAAACTTACACTGTTATTTCTACTTTAGAAAAATGTACAAGCTCTGGTCTGAGCCTCCCCATTAGGGGGCACCTGGCTGGCTCAATCGCTAGAGATTGTGACTCTTGATCTTGGGGTCATGAGTTTGAGCCTCAAGTGGGGGTTGGTAGAGATTACTTAAAAAAAAAAAAAACAACCTTAGAAAACAAAAATATATCACTGCATTTGTTATATGAAGAAGATGGAAGGGACCTCTGTGTGGTGGGATGATAGGGGAACTTGATTTTTTTTATCCTGTTCCAAATCTAAAATTAACCTATTTTACTAGATAAAAAGTCATTTTAAATAGAATAACATTGCTTTTATAATCGGAAAATAGGTACTTTTTAAAAGAAGAGTTAATGATTCTTAACCCTTTCTGGGATCTCCCTCATTTTAAGAGAAAACTTTATAACGTGAGTACTGTATACTACTGGGAAACTGTGAAGCGTAAGGCCCCATGCACCTCTGTCTCCGACACTGGGGCTTGAGAGTAAGGAGGTGGAGTTTCAGGGAGGGCTATGGAGTTTCTTTTCATGAGCGTCAATTTTCCTGAAGATTCGTGCGGTTTCTACTTATTTCTCAGAGGAGAGAATAGCAAGGTTAGTTCTGGGTGACCTTTATTTGTATTTCTATGTGGAATCTTGACACAGAGAGCTTGGGTTTAAATCTTGGCTCCACCTCTTACTAGCTATGTGATTGTGGGCAAATCTACTTCTTGGATGCATTATCTATAAATGTAGCTCTCTCACAGAATTACTGTGAGGATTAAATGAGTTAAAACACATAAGGAACCCTGAGGGACAGTTAAATGTCATATGAGTGCTTGTTATCATCTTAGGCTTTTTCCTTATAAACCTTCTGAAATGGTTTCCCTCCAGAGAGCATGTGCGTACTAATGCCCAGTCTACCATGAACACAGCAGTCCTGGGGCATCTTCTCCATGTAATTCAGTAGTTGATCATATGTGACTTTGACAGCTCTGAAAACTTGACCATCTATCAGAAAAGATGGAAAGAAGAGGAAAAGTGCCAAGAAAAGCTGCAGAAGGGGAAAGGAACAATTCAGGAAACTGCATGATGCTCATGCATCATCCTATCTCCGCCCACCTTACCTCTTCACCTGGCTCCTGTAGGAGACTAAGGATGTCCACACCAAATGTGCCCCAAACCGAACAACTGGTTTTCCCTTTCCAGCCTGTGTCTTCGTCTGTCTTCTTGTTCATGGTTCTGCTCAGGCCAGGGTCGTCCTTAATGCCCCTACAACCCCCTCACAACCAATTCACTGGCAAGTCCTATTGGCTTTCACACCTAAAATGTCCTGAATCCTTTCTACCAGCCACCATCCTCTCTCCCTGGAATGTCTGCAACAGACTCCTAACTGATCTCCCTGTTCCTACTCCTGAACCCTGGAAGTCTTATTCTCCATATGCAATTTTTAAACACAAATCAAGTATGGTCCCCTTCCTGCTCAAAACCCTCCAGGGCTTATCTTACTATGTGAATAAAACCTGAATGCCTTACCATGGCCTCCAAAGCCCTGAATGATCTGTTCCCTGACTACTACTCTCCCCCGGCTTACTGAGTCCTTGGGTCTTCTGATCCTAATATAAGTCAAGCTCATCCCCACCTCAGAGCTTCAACACATGCCATAGCCCAGAGTGTTCCTCTCCCGGACACTCACATGGCTGGCTTATTCTCTTCCTTCAGACCTCAGCCCTGACGTCACCTCCTCCAAGCGGTCTTTCCTAGTCACCTGACTTACAACAGCTCCCAACTTCCATCTGTATTCCCATTCTCACCTTCATTACTCCCCATCACTATTCCCTTATCCTGCTTTCCTTCAGAGTATGCCTCACTATCTGACATTATATCAGTAATTTTGTTTATTCATTTTATGTTCCTCACATCACAGGATATAAGCAGGGGCTATGTCTCGTTCTCTGTTTTACCTTCAGTAGCTAAAGCATTCCAGGCATTTACCAAATGTGCTTAATGAGTATTTGCTGACTGAGTAACAAATTCAATGTGAAAAAGGCAAACTGACCAGCTGGGCCTGGGAAAATGCTAACATCCACAACAGAAGTTCCTAAAGCAAGCAGTGAGGTGAAGGTATTTAAAGACCTGGGTCTGCCATCGTGGCGGGGGTAGGATGGGGTACCGGAGGGCTCTGAAAGCAGCCCAGAACGGCCGAGCAATGCCCAGGTTGCTGTGAATCTCAGAGCAGAGGTGCAACACCACGGAAGCAGGGTATTAGTTACTCCAATAGCCAGACTTGAAACTTTTCTCAAACTACTTCACGATCATACAGCTAATACAGCACTCCATAGTTGATAACTTTTTTTCATGTATATTAGTTTGTAAAATCAGATTTGATGATAACACCCCTTCCCAAGTTGTTTCTAATAACGTGCTGATCTGACCTTCTTAGGATCTTGAAACTCTCTGAGGCTGTGATGAAACCTTTTTCCAGAAAAACTCAGCCATTGCCCTAGCCACATAACCCCACATTCAGTTTCTGAAATTCTACACAGGGCGCACCGCCTGGGATACAAGGCCCCACATGGTGGGCATGGTGCTGGGCAGCAGAGGGACCACCGAGGCTCCTGTAAAGGAAGGATTTCAGCAAGCTTGAGTGGTTCCTGGGTAACAACAGGGCTGAGGTAATGTGTGACAGGGTGTTTAGAAAGTAGACAGTAAGATGGGAAGCAGGAGAGTTCTGATTGTGCAGAAAATCTGCCAGAGACTTTGTTTTTACTGCCTTGCAACAACAATAATCAGAAAGGAAGATATAAAGCATTAGGCTACACTTTCAAATTGTAAGCTTTGTCACCTTAAAATTCATTTGTACTTCTGAGGCTTTAACTTTTAAAATATCAGAAGTGGCTGGAACCTCAGGGAGAAGCTCGTGAGGCCCGTCCAGAGGTCACACATCCACAGGGGCTGAAGCATGAAGGTGGGGGTGGGGTGGGCAGCCTTGGATGAGGAGCAAGAGATAAACACAGCAACTACGGCTTCCCTTTTGTTTTCTTCCTGAGGTCCTCGTATAAGCCCTTTAGGCAATTCTAGCAGGGTCACACAGAGGGAGAGAACGCATCCAATTAAGGGCCAGAGAGGGGAGTAGCAGTAGGTATCACAGCTGGAGGTATGGGTAAAGGTGGGCACCTGAGAGCCTAAGTGAGGTGAACCCCAAGCAGAGAACGTGCTAGGCCAGCAAAGATGACTATTCATTCCCCCCGAGGCCAGCAATACCACCTCTGGTCCCAAATATCTCCCAGCCCAGGGGAACTCTGCCAGGAAGAGGTGTGGAATAGTGGGCTTTGGAATCAGACAGACCTTGCTTCGAAGGCCTGCCACACCACTTTCTAGCCGTGAGGCTCTGAACCAGCAAGTCGGCCTCTTTCAGCTTTAATTTCCTCATCTGTACAATGGGGGTTATAATATCTACCTCATGGGGTTATCAAATGCACTAATGTGTATTTCAAAAGGGCTTTTGCTCTCAAGACTCACTGGCTTCAGTGCCTGCTCACTTACCAGGACAGGTACTCCTTAGGCCTCCTCCCTCCAGCATCCATGGGCCTTCTTCCCTTTGTTCCAACTGGGAGTTCATGCTGGGCTGGGAAACTGGAAGTCCTGTTCAAGGGGAAAAACGGGCTTTAGAGATTTAGATTAAGTATAAACAGCCACCCAGAACTCAGGGAAGTGGAAACACTTAGGTTTCAGTTAGGAAACAGTTAGGTCATTTATTTCATTCATTCAACAAATATTTATTGAGCACATAACTGAGTCCCAGGCACTGGGGGATGCAGCAGTAAATAAGACAGATGAGGTACCAAGGAGGGGTCAAGTCAAGTCAGGGAATTAAGCCCCCAAAGCAAGTTATTTAGAACAACAGGAACTTACTGAATATGGAGGAACTGGCCTGAAGGTCACCCTACCCCTCCTGGGAAATAAGAAAACAGGGAGCTGCAGTCTCAGGGGGAGCAAATGAAACTGCCTATTTCTCAAGCCGGAATGCAGAGACCTTTCACTAGGGAACCAGGAGGAATAAACACTATCCGATGTGTCAGAGCAACTCGGGATCCCTCAACACTGGAAAGTGCCACAGATATTCAGAACTGAGTAGAGTCTACATTTCAAATGGCTTCCTTACCCAGCAGGACCAGATTCCTGGCATTTTCTGGTATCCCCTCCTTGAACCTTGGAGTCCCCCTCGGAGCAGGGATCAAGTGCCTCCACCCATCCTGGGTAAAAGCTACAGTCACATTGCTGAAGGGCATGGACCCCTGAAATGACAAGCACATTCCTTCTTGCCCACTGGTCTCAGGATATGAGGCAGCTCTAGGCAGCTCAAGAAAAGCATTTATTGATCACTTTCTATGTGCCTAACACTATACTGGATACTGACGCACAAAAATAAATCAAATACAGTCTCTTTGCGTGTTTACAACTCTGACAGACTTTATATATAAATGGAGAGAATACATAAACAGCTATATTCATATATAAAAGAAGGAAATGGGCAGAAACGAACAGGTGCTCCAGAACTAAAATAGCCAGTGTAGACAAAACAAAATTAGGATGTATAAATTTATGCAATGAAAAATCAGAAAGAAATGTGAACGCTCAATTTTTCAGAGTGTTTATTAAATGTTCCCATGAACTTGGATATCACACAGTACAAAAGGAGAGCCAGACGTGTATGTGACTGCCTGTAGTAACATGTCAGAGAGACGGGCTGACCAGCTGCCAGGATAGCAGAGAAGGAATCCTGCATGGAGGACAGAGGAAGACCACAGAGAGGAGGTGACTGCTGAGCTGGCCTTGAAGGAGAAAGGCTGTCAATGGAGAAAGGGAAGGTTATCCAAGGCAGAGGATACTCCACGAGCAAAGGCATGGAGGTGAGAAAGGCCTCATGTCTGTTTTCAGTGCAAGTGATGGTACCTCCACCTATCTCGTGGGCGACACCAGAAACCTGGGTGTTACCTTCCCCTTTCCTGCAGCTCATCACAAATTACTGCATCTTCACCTTCCTTCACAGTATCACTAGATTTCACACATTTCTTTCCATGGCCCTGTCACTGCCTTATTTGAAGCCAGCATAATTTTCCAAATTATGACCTCTAATTTACTTGGTCTTCCGACCCATCCCTCATACTAAGAAATGCTGTACAACGGGACAAAGAGGGTCTTTTTTTTTTTTAAACCATGAAATATTTAAAACATTTGGGTCATTTTGTAACAGTCAAGAGAGTAAAATCCACCATAAAGATTTAAGCGTCACGAACTATGTAACGAACTACGTAACTAATAAAGAAAACACTGTAGGAAGTACAAGAAGAAATTTAAAATATTACAGCTGTGAGGTGTTAAAATAACTCAGTCATTAGCAGGGTTAATACAAAATAAACAACAAAATAAAGGTATGGAAGAACTGAGCAATTTAATTACTAAGGTTGAGCTAAGAGAGCCATAGAACCCTGTGTTCTGCAATTACACTACATCTGGCTGTTCTGGGTTGACAAAAGACACTCTGTCCCCATGGAGCACAGACCAGCTGAATGGGCAGACAGAGAAACCAAAGTGACAATTTGGGAATATCTAAGAAAATAAGACCCACAGCCAAACATTTTCAACATAAACAAGAAAGGGGGCGCCTGGGTGGCTCAGCTGATTAAGCGACTGCCTTCGGCTCAGGTCATGGTCCCGGAGTCCCGGGATCGAGTCCCACATCGGGCTCCTTGCTCAGCGAGGAGCCTGCTTCTCCCTCTGACCCTCCCCCGTCTCATGTACTCTCTCTCTCTCTCCTTCTCGCTCTCTCAAATAAATAAATAAATCTTAAAAAAAAAAAAACAAGAAAGGAAGAATATAAATGAGAAATTCAACTCAAGAGGTTAAAAGATCAAATTTTAAAATAAATCTGACAAAAGTGAAAGCAAAAAACTAAGAAAAAATCTATCACTAAGAGAACCAATGAGAACAATCCAAGAGCAGACTTTCTAAGAAGAAAAAGAAACAGGTCAATACCTAGTCTAGTCAGGAAAAAAGGGGAGAAGACAGTTCCTATCCTAGTAGAAGGACTATGCAAAAGAATACGCTAGAAATGATTCTGTAGCATACTCTTAATGGGAGGGAGAAACATTAATCACATTCTGTAAAGTGGAAATAAAAAGAAGATTAAAAGCAGGACAAACCCATTTTGGGAAAGTAGAAAAGGAAGACTATGGGGGCACCTGGCTGGCTCAGCCAGGGAAGCGTGTGATTCTTGATCTCAGGGTTGTGAGTTCAAGCCCCACACTGGGTGTAGAGATGACTTAAAAATAAAATCTTAAAAAAAAAAACAAAAACGAAAAAGAAAAAGAAAAGAAAAGGAAGAGGACTGAAAAGACACAAATGAAAATGATAAAAGTGTTTCATCTCTGTGGTTAATAAGGGTGAGTTTTTGGGTATGTTTTCTGTGTTTTTCAGGTTTTCTACAGTAAACACGAAGTCCTCTTATAATTAAAAAACAGGAACAAAAAAACCCTTTAATATTAAAAAAAAAAAAAAAGAGGCTGCCTCTCAGAGTACATTTCCAACTTACGTGGGCCCCAACTGTGAGGAGACCAGCTGCCATTCTTTCATCTCCTGTGCTTTCGTCTCGGGGAAGGGCAGTGTCTGCAGAAGGCAGCTCTGGAAGGAGAGAAACCAATGAGGCTTAGAAGTTACAGCTCACCAACCTAGAGTGTCACATTCTCACTGTGAAGAAGGGGGTTCCCGGGACATGGCAGGTTGCAGGGGACTCGGGCTGAATCTGCAGACCGATTTCTCCATTCCCCTTCCTACCTCAGAAATACCATCAGTTCACTCAGACGCAGGGAGTCATTAGAGTAACAGACTCTCAAGGAGCATAGGTCCCCCACCTACCAGCAGTGTGCAAATCATACAACCTTTCTAGGTCGCATTTCTCTCATCTGTAAATGGGGATGATAATCTCTTGTAAAGTTGCTGGGAAGATGAAAGAAAAACGCAAAGTAGCTGGCACAACGCCTCGCATGTAAGCACACAGCTTACAAACATTATCTACTGCTGAGTTTGTTGGGAGCAAGTAGCTCTGCAGATTTAAGATATGTGCCAACTCAAGAAAGATAATGACCAAGGAGGATTCATCGAAGGAAGGCAAGATTAGTTCATCATATGAAAATCAATCTGCATAATATACCAATGTAATAAAAAGGAGAAGACTCCACGTGGATCATTTCAATAAACACCAAAAAGACCATTCTGTAAAATCTGTCACCCTTTCCTGATACATTCAATAAACTGGGACGAGAAGAGAACATCCTCAACCTGATAAAAAACAACTATGGAAAACCCAGGTTTACATCATACTTAATAGTGGAAGACCGATACTTTCCCCAAAGATCAGGAACAAGACAAGGCTATCTGCTCTCACTTCTGTTAAGTATTATACTGGAGGTTCTAGCCAGGGAAATTAGGAAGCTGGGGGCGGGGAAGTCATTCAGATTGGAAAGGAAGAAGTACAATTATCAATATTTGTAGATATGATTTTGTATATGGAAAATCCTAAGGAGGGGCACCTGGCTGGCTCAGTTGGTAGAGCATGTGATTCTTGATCTCAGGGTCATGAGTTCCAGCCTCACATTGGGTGTGGAGTCTACTTAAAAAATACAATAAAATAGGGGCGCCTGGGTGGCTCAGTTGGTTAAGCAACTGCCTTCGGCTCAGGTCATGATCCTGGAGTCCCGGGATCGAGTCCCGCATCGGGCTCCCTGCTCAGCGGGGAGTCTGCTTCTCCCTCTGACCCTCTTCCCTCTCGTGCTTTCTGTCTCTCATTCTCTCTCTCTCAAAGAAATAAAATCTTTAAAAAAAAAGATTTTATTTCTTTGAGATATAAATAAATAAAATCTTTAAAAAAAAGATTTTATTTCTTTGAGATATAAATAAATAAAATCTTTAAAAAAAGATTTTATTTCTTTGAGATATAAATAAATAAAATCTTTAAAAAAAAGATTTTATTTCTTTGAGAGAGAGAGAATGAGAGACAGAGAGTACGAGAGGGAAGAGGGTCAGAGGGAGAAGCAGACTCCCCGCTGAGCAGGGAGCCCGATGCGGGACTCGATCCCGGGACTCCAGGATCATGACCTGAGCCGAAGGCAGTTGCTTAACCAACTGAGCCACCCAGGCGCCCTCAAAGAAATAAAATCTTAAAAAATACAATAAAATAAAATAACCCTGCTATAAAAAAATAAATAAATAAAAAGAAGAAGAAAAGAAAATCCTAAGGAATCCACAAAAAAAAAGCCCTATCACAGCTAAGTCCAGCAAAGTTGCAAGATACAAGACGGATATATAATAAAAAGACAACCCAATTAAAATTGGGCAAAGGATTTGAATAGACATTTCTCCAACCATATTTCTATACAGTAGCAATGAGCAATCCAAAAGTGAAATAAAAAAAAAAAATTCCATTTGCAAGAGCATTAGAAGAATAAAACACTTAGAAATAAATTTAACAAAGGAAATGCAAGACATGTACACTGAAAGCTACCAAACACTGTTGAAATTACAGAAGATATAAATAAATGGAAAGACATCTCATGGATTCATGGACTGGAAGATAAAGTTGGGATGGCAATGCTCACCAAATTATCTACAGAATCAATGTAATCCCGAACAAAATCCCAGCAGACTTTTTAATGGAAACTGATTAAGCTGATACTAAAATTCATCTAGAAATGCAAGTGACCCAGAAGAGCCAAACAAACTGGAAAAAGAAGTGGAAGAACTCACATTCACACTATCAAAACCTTGTACATGGGGTGCCTGGGTGGCTCAGTCGGTTAGGTGTCTGCCTTTGGCTCAGGTCGTGATCCCAGGGTCCTGGGACTGAGCCCCGCATCAGGCTCCCTGCTCAGTGGGCAGCCTGCTTCTCCCTCTCCCTCTGTCCCTCTCCCTGCTTGTGCACACTCTCTTGCAAATAAATAAAATCTTAAAAAAAAAAAAGGAAAACAACAAATGTTGATGAGGATGTGGAAAAACTAGAACCCTCCTACATTGCTACTGGGATTGTGAAGTGGTGTGGTCACTGAGGAAAACAGTGTGACAGACCCTCAGAAAGTTAAACAGAGGTACCATATGACCCAGCAGTTCTTCTCCTAGGCACACAAATAAGAGAAATGAAAACACATCCACACAAAAACTTGTGCACACACGTTCACAGCAGCATTATTCACAATAGCCAATACTGGAGGCCACCCAAATGTCCACAACTAAGGAACAAAATGTGGTATATTCATACAACGAAATATTATTCAGCCACAAAAAGGAATGAAGTACATTCATTCATGTTACAACACAGATGAAATTTGAAACATTATTCTAAGTGAAATAAGCCAGACACATATATTCTGTGATTCTGTTTTTATGAAATGTCCAGAATAGGCAAATCCGTAAGAACAGAAAGTAAAAATCCATAGACGAGGGGAAGAGGAAATGAGGAGTGATGATGGTTAATGGGTATGGGCTTTTTTTTTTTAAAGAGAGAGCACATATGTGTGCGGGTGGGGGTGGGGGTGGGGGTGGGAGGAGGGGCAGAGGGAGGGGGAAGGAGAGAATCCCAAGCCGACAGCCGGCTCCAGGCCTCACTCCCAGTTTGATCTGATGAAATGGGTATGGGCTTCATTTGGGGGTGATGGAAACGTTCTGGAATTAAATAGTGGTTGATGGTTGCACAACTTCGTGACTATACTCAAAGCCACTTTATTGTAGACTTTAAAAATGAATGTTATAGCACGTGAGTTATATCTCAATAAAAAATAACAGAAGAGGTGGTACAGCCCTCAGAAAAAGTACTACTAGGTCTGAATATTGGTCTTAGCACAGACCTCATGTTACTAAGTTGTCTCTAACTCCACTGTCCCTTCATGTCCTCTTTGGTAGTACCAGGAGGATGATAACCATCCCGCTTGCTGTTCCCAGGTCTCTGGGGGAAGACAACATAAAATGCTGGATGTGAAATTGGGACTTGAAGAGTTACAGACCAATAAAGGGACCCCTTGATCTAGGGGAGGATGGCACAGATCTCGGTGGTTAAGATTACATACACGTTTGTTCTGTTCAAGATGCTTTCAAAAACGTTATTTTATTTGATGCTTACAGTTCGTAGAGGTAAGCGAGGTAGTTAACGTTATTTTACCCTTTCCTCCACGAAGAAACACGGGTTAAAAGACCTAAACCGGTACCCCACAGCTTAAACAGGAATCCTAGCCTGATTCCAATGCCCCAGTATCCTCTTCGACTTCACAGTCCAACTGCGTTGAACCGGCCCTCAATCTCACGTGGAGCCAAAGGCTCCTGTTCCGAGAAGCCCTGGCTGCTTCACGAACGGCTGGCACATCAGAAACAACAGGAGACCCTGGATCGTCCCATTTTTCCTTCCCAGGGCCCATTTCTCTCGACTCACAAATGCCATCGGTGCATCAAGCAGATCGGGGTAAGAAGTAGGAAACTCAAGAGATTATTCAGGCCTGAGCTTCTCGAACTTTCTGGACCCTAGAATTCTTCACTCAAAAAAGGATTATCCCCAACCACTTGTGGAAAGGATAACCGCAGAGTTCTGGTCCCCGTCACACAGCTCTATCCGTGGGCAGGCTGGAACAAGACGCCGGATCTCCTGCAAACCCCTCCCTCTGCCACTCCTTCTCACCTCCTTCCTCCGGCATTTGGGTCCCACCTCGTGCCACCACCTCCCAGCAGTTCTCTGAGCCCCAGCCGCGCTCTGCAGGCCTGCTCTGACTGCTCCCGGCTTGGACTCTTCTCTCCGGCCTCTCCCCTAGAGGCCGGGTCTGAGCCTGCGATGCTGGGCCCTGGGAGCTCGGGTCGGGCCCGTCCAGCCAGGTCTCTGCAGTCTGCCCAGAGGCAGCCAGGCCTCGCGGCTCAGGAGTCCGTGGAGCAACCACCAGCCCGGTCTCAAGCAGAACGCCGCATGGAAAAACCCCCTGCCGGCTACTCCAGAACGCTACAGGCTGCCAGCTCGAGTTGAGAAACCGCCGCCGCGGACACTACCAAACACCAGGCCCAGCTCCCGCGCCAGCCAAAGAGGACGCGCTCCAATAGCACCACTTCCGGTCATGCGTACAGATCTCCCCGCCCCACCGGACTCCATTTCCCAGAAGTCTCCGAGCTCAGCTCCTGGCCAAAACCTGTTTCTCTGTGCCAGGTTTGTGGCCTATACACGCTTGTGGACTGTACTTCACAGAGAGGCTCCGCCTGTTCTTGCTCCCGGAATCTCTTATTTATCATGCTTTGTCCACATGCCATTCAGGTCCACCGGAATCCCACCGCGGGGGCCTCTGAGGCGGAAAGCAACTTGGTCGCGAAGGATCCTGGGAGCTGCGGTTCTAGCGCAGGCGCAGACCTACGCTGGCATTGGGGGCTTCCATTCTGCTTAATTCTCGTCCGTGCTTCGGCGTTCCGGGATACTGGGTCGCGGGGGTCCTCTCGTAACGCGACCTTCAGCTCAGGGCCTAACTCTAACCACCTTCAGGGTCCTCCAGCCTTTCAAAAGTTTGGGAAGAGGAAAGGAAAGGAGGGAAGGCCCCTCAGTGTGAGCAAGGCAGCCACGGGTTGGTGCCCTGGAACTCTCAGAATATAAAAACCTGTCAGCGGGAGGGAACTTCTTCAGTAATTTCAGGGGTAGAAGCCCTGAATTGTGTTAATAGTGTTCCATAAGCACTATTGCGGGAGGAGATTCGTAAGTATTCTACCCCTTGGAGGCTTCCGTGCTGTGCCAGAGGGTATTACAATGGGCTTCCTTAGAGCACTGATGACATTTTCCCCTCTTGCCTGTTGAAAATTATTCACTACTCCGGCAATTTTCTGATCACTAACTCAGTTTTGAGGCATTTTGACGTTAAGAAGATGGGAATGCGTTACCTGGGAAGCAGAAAAGAGTTTGGGGGTCCTAAGGCCTCATTTCATTTTGTACTGTCTGTCCCTTTCAGCCGCAGCTGGTAGCGTTGCCAGTAGAATTATCTTAAGTTCGTGGGTCTTCTGTGAATCTTGTTGGGATTCACTCCATTAGACAAGCCAACCCACAGATCTCTTTGAGATAAGATCTTCTCTACCTTGGGCTGCTGCAATTTTGGGCTTACAACTTTGGAGGCCAGACGTCTGAGATGGATCTCCTTGGGCTAAAATCAAGGTGTGGGGAGGGCTATGTTTCTTCTGGAGACTCTAGGGGAGGATCGCTTTCCTTGCCTTTTCCAGCTTGCACAGGCTGCCTGCCTTCCTTGGCTCCTAACCCCCTACGGTTGGTGCTGTTCTGCCCATGGCCACAAGGCGCAGCAGACGCTAACCCCATAACGGCCAGTCGGCAGTAGCAGTATTTCTTCCTCTTGGGATCCCAACCAGGGCCACTGGGAGGTAGCAGAGTGCTTCACTCCTCAACAGGTGCAATTCCGCCTATGGCCACTGGGTGGCGTTAAGGCATTAATTGCCTCCAGAATGCAGAAGCCAGGATTCTCCTGGAAGTTCTGGGGGCAGGGATTGGACGTGGAGTGGGTGTGGGGTGCGGTGCAGATTTTTACCTTGGGGTAAAGCACAGCTTCTGCTGCTGTACCTGTCCTTTGGGGATGTTCTATCTGCCCTCCATGGTCCTGTGCCGGGCTTCTGGGGCAGATTGAGGGCTGTCAGCTGGGGCTGGCTCTGGTCCCTGAAGCATCTTGTGCTCTGATGAGGAGTCCCCAAGGAAGTCTTAGGGAACCTCTGAAGAGCGTGTCTGTGTGTGTGTGTGTGTGTGTGTGTGTGTGTGTGTGTGTGTGTGTGCAGTCATCAGTAGCTGTAAATGGATGCTGGTAGCAGAGATGGTATGAGTAGGAGTTGCTGAGAAATCAGGGTAGGAAATAGAATATGAAGAGAAAAATGTGTAAAGATTTAACATATCCCTTTGAGGCACCCCTTGAGCATCACACCTTGCATGCAGCTCCCAACCTTCACCACAGCCTCACCACCACCACCAGCTAACATCATTGAGTACTTATTCTGTGTCATCCTTAGTTCTAGGTGCTTTACATACTTCTCTCCTTTCATCCTCACAACAGCCCCATGAGGGAGATAGCGTCATTATGCCCATTCTGCAGATGAATGAGCTGAGGCTCAGAGAAGTTCATGAGGGAGATAGCGTCATTATGCCCATTCTACAGATGAATGAACTGAGGCTTAGAGAAGTTAAATGACTTGTCCAGGCCACGCAGGCAGTGAGTAGTATAACCAGAATTTGAACTAAGCCCACTGCCTCTGAACCACTATGCTGCACAGGCTCCTGGACCCTGGGTTATGGAGGAAAGAGGCCAAAGTAGAGTTGAAGCCACAGTGGCATTTTCCTTGCCCACAAGTTTAACTGTCTCCACTTCCAACATCACCGTCACCTCCATGTCTGTCTCCCTCATGTCCATCTGTTTTCTGTTTCCATCTCTATCACCATCATCTTTCCAATCTTCATCATCTCTCTCATCTATCACCTCTCTCTCTCATCTCTCCTCTGTTCCATCTCTCTCATCTTCCTCTCTAATTCTAGATGTCGTGGCAGAATTATCAATAAGCAGAAAACCAAAAACAATCTGAATATGGAACAATGTGAGGTTGATTTAAGTTCTGACATATTTATACAACAAAATCCTCTTAATTTGTTGAATTTAACAAATATTTAAGCACCTGCTCTTTACCAGACACTATGACTCCCATGGCAAACAAATCGTTCAAAGAATGCAGAGAGCTTCCATTTCAAGCTGGTGGACTGAACTTACACATTGCCCCTCTCTCTTCCTCTAGTTCCCACTGAAACGACAGTGAAGATATGTAAAGGAAACAAAAACCATAACAGAACTGAGAAGGGGTGCAGAGGTAGGGGGCATATACCAGCCACTGTAATTAAAACCCCCTAGTTCTTCATTCCTAAATATGGACAACCAAAGCTCCCCAGATCCTTGAGATAAACCAGCAGCATAGAAGAGAAGGACCAAGGCAACCTGACTGATTCCAGAGGAAATCAGAGCCTAGGGGACAACTTTCAAAAAATTAAAATGTGCAAATGGTTTTATTCATAATACTGAATACCAAGCGTTGTTGAGGATGGGGAGCGACTGGAACTCTTGTGCGCTGCTGATGGGAAAGCAAAATGGTACGACCATTTCGGAAAACCATTTGGCAGATTCTTAGGGTGTAGTTAAACATAAACTTACCACAGGACCCAGTAGTGGAACGGTATGCCATTGTTACAACAGCTTTAGTGATGACAGCCCCAAATTGGAACTCGCCCAAATGTCCAATGGAACACTACTCAACAGCTAAAAGAGATGAACCGCTGGTGCACGCAGCACAGATACATCTTAAAAGCACTCTGCTACGGGGCGCCTGGGTGGGTTAGCCGGTTAGGCATCTGCCTTCGGCTCAGGTCATGATCCCAGGGTCCTGGGATCAAGCCGGCATCGGGTTCCCCAGGGAGCCTCCTTCTCCCTCTCCTGCTTCCCTCTGCTTGTGCTCTTTCTCTGTCAAATAAATAAAATCTTAAAAAAAAAATAAATAAAAACAACACTCTGCTAAGTTACGGAAGCCAGACGCAAAATACTACAAACTATGTGATTCCATTTTATGAAAGTTTAGAAAACACAAAGCTACGGAGACAAGGCTGACTGCAGAGGGACATGAAGGAACATTTCGGGGTGAGGAAAATGTCCTATATCTTGATTGTGTGGTGGGTACACAGCTGTGTATACATTCAACCTAAGTCATCAAATTTTTATGCCTACAATTGTCGAGTTTTATAGTATGTATTTGAATTTTGTGGTATGTAAATAATGCCTTGATAAAGTGAATTTTTAAAATATTTTTAAAAGTGAATGTATGTATCCTCAGGGAAACCCCAAAAGGCATTTCCGTCACAAAGAAAAGTATAGGATGCTATGAAAAAGGAACATATGGTACGATATAATTGAAAATCATTGTCAAAGCACCAATCAGAAAAAGGCTGGAGTGGTGATACTGATACCAGACAAAGTAGACCTCAGAACAAGAGATATTACCAGGGACAAAGAAGGTCATTTCATAATGCTAAAGGACAAAAACAATCAGAATATAACAATCCCAAATGGGCGCGCAGCGAGCCATGAGCTCCAAGGTACATGAAGCAAAACATGGCAGAAGTGCAAGGAGAAACAAATTCACATTTGTAGGTGGAGATTTCCACACTTCTCTCTTGAGGCGGGCACATGGTAGGACTGCACAGTTCAGATTCTGAACAAAAGTGTGATGTCCTACTTGTGTGCAGTGATGCTAGAAAGGATATATGTTGGGAGGGAGATCTTTCAGGATAGAACCAAATTCTTAAAAGAAGTTAACTCTGGAAAGGTACAGCTGTGAGTAATTATTCCATCATTTATCCAAATAAATGAGTTAATGCTTATAAAGTGCTTAGGGCAATGCCTAGCAGACAGTTAACTATTATATAAATAATTATACTAAGTAAATCTAGGTTTTTCAGTTTTCCTACAATAAACATGTATTACTTATATAGTGGATAATAAAAAGCAACCTGTAAGACTTCTGGCTCCATTAAAGTCAATAGGAAAAGAGATGCTTTTTTGTTGTTAATGAGATTTGATGACTAATGATCCAGGGGACTGGGCCCAAGGAAGGAGCCAGAAATGACCTCCAAGAGCCAAGAGGAAGCCTGGCAGACCATGAGAAAAAGGAAATCATAGATGTTCTTGGCAAGGCCCAGTTTGTGGGAGGCCTACTTTGGGAAGGGATCGGAAAATACCCTTCTCAAACACACAAAGAGGCCATGACCTGATTTTTCTGAGTCAAATCTTTATTTGGCAAACAAAGCTCCTTCCTGATAACGCGGCCACGGAGAGGAGAAACCAGGGACCACCCCTCAAAAGCATCTCCTCCAGAAAAGGAGGAGTCAAGAGTCTCCCTCCTCTGCTGTTGCTTTCATGGCAAGATGGAGGTGGCCTGTGGACAAAGGACCACAGAGCAACAAGGCCACTCCAGGATGTTCCCTCCTCCGAGGTCACAGAGGGGTGGCGGGAATTGGACCCAGGGGCCGGGAACCTCATACCCATGGTCTGCTGGGCTGTAGAGAGCCAGGCAGGAAGGAAGGGCCCTGGAGGACAAGGCTCCAAGGGGCTGCGGTCCTGGGCTCCAGCTCCCTGGGGGCGGGCAGGGGCTCCAGGCTCTGGCTGAGGCCCAGCTTGGAGTCACAGGTGGGCTCCGCCCCCCGCTGAAGCCCAAAGCTGGCCCTGCGAGGAGGGACAGCCGCTCACAAGAAGGGGTTGTCACCGCCCCTCAAAATGGGCTGTGATTTGCTCCAAAGTCTTTCCTTTGGTTTCCGGGACACAGGACAAAGTGAAGAGGACACTGAAGATGCAGAAGGCGGAGGCAAGCCAGAAGGCTCCGTGGGGCCTGAGCACCTCCTGGAAAGGGACGGAAAGGCCAGGTGTGGACATGGCAGAAGGCCAGGAGCCCTCCCGGGATCCCAAGCTGAGGCCCCAGGCTGCCTTGGCCAGGCTCGGGGGAGTGGAGGAGGGTCTGGCCCCACCTTCCAGAAGCCTGGGCCAAACACCTACGGGGTGTGGATGTCGCGCAGACGGGGAAGCTGACACTCACTGTCAGACTTCTGCATCAAGTGACAGCTGGGCCCCCACCCCGGGGTCTGCTTCCAGGGCCCCCAGACCCACTCTCTACGCTCTGCTTTGGCCCTGTGCTGAGTTCCCTGCCTCCGGAGGAGTCTCTTCTCGGTGCCTGGGGGAACGGGTGAGCTCTCAGCAGGTTGAGATGGGGCAGTGTGAGTACACAAGGCACCCAGGGCCCACCAGCGTGGAGGGAAGAGCGCGCGGTTCCCTTCACTCAGAGCCTGGCCGCCCTCCCAGCGCAGGCCCGGGGACCTCCCAGGTGCCCGAACCAAAGCCCCCTCACTTGTTAGCTCCTCTTCCTCTGGGACCCGTCACTGCCCTTTCCCCAGAAGTTCTTCTCTCAGCCTCTTGGATGCTGTGCACCCCTGGGTGCCTTTAGGTCCTTTACCATCTCCTCCCTCTGTTGTTGGTCCCCCCACAGCTCCCAGCAAGTCATTTCCATCTCTAAGTCTCTGCCCTTGGTCTTCCCAGTGTGCTCCCCAGGGCAGCCCATCTGAGTGGGCCCAAGCCCTGCAGGGACTCCAGGCCAGCCCCAGGCATCCACGCCTCTCGCGGCCTGCCCCTCCTCGCTCCAGCCCAGCCTCCTGGTGGTTCCTCCTCTCTCCACTGCCATGCCAGTCTGGTCAGAAAGGGAGCTCTGTCTACCTCACTGCTATCTCTGGCTCCTTGAACAGACCTGGCCATGGTATGTCCCAGGAGACGTGGAGGGGAATGAAGGCCTGAACAGGTGGCCTGTCTGCTCCAGAAACATCCTTCCCTATCAGCTGGGGAGCCCCTGAGGCAGGATCCAGGTCTGTGTCAGGTCATCCGTGTGAAAGTAGCAGGATGTTAAAATGAACCGATGCTCCCACAACCGTAAGGGGAAGCTGCCGTCACCCTCCTCCATTTTTAGCCAAGGAAGCTGGTTCTAAGAAGGTGAGCAGCACACCCAAGGTCACACAGTGGGAAGTGGCCAGGGTGGGCTTAGAGCCCAGGCCTATCAACTCCAAAGCCAGGGTACTTCCCACACAGCCCTATAACCTGGCCCATGTCCCCAGCGTCCAATGGCGGAGGCCAGTCTTGCTGTCCTTCTGCCAGGATAGCCTGAAGTCTCCCAAGTGGTCACAGCCTAGGTCCCTCACCTTCCTGGCCCATCAAGCCTCCCCTCATCCCCGACCAAGATGGCTGGTGTCCCAGGAGGGTGGCTTCAGCCTGCATGCGAGGCCACTGACCCTGAGTCTTCCGCAGTAAGAGTAGTTCTAAAAACTGCTCCCCACCGACTACGGGAGGAGGAGGTCCTCTGGGCCTGCACTCACCATGACACTGCTGAACTCCTTTGTCACCAGGAAGGCCATGAACCAGTTAGTGAGGACGCACACACCAGTGGCCATGCCCTTGACGTGCAGAGGAAAGATCTCAGACATGAGGAGCCAGGGGATGGGCCCCCAGCCCACAGCGAAGCCTGTGGGAGCAAGACAGGCATCAGAGCCCATGGGGACAGACCCTTGGGCTTGCCACAGCACCCTTGGGCCAAAGCCTCACGGTTTCCAGTCTGGGTCCCCCAGCTCTGAGCCTTCCTCCGCCTCAGGCGGGTCCCTCCACTGCTTACGCATCAGGCTTTTCTCTGTAGAACGGGGTCATGATGGGACCTGCTCGGAGGGCTGTTCGGTGGGGCGGGGATTAAGTGAAAGGGGCAGTGCCTGGGACATGGTCAGAGCCATAAACGCAGAGGTGGGGACCCATGTCATAGAGAGGCAAGGCCCGGTAGGCCTGGACTTGCTGGGAGCTTCAGGAACCTGGTGGTGACAGGATGTCCCCATGCCCCCACCCCAACCTCCCCACGGACCCCCTCCTCACCGGCAATGAAGAGGCACATGCTGCCCACTGCCAACCAGGCCAGCCCCACGCTGGTGCTGGCGGGCTCCAGGGAGAGAGGCGTCAAGAGGTCCACATATGAGGAGTTGCTGGGGCCGTCCTGGGTCAGCTTGAAGTAGGCGCCAAAGGCACTGGTGCTGAACACCATGACCACACCTGCAAGTGGAGGGTGGCCGTGGGCAGAGCCCTGGGAGAAGGGGACCGCAGCCCGGGCATGTGGCACTCAGGGCTGGAGTCGTGGCGCGGTGTGGCCACAGCAATGGGGCCTGGCTTTCTCTGGGAGGCCAGCGAGCGGTGGTGCCTAGGAGCCCAGAATCGCGGCACCTGGCCCGGTCCTGCCAGCCCCGGCTTGGACCTTGAACCACAGCAGACTCCGAGCCTCCTGGTGGCAGAGCCTCCCTAGCCTGAGGAGCTGGAGGGGTAACTGTGGCAGCAGCTCGGTCTTGACCCCCATGCAGATCATCTCGGGATCCTCACGATGGCCCCGTCGCCCCCATTTCAAACAGGGAAAACTGAGGTTCAGAAAGGTGAAATCACTTGCCCCAAAAGACCACAAACTTCTGAGTCACTTCCCCTCCGGAGTCCTCAGTTTCCTTGTCGTAAACTGGGCTCCTGATAGCGCCTGCATGGAGGCTCGCTGCGAGGGTTAAGGCACGCTACGGTGATGCTGTCAGCGCAGGCCTGGTCTGGAGCGAGCGCTCAGTAAGGGCGCCCATGAATCTCGGCCTTTCCTCACGGGTGCTTGGCTGGCCTTTCCCTGCTGCCATGCGGTGGCCCCAGCAAAGACCCGCCGGCCTGTGGTGGGGAGCCTGGCCTGCACCACCCCACTTTCACAGGGCTGAGCCCTGGCCCTGGGGCCTCACCTGACAAGGTCAGGAGCAGCCTCCGCCCAGCTCTGTCCATGATGAGGGCCGCCATGGCCGTGAACAGCACCTGGATGACACCCACGATGACCGAGGCGAGGCTGCTGTCCTGGGGAGATGGGCCGAGGCGGGTCAGGCAAAGACCCCGGGATTAGGCATCCAGATGGCAGGCTGGGGCGGAGGCCTCTTTACCTTGAACTTGGCCTCCTCAAAGATGGTCTCTGCATAGAACATGACAGCATTGATCCCTGACAGCTGCTGGAAGGCCATCAGCGATATGCCAATGATGAAGGGCTTGTAGATGCCAGGATGCCTCAGCTGGGCCAGGTGGAAGCCCTGCTCGGATAGAGGCCGGTGTCAGTGCTCCTCCCTACCCGCGCCTGAGGGGCGTGCTGGCTTCCAGCCACTGTCCTAAAGCCTGGTGGAGGCAATGAGCCTCAGCTTCTCATCACCTGGGCCTCGCGTCCAAGACAGGTCCCCGCATCATTTTAGCCTCACCATTTGTAAGGTGCCAAGATCCTCACCTCCCGGTGGCCCTTCCTGATTTGCTGGTGAAACCACGAAGAGATTATATGGGCACAAAGCCAGGGGTTCCAGAATCCCACCAGCTCCAGGCCTAGGCCTGAGCCGAGCACCTCTCCGGGCATCGCTGAATCCCTACCACCACCAGGCATGTGCTGGGACTCCCATCTTACAGATGAAGAAAGGAAGGCTTAGGGATGTGACGGTCACAGAGACTCTGTCTTCTCCCCTGTCCTACAACACCTCATTTAAAACTCCAATTCCTCAAGTCTGCACCCGTGATTCCCTGTGACCCAGCCGGCCTTTTCTCTTTCTGGAACAGTAAGGTCAAGGCTAGGGCCCAGCCGGGTAGTGGGCTCCAGCCGGCCTTTGCTTGCTCCCCCACCTGTGCCTCCCTTCCTCGTGTGTGTGCGCGCGCACGCACGCGCAGCCTTGGGGGACAGGCTGTGCTGGCGTCCCCCGGCCGCAAAAGGGCCATACCTCACTGTTTCCTACCCCCGCATCCCCATCCCGCCCCGGTGCTGGCTCCCAGCCCCTCACCTGGTGCTCAGCCCCGACCGGGGGCTCCTCCCAGACCTGTTCAGAGCCCCACAGGAACTGCATAGCAGCCGTGGCTTCTTGGCGCCTCTGCCGGGTCAGCAGGAAGCGCGGGGTCTCGGGCATGTAGCACATGAGCAGCATCATGAAGGATGCAGGCACGCAGCCCAGGACAGCCAGCCAGCGCCACTCCAGGACCCAGCCTGGTTGGGGGATGGGGGACGGGGCGGGGGGGGGGGTCAGATATCAGAGCCGGAGTGGGCCAGGCTGGATCTTATCGGGACTGGCCTGCCCCCTCGCCAACCCCAGGGACTCAGCTTCAAGGGTGGGGGCCGCACTACCTCTGTGTGGCTACGCTCGTGTCTGTCACCAATATTGTTACCAACTGGGGTTGATAAATATTGTAGAAACGCTGGTGGGCACATGATGATGCTACATATGCTCAGTGAATATTTATGTGGCAATTAAAAACAGAATGAGGCACTTGCTCTTTGTCTAAAAGGTAGGGGAGGGAGAATAAGTATGCACAGACTCTGGAAGGCCACCAAAAAGCAGGCGAGGTTGGCTCCTCTGGAGAGGAAAGGGGATGGAGTGGGAGAGACTTTTCATGGAACACCAGTGGATCAACAGTCACAGAAACCGATAAAAAAATGTGCTGGTTAGGATGAACTGGAGGGAATTCTGTAGGCATACTGACACCCATGTGTCTGTCCCAAATGTCAGTGTCTGTATTTGGCAGGAGCTTTGGCACCCGCAGGGCCCCCAAAGCTACCAGACTGCTGGCAGGACTCTGAATTAGAGTCTGGATGGTAAGTGGGCAAAAATCAAAGAGCCCAGACCAGGATGTCACCCACTGTGAAGAACCAGAGGGCACATACTCCAGGCCCTCTGGGTCTCAGCACAGGCCTTGATAATTCTCGTTAACAGCGTTGGACTAGGTGAGGTTATCTCTGCTTAAAACCAGGGGAAGTGAGGCTCTCTGGGGCAGTGTGACCAGTCACACAGCCAGTAAGCGTCCCCTGACATGGGACTGTCTGATGTGAAGCTTCTCTCCACCCCAGTTCTGGTGAAAATATGTCTGCCTCCAGAAGCTTCCTCATGCTGACCCCATCTCTGCCCCTCGGGTCCCCTGGAACCCTCCTCTTTCACACTGCAAATCCAGTACTGGTATTTCTGAGAGACATGCTTGGGCCTTCCAAGCTCCTGAGCTGAAGGGTTTTAGGGGTGCCCCAGCCACCCCCTTGAATCCTCAGTTTGTCACTGTGCAGTGAGGTACTGACCTAACCGGTCAGCCCCCACCCCCCAGCCCCCTTGGAATGGGCTCCTGCCCTGGGAAGATGAGGACATCACCTTCTCCAGCTCTCCCTGGAACGTAGTTGCAAGACCCACATATCCCAGGGGCTCAGGGAGGTGGTCTGTGTGACAGGCTGTGTGACTTTGGGCAAGTCCCTTGACCTCTCCGAACTTCAGTGTCTACATCCATAAAATGGCCACACAGCCATTAACGGGGATCAAAAGAGAGACTGTGAAAACTACCTGCCAGGTAGGCCAGGAGGATGCCTATGACGACCATCAGTTGCACGCAGGAGCCCAGCAGCCCCCTCACTGAGGGGTAGGAGATTTCAGAGATATATACCTGTTGGTAACGAAGAGGAAACTTTACTCAGGGCCGAGAGTTCTTAAAACTGAAAAGCCTCAGCCATTCACAGTTGAGGAGAGCCTCAGTGGGGGGGGGGGGGTTGCTGCATGCCAGGTGAGCCTCTAATTGCAGGTCCCAGGTCAGCAAAGCCCTCTCCATACCTCCCCGCCTCTCCAAGTGAGCAGCAGCGGGTGTTTTAACTGGGATTAAGGATATATACATGGCTTGCTGTGTGTGTGTGTGTGTGTGTGTGTGTGTGTGTGTGTAGAGCACACAG
The DNA here is from genome assembly GCF_037043125.1 of Eumetopias jubatus. NCBI lineage: Eukaryota > Metazoa > Chordata > Mammalia > Carnivora > Otariidae > Eumetopias > Eumetopias jubatus. Next base: position 87,012,526 of record NW_028274821.1, on the reverse strand, counting down.
CTTTTCAAACTTTCATTTCATTGTATGACTACCCTGGATAAAATGCAGGTTCTGATGCAGTAGGTCTAGGGTGGGGCCCAAGATTCTGCCTTTCTTTTTTTTATTTAATTCATTTATTTGAGAAAGAGCACAAGCGAGGGAGGGGCAGGCAGAGGGAGAAGCAGGCTACCCGCTGGGCAGGGAGCTCCATATGGGGCTCCATTCCAGGACCCCGAGATCATGACCTGAGCCAAAGGCAGACGCTTAACGACTGAGCCACCCGGGTGCCCCCCAAGATTCTGCCTTTCTAACTAGCTCCAGATGATACCCAGGTGACTCCAGATGACCAGTGGTGCCCTTGGAGTGAAAGACAACTCTTTGCCTCAGTTGCTACCATTGACTGCCACCGCTTCCTCTGGGCTCAGGGGCCAGAAAGGTCTGCCCACACTTCTAGGTTATTCTGTACCTTATGCCCATGACTAAGATGGGTGTGTTTTTTGTCCAAAACATAAAAACCAAAACCCAAAACATAAAATCCGACTCAGCTGCTGACTGCTGCCCAGCAAATGCGGGTAAAATGAGTGGTGGGTGCAAAAGGATGACCAGGGAGGACACTGAGCCACTCTATTAATCTTGACCAGGTTGGCGTGTGGGTGGTAGACCGTCCAAGCCCCGTAGCCAGCAGAACAGTTTACTGGTCACCCTGCAATTTCAGCTGCCAGGGTCCAAGCCCTCCACAAGCCATGCCAGGGCTATACGTGCGGTCTTGCTTAATCCCCACAACCACTGCATGAGTAAGGCCATTATTCCCATTTTACAGGGGAGGAAACTGAAGCACAGAGAGGTATACTCTGCCCCGGTGAGTGACAGACCCGGGATTTCACCTAGGTAGATGGCTCCCGAGTCAGCCTGGACAGTGGTGCATGGGGACATGGGAAGAGAGAAGAGGGGAAGCAGCTGCAGGACTAGTTCCTGAGGAGTGAAGGGGAACTGCAGAGAGATCAACGGCCTTTGCCCGGGAGGACAGACCAGAATAGGATTTTCCTGCGAAACTGTAGTCAGTAGTCTGTATGACAATGGGAGATCGAGCCTCACTGTAGGCTCCTGGGACCATCCGCAGATGGTACTCATTTGCAGAGCAAAAGAGAGGCCTGGTTAAGTGGCACAGTCCTGGGTGTGAGTAATAGCTTCACCACCGACTAGTTGTGGCTCGACTGTGGCTTCAGTTTCTGAAGCTCCCTTCATCTGTAAACAAGGATAACAGCAGCTCCTTCCCAAGGCCCGTCGCCGGGGGAAGGAAGATAAAGCTGGCGAGGGGCACGGTGCCAGGCACCCAGGAGGCCGAAGCCAGGGAGAACCACGCCCCCGGGTCCGCTCCTTCCCGGTCCCAGGGCGCGAGGCTGGGGGACACTCACCGGGGCCACGAGCGAGGCAATACCGCAGGCCAGGCCGGTTAGGAGGCGGCCCCCGAGCAGCATCCACACGTCCTGGGCCGCGGTGATGACTGCAAAGCCGACCACGAAGGGCACGGTGCAGAGCAGCAGGCTCAGCTTGCGCCCGGCGCGGTCCACGAGCCAGCCGCCCAGCACGCCCCCAGCCGCGGCTCCCAGGGTCACGATGGCCTGGGGGCGGAGCGACCGCAGGTTGGAGCGGGGGCGCCACAGGGCCGCGGCCCAACCTCGCCCCCAACCCCAACCCCGGCAGCCTCCGAGAAGAGGGGATGGGGGACCCGGGCTGGCGGTCGGGGGTGGGGGGGAGGGTGACCCCGGCAGGAGAGCCGGGACGCACGCGGCCGAGGGTCTTAGTGCCCGCCCGAAGCCAGGTAAGCGCAGGGGTCCCTCGCGCGTGCGGTGGAGGAGAAGGGGCCCCGGCGGGCTGGAGGGTGAGCCCGAGGCCTCACCCCGAACCAGGAGGCGGCGGCGTCATCGAGGCGCAGGGCTGGGGACGCGGCGCGGCGCAGGCTCGGGATGGCCGGGGAGCTGTAGCCGAGCGCGAACCCGAAGCTGAGCGGGCCCAGGGCGGCGGCGAAGGCGGCGAGGAAGACCCGGCGGCTGAGGGGAGCGCTGCGGGGACAGGGCAGCCGGTGAGCGGCGCCGGCCTGGGCGCAGTAGGAGGGGGCGAGGCCGCGTCCCGTGCCCGGGTCCCCCCACCCGCTCACCTGCCGCCGGGCGGCCCCAGGAGCGGCTGTGTCTCCTCCTGGTCCTCCGGCGTCATGTCTGCAGCCAACGACTGCTTGGTCAGCTCTGTTGCCTGAACTGCCACGGATCCCGCGAGTGCAGCCGGCACCCGCCTCTCACGGCAGAGCCGGCCAATAGGCGGGGAGGGGCGGCTCTGGGGCGGGATGGGAACGACCAGTGGGAACGCCAGGCGGGGTTAGCCTTGCGCTAGGAGCCACCCTCCAAATCAAAGCCGACCAATGGGAGCAAAGAGCCGGTTGGCGTAGCTCATTGGATCCGCCCCTAGGACCTGGCGAGCCAATGTTTAGGTGGGGCGGAGTTTGTGTGTGGGCCTGGAGTAGAACCATCCAATAGGAGTGTGGTGCGAACCCAGAGGCGGGATCAGAAAGCTGCCTCAGGCGGAGCCAGCCAATGAGGGCGGAAGGCGGGGATCGCATCTGCTCCTGGAGCCGCCTCTCAGTCAAGCTTCAACCAATGAGGCTACCAGCAGGACGAAGGTGGGGCAGGTGCACCGCCCACAGGACTTCCCGCCCCGACTCTGGGCAGTTGCGTCTGTCCTGCCTGGTCGGCTCTGCGGTTCCTGCTCTGCGTTGACCGGTGCCCTGCGGCCGGGGTTCAACGCGCCTGGCCCAGCTCAGCTCACTGACAGCCGCAGGGAGGAATGTCTCCAAGCGACTGTCCCGGGCCGCTCTCTTTCCTCGCGGAACCTGGGCTGCCGGGGGCGGAGGCATGGCCCTGCGCGCCGCAGCCCATCTCGGTGCCGGTCATAACTCGGAGTCCGCAGATCGCTGACGGCTACGAGCCGACAACCACCAGGACCTCGAGGTGCTGAGGACCTGTATTGGGCAGGGCCCTTATATGTGTGACTGATCGGGGCTTAAATGGTGAGCCCTAGGCTTCCTGTTAAGTTCCACTCACTTCACAGGTCATCCTGACTCTTGAATCTTCATCTTAACACCTGCCGTCTTTGAGTCTCCTGCGGCTATTAATAGCCAACTTCTTGAGCACCCAAGTGACTGCTGCAGGTAGGATGATGTCAGGGCTCTGAAGGATTTTGCCATCTGTACCCAGCCCTTCTTTGGATGAGGCAGCTGAGGTGGAGTGCTGTGTAATTCTTGAAAGTACCAGGGCTATGAGAGTAAGAGGTTTGGCTTCTAATTCCTCTCTGGGCTTCTGTTTCCTCATCTCTAAGTGGGGATGACAGTATCTACCTTCCGGGAGGGTTTTAAGCAGGGGCAGTGTACACGAAAGATCAAGCACATGTGAAGCACTCAAATGCTAGCCCATATGATTACGAAAGTTGTTTAACCTAGTGCAGGCTCCTGATTGTACTATCTGTAAAGACAGGCAACCGCCCCTCTATGCTTCCACAGCATCTTGTGCGCGAGTTATAAATTCTTATCCGAGCACTTATCACTGCCCTGTGATCACTTGTTTACTTCCCTCCCTCCCTTAATGGATGTGACCTCTTCCTCCACACAGTGGGCCCTTGGTGTTTGCAGAGTGGACGAATGCCTCCAACTCCATGGGCAAACTGCTGCATTTACACAGTGCAGTAACTCAGCCAGGGGGTTAGGCAGAAGGGCTTATGCAGACAGGATGCCCCAGGGAGCCCAGCTAGGACCAGCCCTCTGAGCCACAGGCCCCTACAAACCTGCTCCTGCCCCCTGGCTGGTGGGCTCGCTTCCCAAGGGTGCAGCATTCACTTCTTGGCCTTTGTAAGCAGATACTGCTGCCAGAGCAGGCTCCTATGCCCCTTTTATAAGCTGATCACCATCGATCTGATTAGTAGGGTCCATTTCTTGCCCTTTCTACATTCACTCCTCAGATTTTGACTCTTGTCAAATCATGGGGCAGTTCTGATGCTTCCAATTTCTTTGGAAGAATGTTCTAAATCACCCTGGGTTTTTTTTTTTTTATTCCAGGCCGAGAAGCAAGAAACTCCAGGAAAAAAAAAAAAAAGATGACAGAAAGAACACACAAACTCATAAAGCTTACAAATTAGTTTAACATGAAAAACACCAGTCAGATCCAACTGACACAAGGCACTCAGCCTGACTCTGCATGGTGGACAGGGGAGAGAACAGAGCTCTGGGGTCAGAGAACTCAGAGTTTCAAATCACTGTCCCTTTCTGAGCCTCAGTTTACTTATTTGAAAAGCAATAATAATAAAATCTAACTCCCAAAACTTTTCACGAGGTTGCGATACAGCATAAGGGGCAGAAGGAAACACAGAGGAGGAACGGCAATGCTGACTACAGCGAGGGCATACCTGGCTATACCTAGAAAGCACTGTAGGCACTACTCTCGCCCTCCTGCCGTCTGCTGAAGGGAACCAGGCAGCCTTCACTGGATCCAGCGTTTTGGGCTGTTTCCTGCACAAACACCACAGAGGCAGTTGTGCAACAGGCCGACAAGCGAGCTCTCCCCACAGTGTGCAAGGCCCATGAGGAGGTAGGACCCAAACTTCTGTAAAATCTGTCCAGTCAAGGTCATGTCAAACACAGCTCCCTGCACTCCCGGAGAACGCGTGCAGAAGAACCTCAGGGATGCTTTCACGGGAGGAATGATTTAAAGTTTCTTTTGGTGGGTAATTTAGGCAAGAAGAGAGCTAATAAAATGGAATCCGTTAGACTAAAGCCAAAGGTAAATTACCTCCTTCACACAGATTAAAATTTTTACAGTGTCAGTGCAACTAGGTTTCCCCCTTGGATCTCCCGTGGCTAGAGGCTGACATTTCACGGTTTCATTTGCACTTGGTCAAGCCCACGTTTTCTTCTCACTTTGAGGAGGGGGCAACAGAAGGCAAGTGATGACAAGAGAAGGGCAATCATTTGGTTCACGTGGAAGAGCAAAGCAGACCTGAACATGAGAAGGGAATTTGAGGATGATGATTTTGGTGACAAGGAGTGACTATTGCCTGGCTGTATGATTTCAGAGTAACTACAAAACCAAACAAAATAATCTTAAGACTCTTAACAGGCTTTGTGAGACACAAGGAGGGAACAGGAGCTTCTAAGAACTAACCATTCAGCTTTTCTCGAAAGTCTACAGGCAGGGACACAGCTGGTTCCAAACTCAGTGAACTGAAACAGCAACAGGGGCCAAATGTGCAGAAAGAAAACTTATTTATGATAAATTTAAAAAGCAATGGCTTTTCTTTATAAAAGAAACGCAATATGTGACATAAATCAAAACCATAATGAAAAAATAATCTTTCCATCAAAGTATATAAAATACAAGAGAAGGTTGCAGTAAATAAGAATGAACATTTTTGATTTATTCAAAGTCTCAATCTAAAACCTCAATGAAATCTACTACCTTTATTACAAGGGGACTGATGGTTCCTGAACAGAAAGAAACAGAGGTCAAGAAAGATGGCACCGGACATTGGAGAGATCCAAACCGGCCAGGTGTGCAGAAGGTTTGGTCCAGTAGATCACGGGTGGGCTAAAAGCCACATTTTGTTGAGAAATGCTGTCAGAACTGGTTAAAGAGTATAAACCTCCATAAGAAAATGAAAGATGGCAAACTCGATCCGGACCCTGTTTACTTCAGGTCAATAATGTCTTCATCCGAGGAAGCTGTGAGCTGAAAGGGGCTACTGCCCCACACGGGGCTGCCTTCTCTGTCCGCCACAGGGTCCTGGTCAGAGCCCATCGAGTGGTAGCGTCCCTCGGGGTTGGCTTCTGGAGCAGAAGGACTTTCCAAGGAGCCCGTGGTGATCCTAGAAAAGTCACGTAAGGGATCCCTGGAGAGCACTAGTGGCCCGGGCCCCTTCTGTCAGGCAGTTTCCTGCTCATTTGAGCTCATAAAGCCTGTATCCCCTCACCCCCACCCATTAGTGGGGAAAGGTGGGGACATGCAGGAGTCAGCCAGCCCTACCTCATGGGCTGTTGGGAGTTTTATAGGCCAGAGGTGACACATAGGAGGTGTCTGAGGTGTTTTTTACCTTTCTAAAGGGCAAATTGGGATAATGTCACTCTCTGCCTAAAACCCTCCTGGGTTGGGGCTCCCTATGGCCTGAGGATAAGGCTGAAACTCCTACCCACAGGACCACAGACCACAGGATCTGGCCCTGGGGACCCTTCTGCCTCCTCCCAGCCCATCCCACCTTGATTTTTCTCTTGTACTCAGGACACTCTCTTGATAGCTGCAAAACCAATTTGACCAAGTTCAGGGGGTTCATTCATTCAACAAGTACTCATTTGGCCTGTGAAAGCCCCCGGGCCAGCCTTTGGCCACTCAACAGGCCGTGCCTTTCAGAGCCTTTGCCCCTGCGGTTCCCCTCATTCCTTCTAATTTAATCAAAGCTTGGCTCAATGCTACTTCCTCAGAGAAGCCCTCTTGACACCCGCTTCCCAAAGGAGAACTTCTACCCACGCCCCCCAACTCTTACATTTTTAAAAATTTCCTTACAGCACTTGTCACTATTGGAGACGATTTAATTTGCTTAATTGTTTACAGGTTTATGGTCTGTGTCTCCACACTAGAATGTAAAGTCCAGGAAGGCAGGACTTGCCGCACAGTAGGGGCTCGGTTTGTGGGATTAAAGCATCTGTGAGTGCTGCCCCCTCTCGGCCAGGCTAATGCCTACTCGATCTATGGACCTGGCTCAGCCTTTCCTGGTGTTTGAGAGCCTCCCTGCTCCAGGTGGGGGTTGGCTGGCACTCCTCATTCCTCTGCATCACCTGCCACCCCGGAATGCTGCAATTCCTAGAGTGTTTTGTTGGCCTTCCCCTCTGGCCCGTGGACCCCCCGAGAGTGATCTTCATATCCCCAACATCCAGCTCAGGGCCGGGTGCCCTGAGAATGTGTGTTGAGTGAATTAATGGAGCCTGGACATGCGCCCCCTTACCCTCCATACAGGAGCTTGAGGGACACGGAAGCTCTTAGGGGACAAATCAGTGGGATTTAACAAACGTTCATTGACATGGGATACTGAACTGCCATCCCAAAAGGCTGTACCTGCTCTATTCCCACCAGAAGCATTAGGAGAGGGCCTATGATCTGTCGCTCCTACTAAGCATTTTCATTTAAAAATACCTCTGTCGGGGCGCCTGGGTGGTACAGTCAGTTAAGCATTTGACTCTTGGTTTCAGCTCAGATCGTGATCTCGGGGTTGTGAGATCCAGCCCCACGTTGGGCTCCATTCTTAGCATGGAGTCTGCTTGAGATTCTCTTTCCCTCTCCCTCTGCCCCTTCCATTCATGCTTGCTCACTCGCTCTCTCTCTCTCAAATTAATAAATCTTTAAAAAAATCTCTCTCAATCTGGTGAGGAAAAAAAAAGAAAGAAAGAAAGAAAAAGAAAGAAAAAAATCTCTCTATGTATTTTTATGAGCATTTGCTGAATCGTAAGTGAGGTTGCCCCCTTGCCTGAGACCCTCCCTGGGCCAGCCTAGGGGTCCTCAGAGAGGAGCTGGATGCTGACTGTCTGCCCGTGGCATCATCAGTCAGCAGAAAGGGCCTCATGGCAGTGCTGTGACCCAAAGGGCCACCACCCTGAGCAGGGACGGCTGGGGATGGCCTATACCTGTCACTGCTAGTTGATCTTGCTGTCCCTGGCTTCGGGCTTCCTTGGCTTTCTTCTAATTGCTTCCGGGCTTTTGATTTGGGCTTTGGTGTTCCTTCTGACCTGGGTCCAACTTCATCAGAGAGGCCTAGATTATAGGGGAGAAGCACAGGTCAGAGGTTAGTACCACTGGGCTGCCACGGGGATAGAAAGTGTCTTTTTTCTTGGTTGGCTATTGGTGCATTATTGGGATAGAGTCAGGAAGCATTGATAAATTATATATTTTAAAGTAACTGGTTTTCTTGTTGGTGGAAGGTTTTTTTTCTGATCCTAAAGAATATATATATATTATATATGAAGGAAGGGAGGGAGGGAGGAAGGAAACTCAGAAGGGTCTAGAGGAGGAGAGAAAAATCCATGATCCTACCACTGGAGACTGTAATTCTCCAACTCTGAGGCTCAATTTCAGAAAAGCACAGTGGTTTGTAACACAGCGGCTGGCAGATCAAGCTTCCATAGGGCATAGTGGGTTAAAATAGCAACATGCATACTTTGAAAGCACAATGGAAGGCACCAACCTCTAAGACCGACCGACTTTGCCAGAGTCAAAGCCTGCCCGGTCAGGTGGCCTGCATCCCTGCCCCAGTTGTCGGGAAACAGGACTGCAGGCCAGGGATGCCCTAAGGTGAACTGTCCTTGCAGTTTTAGGCCATGCAGGTCCCTATTAGGTTTCAAACCACTTCTTACTGGTCTAGCACATCACTTCCTTTTTCTTCACTTTGTTTTCACAATTCAGAACAAAAGTCTTTCTAGCAGTCTCGCCTCTGCACGACTATCACGGTACTTCGTGCTTTTCCGGTCTGGTCTCCCATCAGTGTCACCGAGAGAGAAGGATCTACCAAATATCTCACGTCTGTGCCATCCCTACAGACCTGTCCCCGTGGTCTCTGGGCTTCAGGAAGCCATAAGTGAACTGCACCACGAATATCAAAAACAGGGTGAATTTAAACTTTCAAGTACACAAATATAACACATTATCTGAGAACTGGAGGTTGTAAATCCTTCTAGATACTCTCTAGGAAATCCTACATATAGAGATACTTATATTTTAAGAAATTGTGTCAGACTAGATCTATTGTTTTGTAAACTGCCTTTTCTGCTTTTAACCTGGTTTGGGCAGCCTTCCACACCAATAAATACAGACTGACACATCGTTGTTGTGGGTAAACTGTATACTATTCCCAGGTGTAGCTGCACTATAATGGGTTTATAAAGGGAAAGTTTCTTTTTTAACTCATTGTTTTCAAGGATGATTAACATCCAAGATGAAACCAACTGGCCTATTTACAAACAGCAAAAACACAAAAACGGCCCGCCATTACCCAGCAGTTCCCTGCGTGTCCTGCTGGCTATTTCTTTAATCTCCATGCGGGACAGGGACAGGGAGTGAGTGACGGGAATGGCAGCAATGCCCAGGCCGATGGCCGTGGGCGGGGTGACGGCCTTGGAGACCAGAGGCGACTTCAGAGGTCGTTCGATGCTTCTGCCCACAAGGTTTCTGAGTGGAATCTTGTACAGATTTTTGGACGGAGTTTCACCTGAAATATGATTGAGAAAAGAACATGAGAACTTTAAGCAAAGTCTGTACTATTTACAAGGGTGACTTCTGGTTCCTCAACCCAGTGAGCAAGAAGGAAGAATTTAGGCTGCATGCTGACCTCCCAGACCCCCTTCGGAGCAACAGAGGGATGGTGCCTGATGGCTTTGGTTTTAAGGGCACCGTTTTCACAGGTACATGGCTAAACATGCACCTGCTACGTCTCTGTGTGCCCAGGAGGGGAGAGCACCCAGGAGGGCAGACAGCGGCAGCACCCTGCCTGCTTGGGGTGCCCTGTGCTTCCAGGGGCAGGAGAAGTAACGACTGACGTGGTGAGCAGCCGGGAAAAGCACGGTGCTCAGAGCAAAGTCGTAACCACAGCAAAGGCCTTTGGGATTCGTGAGCAGATCCAGATGGAGTGAAAGCTGGGTGTGCTCCACAGGTTGTAGGACTCTGTCCTTCTGGCTATAAAAACCTACCAGATCATTAACATCCCTGAAGGAAAGACACCTTTGCTGTGGCAAGTTGGAATCTCTAGCCCTCAACTCCCTTCTCCCCATGGAAACAGTTCTTTTCATAATGCGCTTTTGTTGTTGTTATCACAGGTTTCTTAAGAATGCAACCAATGCATTCAGAATGCATTTTTTTAAATAGCTTTAAATAGTGACTTCGTTAGGCAGTAGTCACATGTCAATATTTCAGAATGAACTAGAGAAACCAGAATGGAGGGGCGCCTGGGTGGCTCAGCCCATTAAGCATCTGCCTTCGGCACCAGGTCATGATTCCAGGGTCCTGGGATCTAGCCCCGCATCGGGCTCCCTGCTCAGCAGTGAGTCTGTTTCTCCCTCTCCCTCTGACCCTCTGCCTGCTTGTGCTCTTTCTCTCTCAAATAAATAAATAAAAATCTTAAAAAAAAAAAAAAAGAAATCAGAATGGATTGGAGATATCTATTAATAAGACAGTAAAAATTGCACTTCACCTTCCCCCAGGGAAGAAGGAAACACTGGAGTATCTCGGCCTGGGGGCGTCTGAGGAGAATTATGGGCACTGGCCCCCTTGGAGCTGCCTCCGGACGAGACCTCGTTCACAGCAGTGGTGGCTGTGAAGTATATATCTGACTAGAATGAAAGAGAAAGCATTAGGGAGCTGCGTGGCTTAGAGGCCCTGCACCCATGGCCCCCCCGTCATCACTGCAAAGCCTGCAACGGATCTTGGCTCGGCCACTCTGTCCTTGGGGCATGCAGTGCGGTAACGCACCTGGGCAGCGGGCTTCCAGAGCAAAACTCCTGCACCGCCACCCCAGACCTTTGCTGGGTATTCAGTCCCCCACACTTCCCCTTATCTGCCTCCTGATTCACAATAGAAAAGAGGCCATTTCCCAACCCAGCGCACACCTGCCTAACAGGAATGTCAGGCACCCGCAGCGTCAGACCTGGAAAGTATCTGGGGTTCAGTCGGGTCCACTTACAGATGGGAACACGGACCATTCATTCACTGGTTCAGCAAACACTCACGCACACCCGCCCTGTGCTGGCTCTGGTGGGAACAGCTGGGGGTTGCTGGAGCCGGCTTGTAGCTGACCCATGAGTGCCGATTTTCAGGGATTTTGCAAGTGAAACACAGCCATTATTAAACTTAAATAAATAATATTAAAAACAAAGGTATTAAATGTCAGAATTTGACCATTCCTCATTCTTTGACTATGTTTACCATGATCTGGGTTCTTGAGGTTATTTCTATCAACTTTCACACTGGAAGCTCGACGTCCTAATGGCGGCCTGGCAGGGACGGGGCAGACTGTGGGGCTGGTGTGGGAGGAGCTAGGACAAGACCTCCTGGATTGTGTGCCAGCGACAAAGGCACCTTGGGAAGTCATCTCCATTCCCGTGTCCCTTGGTTTTGCTCAAACTCTGTTTCTAGGCATGGATCAGGCAGTTAGCCATGTTTCAAGGGCCACAAAAATCAAGCTGAGGATGGAAAGCGGCAGAGGAAGAACGCGACACCACAAGCTCTTCCTTTTCTGGACTTGGGCTGTCCCTCGGGGCAGCGGGGACCCCTGACCTAACCCAGGCTGATGGCACATTCCTCTCTTCAGCCCAGAGCCTGAGAGCTTCGCAACTGCTACCAGCACCGAGTGACCACACACGAGGGGGGCCCGAGGGGGCCACACACGAAAACCCGATGGGGGTTCTGGTGTGGATGCTCTCCCTCTGTCTGGCACACAAGGGGCCTAACTCCGTGAGACAGCATCCACGCCCTCCTGGAGCTCAGGTGCTACTCACCCTGGAGGCCACGAGCTGCAGCTGCGGCACGACCGCTGTGTGCACCAGGTTCCCGTTCACCACCAGGCGGATCTCCATGGAGTCGGTGGTGAAGGCCAGGAGGTACGGGAAAGCGCACACTGCAAGGCAACGGGGCGCGTCAGCTGCCAGCCTGCTGGCTTGTGGCTCTCGAGGTGCTGGACCGTCCCACAACTGCCCTCACTGCTCCAGAAACTTCCATCTCCCCTCCTCCTCTGGCATGGCCCCCGAATCTGAGAGCGCCTCATTCCTGAGACAGCCTCCTCTTAGCTGCCAAGCTTCTGCTTCAAGTTGGTGAGCACTGCCTGTGTTTCTCCTTGTCCCCTTGTCACTGCGGTTGCATAACCTGGTCTCCTGGAGGCTCACCCGCCCAAGTCCCGAGAGACATTCCCCCACTTGTCCCCTCCGGCAGATGCTGCTGGGCCCCGAAACCCTGCCTTTCCTGGGTCTTCATGCCCTGTCACTTGCTCCCTTCTCCTCTGTGCTCCTCCTGCCATGCCTGGGCCAGGGCCGGGTCTTCTTCCTCACTGTCCCTCACAGGGCGCCGTGGCGTCAATGGGTTTGTTATCTGTGAAAGGTTGGCCCCTCTTCTTGAAATCGTTTTTACGACACCCTGACTTCCAGGCCCCACAACTGCCCTGGTTGCCCTGGGACCTCCCCGCTTTGGCCTCTTCACTGGCTACTTCATGCTCCCATGCTCCTTCACACTAGCTTATTCTCTGTTTGCTCTCTCCTTGGTGAACTCGCTACTCCCTTGGCTTTACCCGGGGTGACCTACCACACCCATGCCTCTTGCCTTGCTCTCTCAAGTGACCTCCAGTGCTGGGGCTCAAAATCTAAAAGCAGTCTTTAACCCTTCCTTCTGTTTTTGCTTTTTGGGTTTTTTTTTTTTTTTTGGCCATCTCTCGTCTGTCACCGAGGGCTGACTGGTCCCTCCATTATCTGGATTGGATTTTCTGTTCTCATCTCAAGACTCCAGACTGTTCACCTATGATCACATACTTGTCTTGGGAGAAAACAGTACTAATTCAAACATTCTTGGCTCTGAGCCGACTCTCACCAGGCAGATGCCCAGCTGTGGATCCTTAACCCCAAGGAGGGAAGCACTACCACTCACTCCCTAATATTTCAGTGGCAGGTGAAGTACCTGCGTTTCTGTGATTCTAGATTTTCAAGCTTCAAAATACATAAGAATGGTGCAGAATGCATTGTGCTTCTCCAACAAGTCAGTTGGCATTTTAAGGCTGGAGATACTGCTCTCAAATTGTGAGAAAAGGAAAGGAAGGCCCAGAAATGAAATGATAACAGGAAGATCCCCAAGTGCTGAAAACTGGGATTTCACGGCTCTCAGATGCTCACATGCTTACAGCTGGGAGGCACAGGGGATGGCAATAGTCCCCAAAAGGGGAACAAACAGGAAAACACAAAGGAAAAAGAACCCTCTGAGTACTCATCAGACTCACATAACTCATAGCAATCTAGCAGTAAGCCAGCGAGTTTGCTTACATGGGATTGAACCGTTCAGATGGGTCTATGCAGGAGCGGAAGAGCAAAATGATCTAGGTTTTTCTTACCAATCGCGTAAGGAGCCTGGTTCCAACAGAACTGGAAATCTGACGCAGAAGGTTGAACCAAAAAAGAGCCCCCATTAAAGGGGCAAACCTTTTTATAGATGCAACTGTCTGCAACAAAACAATAGCGACTCATTTTTTGTGAGAGACAATGCTTAGAGCTGGTAATTAGATAAATGAAAACACAGGCAACCAGGATAGTGTCCTATCTGCTAGGTCCGCACACGTAGCTGGTGCCAACACCGCCACGACGCCAGGTGCTCAGCCAGGAGGCGGGCGGGGCCGAGCGACACGACTACAGCAAGTACTCATGGCGGCCATTTTGGGAGGATTTACTGGGTGCCAGGCACTGAGCTTTAAACACGTCAGCTTATTTCATCTGAATAACCTTCTGAAGTAGATGCCGTTATTACGCTCCATATACAGATGAGAAAATTGAGGCCAGGAGAGGTGACGCAGCTTGTCCAAAGTCTCACAAGTACCACACGGGGGAGCAGGGTTTGAACACGGGTGAGCTTGACTGCAGAGAAGGTACCCTTGATGGAGCTCCCCCCACATGGAGGAGGCGCTCCTGCAAGGTAGATCATGCTCTGAGCCTCACGTGGGGGCTGTATGCTCCCCGCCTCCCCACATTTTATTAGGAAAACTTGAAGTCATATACCTGTGTCACGTTGGGGAACATGAGCCAGAATTAGATTAAGGCCAGCTGAACAGCTGCTCTGCTCCTGGCCTGCTCTGAGCTCTGAACCTAAGTCCAGGGGGTTCAGATCCTCTCCGAGTGAAAAGGTCAGTATAGAAGCAAAGGCTCCTGTTATTCCAGAAGTCCATCATGTTTTAGCCATACAGTTTTATGGAGCTATAATTTACATATCATAAAATTCACCCCCTTTAAGTGTACAATTCAATGTATTTGAGTAGATTTGTAGACAATGTCACAATCTAATTTTATCAACTTTTCATGACCCTAAAAAGAAACCTCATGCCCGTTAAGCACTCACTCCCTTCCCTGGTTAGACCAGAACGCTGTGCCTGCGCTGTGGGAGGGCAGAGGCTGGGGAAGCCGGGCGGCTGGTCAGGGCCCGCATGGGGGCAAGCAGGAGGCCCTCCCAGCAGCTGCTACGGCCCAGCTGAGGCTCCCACCCTGTCAAACCTGTTTGGAGCGTCCTACCCCATCGGGGCTTAGGGACTCCTTTCATGTGACCACTAGGCTTACAAAGCAATTGTCTTATATAGTTTAACTAACACAGTGAGTCCTTAGGAGAGGAAGAATGAGCCAAAGTCAGTGCTGTCTTATTTTTGCTACAATGGATTCATTAGGGGAGGAAAGGCACCTTCAGTCTCAGCTGAAGCCCTTGCTCCCAAGGAAGACAGCCGCTCAGGAAGGGTGGCCCCTCACGGCTGTGCTGAGGCGCCGGCCTCTCCGAGGTGCAGGTGAGGCTGGTACCCCCCTTTCCCCTCGGGCCCGTCTGCTCCTTCTCTCAGGGCTGCACCCTAGTTTGCCCTTTTCCATCAGGTCTCTCCCCCCAGCCCGCAAGCACGCCGCCTTCTTCCACCTTCTAGAAAGCAACTGTTCTTCCTCCTCTGTGACCTCTCTTCCTCCTTTCCTGAACCTTCCCTTCTCTTTCCCCACAAAGGAAAATTCTCTGGAAGGCTCTCTGGACTCCTGTCTCTACTTCCTCTTACATTCTCTCTCATCCTATGCAGTGGGGTTTGCTCCCACTGCTCCCCAGGGACACCTGCTCTCTCATCAAGGTTTCCTGAGGACCTCCACCGTGTGCTCCAGGAGCCCTCTCCTGTTCCCTCCTTAAACTGCTGTCTTTCTTTTCGGGAGATTTCCTTCCCCTGTGGCTGTTCCTCAGTCTGCTGGCTCCTCCCATCTCTCTCCCCACTTCCCAGCTTCCAGTGACTCCGTGTCACTTACATGCTAATGGTTCCCAAATGAGGATCTCCCATGGGCACTCTCCCCTCAGCCCCCAGTGTCTCCAATAGCATATCTGGGAGGCACTGACCTGTCCAGACTCAACTCTTGATCTTTTCCCCCAAACTTGCTCTTCTTAGTTTCCCACATCTCAGTAAATGGTATTCTCCATTCTTCCAGTTGCTCAAGTCCCAAAGCGCAGACTCCCTTCTCTCCCCCCTGGCATATGCCATGTTGGATTCAAGAACCGATGATCTTGGTTCTCATATTTCAAATACCTCTAGGGTCTGACCATGTCTCAGCACCTCCACTGCTGTGTGCTGGAGCAAGCCACTGTCATCTCTCATCACATCGGTGCAGTCACCTGGTAAGCGAACTGCCTTACCTGCTTCTGTGAAGCTGTCCACACAGCCGCCTGAGCGGCCCGTGGTCCTTTTCATACCCTAGGTCTGATCCTATCGCCCCTTTGCTCAAACTCCAGCTGCTCACCAGCTAAGAGGCCCTTCACCTACCAGGCCCTCCCTGAACCTGGTCCTCTTGGGGTCACCTTGAAATACTAGAATGTTCCCTCCTCAAGGTCTTTACACACCTCTTCCGACTCCCTTGAGGTCTTCTCTCCGAGTGCCCCGTCCAGGGAGGTCTCCCTTCTATACCTTCCCTAAATGGAGACCTGCGCCCCCACCTCCTGCCTGCCTTCAGCCCCTCTCCCTGCTTTACGTCCATAGCACATATCACCATTCAACATCCTAGGTACTTTTCTTATTCTGTTAATTGTCTATCTGTCCCCTTGAAAATGTACACTCTGAGAGGCAGGCATCTGTGTATCTTTTACTCACTGCGGAAACATTAGGTCCTCAGTAAATATTTGTAGAATGAGTGAGCTACTCTTCCCTTGCCGTCCCTGCTCAAGAAGGACACAGCTGTGATGTGTTCCTCAAGGCCCAGGTCCCTTATACACATCTCCTCCCCACCCCCTTATCCCACCCCAGCTCCCACCAGGGGACAGCCAACTGCTGGCAGGTTTGAGGGTGTCTGGGCTGGAGGAGACTGAGCTCACAGAGCAGAGAGCACGCTGGATGGCAAGGGATGGTGTGTATGTGCCTTGGGAGCTCAGCCTGGCCCAGAGTGGAGCTGCCCCCCTGAGAAACGGTCACCCGGGCATGGATGAGGTGACCCAGACTGCACTTCAGAGGCTCCTCTGCTCTCCTTTCCAGGTGAATAAGCTCCAGGGACTCCAATTTGACTCCAGAGAAGTAGAGGGCTCTCCCTCCCAATAACTAATATTGGTGCTTTCTGCACCCTAGGACAGGGGGCTCTCAATCAGACTGAACTGATTTAGAAAAGTAAGCAAAGCATGTTTCTTGAGCCCCAGAGCTGTGAAGCACATTCACACTTAAAAGTACTGGCATCCATGCCTGGCCCTCCCCTAAACTGTGAGCTCACTGCAGTCCCTGGCAGCGCCTTTCACTGTTGTGTCTCCAGAATCTAGCATGTGCCTGGCACAGAGAAGGTCGTTTGTTGGGGTTTAAAAAGGGCAGCCTGAATGGGGGAGCTGGGGTGAGGGGCAGGAGACTAAAATGTTGTGGCCCAGGAAGGAGCTAGGAGTCCATGACCTTGCCTCCATTTGACCTTCCCCATCAGGGTGACAGGGTGACAGATACTACTTCTAATTTTAAAACAAATTTCTCTGAAGAAAAGTCCCTTTCTGCATGTATAAAAGCCTATGGTGGTTACAAAACAAACTGGATGATGACTGATGCTCTGATGAATCTGGAATAAAAGGAGGAAAAAAAAGTCTTGCTGTGCCTGGCAATATGTATAATCCTGTTTAATCTTCACAGCAGACATGAGAGGTAGGTTCTGTATTCTTCACATTACTCATCTGGAAGTTAAGACTTAGGTTAAATGTGGTCATACGGAGAATCAATGGTACTTATGTGAGCATTTCTAGTTTCCTTGTGTGATTATCTTTAAAACTCCATCAGCAAACAGAGTTCACCTTAGTATTGAAATTTATTATTTGCATTAAAGGTGAATCATTATTGCGTGCTAAGGTCACGGCCAAATTTTCTTTCTTGTTTTAAGTAAAGACTGACTCTGATATTCAAGATAGAGATTCATTATAAGAAAATAAGATCCTCAATATACTGAACTATTTATACTTTTCTCCCCTGAAATTGATCTTGCAAATACATTTTTCTCTAAGAACATGTAACTGGGAGTTATAATTTCTACTATATAATATTTTCATCTTTAACACATCTGAGAGAAAAGTCTCGTTATATGAAACTCTGAGTTTATAAAGGTGGTTTTTTACTTGGTTTTGTTTTTTAACGGAAATAGAAAAGAAACTGATGAAAATCAGCTGCAAATCTTGCGGGGAGCAAGATCATTCTATAGCACCTTACTGACAGGGGCCTTCAGGGCACAGTTGTCTGGACAGAAGCGGGCAAGCGCAGCGTGCCCTGTGTGTGTGGGAATGGGTTACAGAAGTGGCCTGGGAGACTCTGGGCAAAACCAGCTGGTTCTCTGGGCATGTTCACCAGGGACGCACCAGCCTGCTGGGAGAAGGAGGGAGATGGAAAAGGAAAACCAGATTCCTGACCCAGAGAAATGGAAGCAAGTGGCATAGTTTGGGGAACACGCAGGCAGGTCTGGGAACCTCTGGGATTCCCAAGGCCTTGACCCATGTAGCATCTAAACACACAGAGCTTATTACCTTCTGATGGCTTGGTGGGTCTAGGAAAACAGAAACACGCATACACCGATCCCATTTGAGATGAAACCAGAGCCTGAAGCCAGGACACCAGCAAAGCCAGGGGAAGTGAAAGTTCCTGGGGCTCCTCAAGCCAGAGAGGCCGCTTGAACCACACCTGCCAGAGCGCTAGGCCACTGCCGCCCTCAGGACAGCTGCCTGCTCAGGTCCATAAGCTTCCAGTGGGGTACAGGGAGGATGTCACACACCTTTGTTTCCATGTTCCTTCCCTTTCCAGTTCGGGACTAATCATCCCAACCTGATAACCTGCTCTATCTTTCTGTTCTGATCTTCTCTCCCACCTAAAAATCCCTCCATCCTTTTAAGCAGTTAGAAGAAAAAAAAAATCGACACTAGTTTGTAAAGCATCCCGCCACACGTTTCTCCTCCCAAATTTTTCAATAAAGTGGAAAGACAACATGTGAAACTGTGAAAGAGATAAAGAGATCTTAGAGAAGTGACCCCCTCCACTCCACTGGGCCCTGTAACCTGGGAGCCATGGGGCCCAGGAACCCCGCGGCAGAGCAGGCAGCAGGCCGTTCAGCCCCCTCACCACTGGGCTATCAAATCTCACATCTCAAAAGATGATTTTTACCAAACACATTTCTCTGCTAGTAATTAGCTCTCCCATACTTATTAATCAAAGATTAATGGAAGTATCAGCCCCATGTGTATGGAAATCAATACAATTCTAGGCTGGAAGAATACGTTTTGTTGTTTTAGTTACACTGGGCAGGCTTATCCAGGAAAATATCTTACTACTTTTAGTCTTAAAAGGATCTTTTTTATTGTAGTATTTTATTTTATTTTATTGTAGTATCATATTAGCTTTTGAAATGCTGAAAATCCTTGAAGACCCTCTTTGATGCGTTTGATCTGGTCTGCCTGAAACCCACCGGCCCCAGGCCAATGCAGGTGAGGCTGGATACGCCAGGTTGAGGCTGATTTCTTTAACAGCCTGGGAGCAGCAAAGAGTGCAATAGTACCTGGTTAAAATTTGGGGTGCTGGGGCCAAGAGGGCCCCAAATGTGAACGCTGGGTCTGCTGCTTTGTAGCTGCATGATCCCAAGATAGGCAGTTCACCTCTCCAGGCCTCAGGGACCTTATCTCCAAACCTCAGGTAGTAACAGTAGGTGAGAATTCAGTGAAACAGTCACTGGATCTACTGAGCACAGCGCCTGGCACATGGTAAGGGCTCCCTAAATGGAGGCCACTGTCAGCACCCTGTAACCTGGAGACAGTGCCATAGGCAGGCCCATCTCACCAGGAGGGCTGGGAGATCCAGGTCGGAATGCCATTTTTAGATGCTCCCTGAAGTGCAATTAAGGTCGCAGGAACAAGGCACCAGGTAAATGTAGGTCTGGCCCCCTTTAAATTGCCCAGGAAAAGAGCAGGTAATTTTAGCAACTTACAGTTGTAACATAAGAGCAGCCCGGCCTCTCCATCCTCGTACACATCAATAGCTGCCACAAAATTAACCTGAAATGATAAAGGCAGTGGTGGTGGGCAGGCTGGACAGGACACGGTTGAAAGACTTTCTAAAGTTCAAGGCTTTGGCGGGGCGGGGGTGGGGGGAGGGCTCTCAGGTGCTGTGGGGTCACTTCCACCTTGGGCGACCATGATTATAATGCACAGAACCGGCTTGCCTTCCTTTCCCTACTGGGACTTTGTCACCATCTTTTCCACCTGTGGAGGAGCTCTCGGGAGATGGGCATCTGCACTCTCTCTGACAACAGGACCCCTATTTGGGTAGTGTGCTCCGGTTCCCAAAGCTTCCTTGCAGGACGAGTTCAGTTCACTCGCACACGGACCTGGGGAGTACGTGCTGTTCCTCCTACTTCGCAGGTGAGGGAAGTGAGACGCAGAGACGCGAAGTTGTAAGTGTTGTTGTAAGTGCCGCTGCCGAGGCTTGAACGGGGCGGCTCTTGGCGACCTTACCCACTCTCACATCTCAGCTATAATGGGCAGTGGCACGGCCTCTGAACCACCGGGCCAGGTCTTCGTTTCTATTCTCTCGCTCTCCCGCACTTGGAGGGAGGCAGCAGGACACCACGGAGAGGGCGTCAGAAGGCCTAGTTCCATCTTCTGTTCCTAGTTCCGGGCAAACTTACCTCCCTGAACATCCTGTCCACACCACTGTCTGCCTCTGTGGCTCGTGGCAAATGGCTTAACCTCCGCCCATGGGTCTTGGCCTGTAAAACTGGCGTGAGGACAACTTTGCTGACTGTAATGAGAACTCCACTCCAAGGGTTTCTAGGAGGGCCTGACACTGCCTGGTCAGCACTGTGAGCATCTTCCTCTCCCGCATGACTAGTTTCCTCCCAAACCTCCTCCTTTTGTGAGCAGAGCTAGTCCTGACGCAGTTCGCCTCTCCAGTCCCTTCCGGAGTCGATGCTGCCCAGGCCCGCCTGGGCTCCTCCGGCAGACCCTCCGCCGGCTTCCTCCTTACTGCTGTCATGGTCGCTGTGCTGATCCCCTGCTGGCTACCCTCAGTATGGGGTATTCCTCCCACTTCACCTAGCACGGGGCCTCTGCCTTGGCTCCGACCTCCCTCCGATGGTACCCTATCCCCTCCCCTCCCTCATCATCTGGCACAGTCCCGGGTGCCATTCAGCACGCAGAAATGAATGAGTAAGGCAGGGTTTCGCCCCTCAAGAAAAACCAGAAAAGCATATAAATACGTGAAACAAGGTACAATGAGACAAATGCCACAAGCAAGAGCTGTGGGTGCTTTGGGGCGGGCGGCAGACCTTGAGGCTCAGAGGTCAAATGTCAACTCTGGGAGCAGAAAGACTTGGGGATCGAATCCCAGATAATTCCTCCCCTGCTATATATCATACTGCTCTATTTTAATGATCTGCATAGTGTGTGTTGCTGTCTGATGTTCACTTATTTGTCTGTTTATCAGAGCCCCCACCCACCCCCCCGCCCCGAGTAGAACATAAGCTTCGTGAACAGAGGCCTCGCCCGTGCTGTTCACTGTCATGCACTCGGCACCTGCCCTGGGCCTGGCACGTGGCAGGAGCAGAATAAATCCTCGGTGAATGCATGACTGAATAAAGGAAATCCTAGCTCTGTCACTTTACAGGTGTGTGCCTTAGGGCCCCTGTTCAACCTCGCAGAGCCTCAGTTTCTCCATTTGTAAAAGGAAAGATAAGAAGGACATCTGCCCCTGTGGGGGCTGAGGATTCCATGAGGCCACTTACGGAAGCACCTAGCACAGGGCCTGCTACTTGGGAAATGCTCAGTAAATGTCAGCTGACAGCACAGCCCAGCTGTGGAACCGGCACCAAGGGGGTATGTGATGCGAGGGAGCAGCCTTTGAACTCTCTGGTCCCAAAGGGAGACTTCCTGTCCCCACCACTTTGACTTATGATCATTTTCTCCTCAGATGTCCCAGTACTTGTCAGTTGGATGACACTTACCCAGCCAGAGGGGGGACAGGGGGGCCAAGTGCTGTCAGCTTTGTAGCCTGGACCTTTGTAGCCTATCCCCCATCATGCCTTGGGACACGACTGTGGAGGCCACAGTATGCTGGGGTCCAGGGCACAGCCTTCCGAGTCAGAGAGCCTGGGTTCAAGTCCTGTCTCTGCTACTTACTAGCTGCGTGGTTTTGGGTAAGTAAGTGACTCCTCCTTCCTGAGTCTTAGTTTCCTTTTCTGCAAAAATGGGGAAGTGAACAGTACATTCCCCATAGTTGTTGGGCAGATTTCGTGAGATAGTGCTTACGAGGTGCCCTGGCACGGGGCCAGACACAGAAGTGATCATTCAGTGGTGGCCGTGTTTATTCTCACTATGGGAGGGTTAACTGTAGTGGGAAAGGTGGGGTGGGACAGTCCGTGCGTTTCGAGGTAGGGCCTGTATATGTGCTTGGGGTGGGGGGGACGCGTGGCCATCAAGGAGTAGAGGAAGTTCAGGCAGAACTGAAGCACGGAGGCAGCAGACACCAGGGAAGTCGCTGGCATGCGGGGGCGAGGGGGGGGTGATGTCTACGAGGGGGTCCCAGGACAGTGCTGACTGGTGGATGCGCATGGCTGTATGCAGAGACTCAGGCTGCAGGGCAGGCAAGGGCTGAGCTCTGGCCAAGGGGCTGGCACTCGGGCACACCACGGCTTGGACTCGGTCACTTACTCCTCTGGCACTCCCCGGCATTTTGTTCAGACCTCTATTAACACTTAGCACAGTGAGACCCACTTCATGCTTTGATGCCTACGTGGGTCTCCCTGGATGAGGGGCCTGGTGGGAGTCAGTCTCTGAGACATTGTGTCTTGACCAGGTGAAGACATCAGAATCAACTAGAGAGCTTTAAAAAATATATACTGGGTTCTCGCTCCTAGAGATCCTCCTATAGTAGGTCTAGGGTAGGACATAAGTGTTGCTTTTAATTTTTTACTTGATTAAAAATAAGTAGTTCACTTTATTGGCATTTTAAAATGATAAGAGTAACATGGTGGTCGTGAAAATTCAAAACAGGTTTGTAACAAGTCAAGTCTGAACCCCACCTTCCCCAGCCCCAGCTGAAAGTGGGCACCACTGCTAGGTCAATGTCCGACCTTCCCATGTGATTTTGGGGTGAGCTTCCCACCGAGACCCACTGGGTCCTGGGCAGATGGTCAAGATGGGGACTTAGGCCCAGCATCTAAGCCAGAGACCTAGATCTCATAATTAGGTCTGCAGTTCCTTCTAGAGGAGACCTTTGTTTTGGGAAGGAGGCCAGTGCTGGCTGTTAGAGTTGGGGCAGCAGGTTACGATAGCCTGTTGGTAAATTAACTTGATGTTGACTTTCAGACTGCTGCTTTGATGCTTCTTAGACATTTCCTCTCTTAACCTGGGGTTCTCTTAGACCCTCAGGTAGGACTGAAGGCTGAAATGGGAATTGAATGGGCTTGGCTGAGAAGAGAGGAGGAATGGAGGTGAGAAACTAGGCCAGAAAATCCACACGGGTGCCAAACAGAGTAACCTGAATGACCCTGAAACACCCAATGACTTAGGGAAGGTCGGCCTCTCTCTCTCCTGCCCCCGTTGCATCGGGGCCTGGGCTACAGGAACATCTTGGTAAAAAGCTAGCTCTGGGGACGCCTGGGTGGCTCAGTCAGTTAAGAGTCTGCCTTCGGCTCAGGTCGTGATCCTGGAGTCCTGGGATCGAGCCCCGCATGGGGCTCCCTGCTCGGCGGGGGGTCTGCTTCTCCCTCTCCTTCTGCCCCTCCCCGTTCCTTCTCTCCTCTTTCTCTCACTTTCTCTCAAATAAATAAATAAAATCTTAAAAAAAAAAAAAAGCAAGTCCTTTCCTGCAGTCCGTTTCTAACTGGCTATTAGAAAACACTTTGTTCATTACCTTTTTCATTTCTCTAGGGCTTATCTTTCCAATTAGACAGTAAATTCCTTGCAAAGATGAGTAGCTGTGTCTAAGCATCCAGGCCCGCTCAGCAAACACTCAGCAGTTGCGGATGTACCAGAGAATGCAATATACACGCTGACCCACTTAGATCTAGGGAAGGGCTTTGAAAAAATTTTTTTAAAGATTTTCTCTTAGGGAAAAACTTGGTGACTTAGTTTTAAAAAGCATATTGAAGAAAGACAGAACACTTTCGAATTATTCCTGATAACTTTCAGAAAAACAAAACCAAGGAGCCACCCAAGACAACCATCTTTAACCCGATTTTTCCTGGGCCTTCATGAATCTTATGAGGAAAAAAAAATCCACACTCTAATGAATTATCAGGGTATTAAATATAAGTAAATAATAACAATCAGCAGAAAAAGCAGGCGAAGTCTTAGGAAATTAGTTGCCAGGGAAGGAACTGATTGAACAAAGACCTTCTGGGCCATGATTTTTCTAAGTCTTTTGGCTGGTCACAGGGTTTTGAAAAGTAAGAAGGGCAAGAACTTTTTTTTTTTTTTTTAAGATTTTATTCTTAAGTCATCTCTACACAAAAGGTGGGGCTCGAACTTACAACCCCAAGTTCAAGAGTAGTATGCTCTTCTGACTGAACCAGCCAGGCACCCCCAAGAAGGGCAAGAACTTCTAAAGCCAAATCGGGCCCTTCTTCCTCAGAGATTGGCACGCTGGAAGAGGTTATGGGTCCCCAGTTGCTGGGATGGAGGGGCAGTCCTTCCGGCTTTAAATTAGGAAGAGTTTCAGGGCAGACTCGTTCTACTAGGTCTGTATCTGCATCACCTGGCAAGACTTAAAGCATATTGATTCCCACACACCCAGAAATTCTGACTTAATTGATCTGGGGTGGGGTCAGAGCACTCATCTTTTTAAAGCCTTCAGGAAGTTATAGCCAGGGCTGAGAAGCAATGTATACAGGTGGTTCCCAGACTTGTCTCAACTTAAGAATCACCTGAGGATCATTTAAAAAATTCCAAAACCCATGTCCACACCCAAGACCAGCAAAATCTCTGGGGTTGGGACACAGGCAGCAGTAGCCTTTAAAGCTCCTCAGATGACTCCAGTTGCAGACAAGTTTGGGCACCACCATATATACATATATATATGAGAAAGAACAGATGATCTGTGATTGATAATTGTGGAAGGCAAGAAGGTCTCCTAATTATATCTAGATTTTTCTTTTTCTTAAAATCTTGCTCTCATTTGGTATTAAGTCTTAATACAGTAATGAGCAATTTTTTAATAACTATTTGGGTAGGGTGTACCCTAATATAAGCTGATTTTTTATTTCCTATAAAGCATAGTCAGAAGGAATTCTGCAGTCTCTTGGACCTAGCTGGACAGGACTGGAGTAGGTTTGTAGGTTTGGAAGTCCTCACCAGGAACTATGTTCTCTGTGGGGGCAACACCCCCGTTCTTTGGTGTCCTTGGTACCCAGCTGGCTCTGTACTGTGCAAACCCCAAGCGGCCCCAATGTTACCGGGCCTTGCCCTGCTTCCCAGTGATTAATGGCCGAGGAGCTCTCCCATCTGCTGTGTCAGCACGGAGCAGCTCCAGGGACAGACAGGTCACGCGGTCTCAGGCTGGTGAGCGCTCACTGCCCCCCCCCCAGGGCCCCCATGTTCAGACCCCACGCAGCCATCTGTAGTATTCGAGTACAACTGCCGGTGGGCCCCGGGTCTCTTCCAAACCCCAGACACCCCTGCACTCCGCGCAGCTCAGGCTGGAGGGAGACCCTCTTTCTCTCTCCTCGTGGTGTCCTAGGGGCCTTTTCAGGGACGGACCCAGGGGCTGAACCCGCCCCAGGCACCCGGGCCCCAAGCTGTGAGTCGACCCGGGCCACGGAGAGGAGAAGGCCCTTCTGGAGTGAATGACCAAACAAATGTTCTCATCTCTTTAGTTACTCAGATTGAGCTTTTCGACCCTTCACGTCTCCTTTATGAGGAAAGATGGAATGGCAGGGGGAGATCTGGAAAAGCTGAGCAGGGCAATGGGGCAATTCCACTAGACAGGACCGTTCTGACCCTACAAGAAGGTGACTTCACGGGCTGCAGCCTGAACAGTGTATCACAGAATACTGCTGTGGTCAATTGTACGTGATTTTAAAGAAATTCTCATCATGGCCTCTCGAGGTTGGAAGACGTGCTCCTGGTCTTCTGTGCTTCCCACTTGCCCTCCGCCCGTCCACTCACCCTGTTGGCCTCCACGTGGTGCAGCCGGAAGGCCTCCCCCGTGCTCTCGTTCACCATGTCAAACTGGTGTCGGTAAGCCACACAGATGAAATTGTCACTCTCCTCGGTTGGCCCATCTATTAAAGTCATCACCGCGGGAGAGTCGGACAGACATATCTCCTGTGTCGTCGACGATGATGTGGGAGAAGGGGTCAGGACACGGCGCAGCCATTTTCATATCAACCCCCCACCCCCGCCCGCTCCCCCATCCAGTAGCGGGTTCCCTCCCCAGGCTCCTGCAGAGCCCTTTGCCGGCAGGAAAGGTGGGGACAGGGAAAGGGGGGCAGGGATTGTGCCAGACTCCCCCCTCCCACAACCTGTCCTCAAAACCCACACCCGGAGAAACCGATTCAACAGTATGATTCTCATTAGCCCTCACATAGTCTGGCCCTGTCCTGTGATTTGATAAGAATAGAACAGTTGCTAACCTTGTTGAGCATTTAACACAGTGCCAGGTACTGTTCTCACTGGATCCTCAAAACGACCTTATGAAGTAGGTAAGGCTATTATTCTATTTTACAGGTAAGGAGACTGAGGCTCAAAGGTCACATGATTTGCCTACATTCGCATAGTTTATACATGGTGCAGCCAAGATTGGAGCTCAGGAAATCTGATTTCGGAGCTGATATGCCACATAAATGCACATGCTCTACATAAGCAGTCATTAAGATTGCTAATTACTGTATTAAGAAGACTAACACCTAATTAGAGCAAGATTTTAACTTGTTTTAACGTCACTGTGAGACGGCGGTTCTGTCCCCCTAAATTGACTGTTAGCAGAAATTGATATGCATAATTCAGGAGGCTTTAACTCTGGCAAAAATAACTGCTCAGCTCACCTACAGGCAAAGTCTGCCCTGGGAGCCAATGCTTGACACGGTTCACACCTAATGTACCGAAGTTTTTAAGAAGGTAAGAATTGGCAAGAGCAGGAAAGGGACCCTCAAGGAGGCTTCTCTCACAAGGTCCCACCCTGAGTGAATCTGCCAATCCTGCTGGCTCGGGCAGGCAGGACAGCTGCTTCCCCGCTCTGCAGCCGCCAAAGCCATGGTTATCTGTTGCTAGCATCCTGCGTTAGCCTCAGCGGTCTCCTTCTTTCAGCTCGTGCCCCCGCCCCCACCACCACTGCCCGGGCCCCCATGCTGATCTCTGTCCAGGAGCCAGAAAGATCTTTGCAAAACCTCCCACTGGCTGATCCCCTCTCACTCAGAGTCAAAACCAAAATCCTAGCAAAGGCCTTCAGGGGCTCTCCGACCTCCCTGACTTGTTCCCTGGGCTCCAGCCACCGTGGCTTCTTGACTGTGCCTTGAACAGGGCCTCGGGGCCTTAACTGGCTGCTCCTTCTGCCTGGAACCCCCTTTCCCCAGCTATCCTCCTCACCTACTCCCATTATTTCCCTTGGATCTCTGCTCAAAGGCAACCTTTTCAGAGAGGGCTTCTGGGACACCCTTTCTAGAACAGATCCCCCGTCCCCTCTCCTTGCCCTTTCCTCCCTCAGTCCGCGTTACTGTTATCCTCGGGACTCAGAATTAGTTCCTCCTTTACGTCTTCCTGAAACTAGGAAGCCATCTCCATGAGAAGGGAGGCTGCTCACGGCTGTATCCTTAGCGCCTAGAATGGCACCGGTAGATGTCCCCTGGCATGAATGAGCTGGATGGAGTAGGAAAAGCCCGAAACCTCAGTCCTCTGGGGAAACCAGGGCTGCAGGCGGGGGACCCCGCCCCCCCCGCTGGGTACTGACCTGCGAGACAACCCCAGTGCGTGACAGACCCTGGGTGGAATGAGAATCCGCCTCCTGACTCCTTGGCCAGGAGAGAAGGGATCTGAAGAGTGGACCTACCCGAATGTACTGGAATTCCTCCACAGGTGACTCCAACGGGGGAGACAGCAGGGGGATGCTGGCCACCCCGCCTGGCTTGTTGTGCTTCCTCGTGATCAGGAGTAGTTTGTTCCGGATGGCGACGACTATCCTCAGCTCTCTGCTGTGGTGAGTGTTAATGGCATACAGGTGGCAGCCTGGGGGAGAGAGAGAAATGATGCTGAACACATGACAGGAGCCTGGAAGCGCCCGGGCCTCGACAACGTGGCAACACCCAAAGACGCTGGACATTAAGCATAACCCAGGGGACTGCCTGAGAATGTTCCAGCCGCCAGGCAAACAGAGGTGTGAAATACAAGTTAGGTTGAGTTTCAGGAAAATTAAGGAAGTCGTATTCCCTGTATTCTAGTTTGTGGTCTTAGCTTCACACCCATGACACCACATGAATTAAAGTGACAGGTGAGCGGAGCTCCAGGAACCAGAAGCTAAAAGTCTCTCTTCACAGATACGCGAACAGAACTCAACTTACCTTCAAAGCTTGTCATGCCAGGCCTAGCCTTTCCTCTAGCCTTCCAAATGCTGGGTTGCCTCTTAGGGAAACAGTGATGCTCTCTTGGTGATGTTTCCGAGTAAAAACCAAACCAATAAAATCAAATTCCCAACGCATTTTTATTTCCAGTGAAATCTGAGCAGTCCGAGGGAAAAAAAGAATTGAACAGAAACCACCAAAATATGAAGCCTGCGGTCACCTTTTGTTTTCTCCAGCTTGTTATCCCTGCAGTCACACTTGCTCTTCACAGCCTGTTTGCCCTCGATGGCCTTGTGCACAGCACTGAGCCTGAAGACAAAGAGGCGGGCGTCTTTCCCTGGTGAGATAAAGAAGGCGCCGAAGGAGATGGGTGGGAAGAACGGAAGAGCAGATTGTGCAGGAAAGCCACTGCTACAGAACTAGGAGCTGAGGTGTTCTAGAACTGGGAAGAAACCCCACACTGCCTCTACCCCACAGTGCCCTGAAGGCTGTGCCCCCCACCCTTCTCCCTCACTGACCCCCCTCAGAGAACAAAGGGCCCCCCGGGGACCCTAAGCACTGGCCACCCGAAAGGCAGTAGCTGGTACGACCCATGTGGTCAGACCGCTGTGACCCTCGAGGTTGGCTGCAGAAGGCTACCTGCTTCCCCGACTCCCAGAGGACACCACCGGGAAAGGGAGTATCACCTTTGTCTGCTCTGAGGATCAGAAGGTCCAGAGTCTCGAGCACATGCATCTGCTTCACTGGCAGGGTTTTGTCAAACACGGGCACTGATGGAAGGTCATCTGGAAGAGGAGACATCGTTCCCAGAACTGAATCCAGCCCGCGCTTTCAAAACCTATAAAATGTGCCTATGAGTGGTCCTGGACCCCAGTTCCCCCTAGGCAAGGAACGTCAGCTTCTAGGGCATTGGTAAGGTCAAACACTGTTCTCTCAGCCCAGGGAGAAGGACTGACATTCCTTCCTCTATATTGGAAGCAGAGCAGCGGGGCCTAGAAACTATATTCTTTTCTTCAGTATTCATCAAAGAAAATGCATCATCTCTCCAACCCAGTTTTTACTGGCGTTGTACCCAGACGACTGAACAGCAAGTTAAAAAAAAGAAAAAACAAGCTCAGTCATTTCTCAGAAGTATTTTCTTATTTTTATGTAGTGTTTGAAATTATATCACTTCTTAGATTATTTTGTATATCTCTCCAGAAAGCAAAATTAAAATTTCCTTTTGTAGTTATTTATTTTTAAAGATTTTATTTATTTATTTGGCAGAGAGAGACACAGCCAGAGAGGGAACACAAGCAGGGAGAGTGGGAGAGGGAGAAGCAGACCTCCTGCTGAGCAGGGAGACTGATGCAGAGCTCCATCCCAGGACCCTGGATCACGACCTGAGCCAAAGGCAGATGCTTAACGACCGAGCCACCCAGGTGCCGCTTCCTTTTGTATTTAAAACAAATAGAAACACACCCTATTACATGCCTATATCCATATCAACAAGAGTTTACCTATACATTTTCAGTATTTCTCCATAGTGGAATATGAAATCTCCTTTTTAGACAAAAGTAAGAGAGAAATGTTGATTAAGCGGCCCAAATAATGGGAAAAAACTCATTGTAACGGAATGTTCAGGAAGAGGTCAGATAAATGGATGATCGAAGACACTGCAATGATATGTAGGATTTGTTGTTAAGATTACTTATAGAGAACTTAAATTGCTAGCAAATACCTTGTTCCTGGAGGTCCCCAGGACAGAGAGGGCCAAAAGAAATACTAAGGCTCTTTCATAAGCAAAGGGTCCGTTCTGAGCTTGATGTAGAATCAGCGCAAGGCAAAGAGGTCCTGGGATAGTGTAGACATATCTGGCTGGATAAGTGGCTTATTCTTTATTGGTGCTTTGTCTGACATTTCGGTCTTCAAGGGCTCTATTGTGAGTCTGGGTTTGTTTCTTTGGTTACAATTCAAGTGCATGGGGCCCTGAGGGTCTTGGCTCTTCTAGAAATCTGTCTGGTTGGGAGTTCATTCCTCCCTGGGTGGTGCCCCAGAGAGAGCAGAGCTTTTGTTGTCGGGAGGGGGTGCATAACTGCTTCACAGGGGACGGCTCTCCCGTTCCTTGCAGGTCTGTATGGGCTCTGGATTTGTCCGAGCACAGAGCCTGCTAAGCTTTTATTAGACAGAGGGCTCTGTTCTAACTGCCATACATTATCGCGCAAGTGTAAATTCTACGCTAGCTCGTCAAACCGCTCTCCTTCCTCCTCTACCCCAGGCCTCCATCAAAGTAACTGAGTCTCAGGCTTTGTGCTTCTGTCGGGGGCAGACTTGAATTTTCAAAACATGGGATGATTGCTCCAATACCCGTTGTCATACCTGACTAAATAACTATGGTTATTTCATTTTAAAAAATATTTATTTGAGAGAGAGAGACAGAGAATGCAAGTGGGAGGAGGGGCAGAGGGAGAGGGGAAGCAGACTCCATGCTGAGCAGGCAGCCTGACTCGGGGCTCAATCCCACCACCCTGAGATCATGACCCTGAGATCATGACCTGAGCCGGAACCAAGAGTTGGATACTTAACCGACTGAGCCACCCAGGCGCCCTGGTTATTTCATTTTGTGAGCGGCAGCTAACATACACGGAGGGCATCCTGCATGTCAGGCTTCAGGGCTGAGCGCTTCACGTGTTATTAACTGAAATGCCCCAATGACCCTCTTGGGTAGGAACTTCTAATACTCCCATTTAACAGAGGAGGATCTGAGGCTCAGAGGTGCTAATAACTTGTCCACGGTCACATCTTGAACATGTGGAACCCAGGTCCATGCGGGGACAAAGCCTGTACTCTTAGCCTAAAAGCAGCACTGCACCCCCATGGATGGATGGATGGGGCCACTGCATGAAACAATACTGTAAGGAATTCATAAAGGACAGAAGCGCTTCATTTGACATTTAAGATAGAGGGATACTGTGTAGCAGCCCACCTGTGTACAGAATAAATTAGCATTTATTCTCCATCAAATCTTTCTCAGGTGGCTGAACAGGTAGCACAGGAAGGGGGAGGAAGCAAGGATCTGAGAAAGTGACATGTGACTTTAATGACTCTTTCGTAG
Organism: Eumetopias jubatus; assembly: GCF_037043125.1. Taxonomy (NCBI): domain Eukaryota; kingdom Metazoa; phylum Chordata; class Mammalia; order Carnivora; family Otariidae; genus Eumetopias; species Eumetopias jubatus. The sequence goes on along the minus strand of NW_028274821.1, from coordinate 86,981,648 downwards.
CAATGTTTTCCTTCCTATAATCTCTTTATGAAGCAGTGATCTTTTAGAACTGGATTTCCTATGCAAACCCAAAACAAATGGTCATGGCATCTTTCATCAGCATTTAGTTTCCCTTCAAAGAAGCTTTTGCTACACTTAGAATACAAAGGACCTTGAGTTTTAATAATGACCTTGACAGAAGCAGACTTTCAAGGGGGTAGGTCTAATGAAATTAAGCAGATGCTAATGGGATAGAGTGGAACCAGGCCTGAAAGGAAATGGAGAGATTCACTCATGGAAACGATTCATAATGTGATTAAGTATCGACAAGAAAAAGGTAAACAAAGAAATAACAAGAGCATTCTGGATTCAAAGCACAATGAGGAATACAAAGAAAACCTTAGGGTTATTCTCTTCTTACAAAAGCAAATAGGGTAGCAGAGCTGCTTATCCAGGGAATGAAAACAATAATCTGAGAAATAAATCCAAGCTCGTGGGGGGTATATATGGCTACCATCTGTGTTAGACGACTTCCCTCAAGTTGGAAGAAAAGAAATTTCCTGGCACATCACAGAAATCCTTATATTTAACACCTCCATTAAATTTTGGATCCATAAAGATGAAAATTTCAGCAGGGGACTTGGTAATCTTAGTTTGGATTTTACGATTAAAGAAAACAGAAGCAGCTCAAATAGAATTTTGTTGTTGTTTTTTAGACAAGCCTTACAAATAGCCATTATAAAGCATATTTTCTTGTTTCTAAAAAGAACAAACAGGTAGAATATAACTTCCTTTCGACCAAAACATTTCTCAAAATTATTTGCTCAGGACTATATTTTTGGAAACCTGTGTTAAGGTAAAGACAATAACATGGGTAGAGTTTATTTATTTTAAAGATTTTATTTATTTATTTGATAGAGAGCACAAGTAGGCAGAGCGGCAGGCAGAGGGAAAGGGAGAAGCAGGCAGCCCGATGTGGGGCTCCATCCCAGGACCCTGAGATCATGACCTGAGCTGAAACCAAGAGTTGGATGCTTAGCTGACTGAGCCACCCAGGTGCCCCGAGTTTAATTTGATTTTAATAAAATGCAGTTGGTTTAGTGGACAGAGTGCTGAATTAGCAATCACTTCTGTATTTCAGTTCCAGATGTGCCACTAACCAGCTGTGTGATCTTGGGCAAGACACATTGTTTCTTTCGTTTCTTCATCCATAAAAGGAAGAGACAAAGAGAGGAAGAGACCAGACTAAATGTCTAAAGTCTGTTTTTTTTTTTTAATAATTTTATTTGGTTGCACCTTTGGCAACATCTGTAGACTTTGTTCCCTTTTTGGCATGTTCACAGGGATATCATAAATATAGTAACTGTTGTTTACTAAGTTACTATTATGTGCCAGACACTGACCTAAGCACTTAGCATGGGTCTTCATAATTCCCACAACCCCTTCCTGGAGTTATGATCATTATTCCCAGTTTGTTTATTTTGTCTGTTTTCATTGTAGTTTTCAGCCGCTTAAAAAAATCCCCCCCCGCTTCAGAGAAACCTGAAGCTCACAGAGGTTCAGTTTTCTTCACGATCACAAAGATGCTCTGTTTTATAATTTCTAAAATTAAATATTTAAATTCTCAGTTCATAAATTTTAGATTATCTCTCTTTTAGTAAATATATACATACATACATATATACATATATATACATATGACAGATGAAGTAACAGATGGAGTCAGAAATAAGTCCATTATAAAGCCTGGTCTGCCTTTCTTGTTTTCCCACACAAGGCACCTACTTCCACTTCCCAAGGGCCTGGAGCATAGCAGGCACTTAGGAAACACGCTGACCGGGTCAGAGGAGGGAGTGAAGGTCGTGGACAAGGATGGGAAGATGTCGCCGTTTTAGGCCATTATGTCACTCTCAGTGGTGGAGTTTAGGAATCCCATAAAACATCAGTATGGTAACTGAGACTGGGCAGCCTGCTTCTGTGCTGTGGAGGATGTGCCCTTGGAAGACACTGTCTCTATGCCTACAGCTCCCCCGGAAACCCCAGGAGATGACTTGCTACCAGTGTTTAGCCCCTTTAACATTCATCGGGAGTCTGGAAAAATCCAAAGGGGCCTCCTGCTGGAAGGGACCACACAGTCCTCGAGTCTAAATAAAATCCCCATCTGAAGTTGAACTTTCTCTATAGCATCCTTGCCAAAGGCATGTCCCACTGCTGGCTGATCTATGGTGACAGGGAACTGACCACCTCCCCAGGCACACTGATCGACCTGATTGTCAAAAAGTTTGATTTTACATTAAGTTGAAATGTCTTCCCGACAAATCTTTCTGTTTCTGTATGCAACAAAACTGGGTTATCTAAGGCTCTTATTATTTGTTTTGGACACCAAATACTTTTTTGAATCAGAAACCCTAAAAAAAGAGAGAGAGAGGGCATATCCCTGAGATAGGAGCTGTTGATTCAAGGTACAATGTTAGAATCATAAGTATTGGCCAAAAAGGAGATCTTTTTTGCAGGTCATTTGATGCTCACAGACTAATCAGATTTGGGGAAGGCATGAACCTGTCATGCATGACTCACCCTCTGGCTTGCTCGTTCAGAATATATTCCCTCTGCTTGTCCTGAAAAGAAGGGGTTAATTTTGTAAGGAGAGGAAACTTTGCTAACCTCACTGCTCATGACACATTTATCTACAGGGAGTTGACTGGCTGTCACGCATCTTAGAAGTCCTACAAGTTACACAAACAAAGACATTTGAACGAGCAGCTACTCACTAACCATCCACTAGCAAGACGCCAGCATCAGTGGAAACCAGCAGGGCCTGGCCCCAGGGATCCGCGCACACGGCTTCGTGAGGGAAATTACTGCAGAAACACTGCGGCTCCCAAGGCTGCAAGGCATCAAAAGCAGTGGAAAGTAAGTGCACCAGAAGGAATATCCCGTGGCCCCTCCGATGGAAACGTACAGTACGCCGCCTGAGACCACAGCCCAGATACCCGCTGAACTCGGGGAGCTAAATGGGCCCTGCACTCTGTTACCTTTGTTTTTTTTTTCCTTATGTTTTTAAAAAATATTTTAAAGTAATCGCTACACCCAACATGGGGCCTGAACTCATGACCCCGAAGAGTCGCACGCTCCACCGACTGAGCCAGCCAGGTGCCCTTCAGTTACCTTTCTTAAGAAGAAAAGTCTCTTTTCAAATACATATGCAGTAGGAAAAGAGGGAAGTCACATGTTTCTGGCACCATGACCTGTCTCCGTATGTAACAAACTTCCTTGGGAGCAACCAAATGGTAATGTCTTCTAAGCAAACGTTTTACCTTAATACCTGAAGTTGGACCAACCAATTGCTGCCTATGTTTTGAAAAATTTACACAAGCTCATCACCAAAGGAAGACCCACATAACTCTACAAAAATGTCAGATTTGTTGCTGAATCAGTAAAATTATTAAGTCATACACAATGCAAGAAGCTGATATTGCCTTAACATGAAAATGCTTATTGACCCACTTAAGTCTACAAAATCTTAAAAAATTAACGTTTGTGAGAATATGAAAGGTGCTGCCTGAAACCTGCTCATGCTCCCCGCATGATGTATTCATACCACATGAACTCTTCCCCTTCGTCTTATGCTTGGTTCTGGCATCAGAGTTAGCTCTCCCTTACGGCTGCCCCAGAGCTGTGTGGGGAAGCCCAGAGCCAGGAGGCTTGGCCTCAAAGGACAAATGTTTTTGGAGCTTCTCAGGGACAAGTCAAAGTTTCACATTTGCACTTTCACTCTCAATCGGATGTGCTCCCTGGGGGCGGTACAAGACCCTCCATATGCGCGTGTGCGTGCGTGCGTGCGTGTGTGTGTGTGTGTGCGTGCGCACTGGGTGAGTCCATGTCCGAGTACTGAAAGTAGAAGTGGTGGCAGTGAGGTTACCTTCCAGGGTGTCATTTGGGATAAGGATAAATACTGCTCTCTTAGAAAAGTATGCTGTCCCTTTGAGAAACTCACAAGCCTCAGAGGAAATCTTCTAATTACTAAGATGAGGCTCAGGCCATTCTGGAAAGATCACACAAAGAATGTGAAGACATTTTACAACCTAGAAAGGGCTATAACAAGTGCAGGCCATTAATTGGAATGGCATTTCTCTAAGAAGATGTCTGGAAATTCTGACTTCGCGACTTATAGCAGGAAGACATGAAGAAGCAAAGCCACTATAAATGTCAACTGGGAGACAGACACAGACATCTGAGCATCAGGTAACACCAAGACATAAAAACCAACTCTTAATAACAAAATGTTCTGAGTAGAGAACACAAATTTAGACCACTTAGGCAGAAAGGGGTTCTTAACCCAGAAGATCTAAGGGTCCTAGAGGATCCATAGAGAGCTTAAGGAGGTGTGTGAAGCCCTGAAATTGTATTCAAAATGTTGTATACGTGTGCCATCCGTACATTTTAATGGGCGTGTGTGTGTTTGTGGGGGGGGGGTGTCCACTGCTTTCATGCGTTCTCAAAGGGGCTGGGGACTCCAGGTTGCCTGAGGACATCACGTAGGAAGTGTCAGTGATAGGAACTCACACCTGGTCCCACAGAGGCTCCACTCTGAGGACTGATGGCATTTGCCATTGCACTGGATTCCCTTCTGCCAAGTGAGGGCCTTGGTGGAGACTCTGCAGGGCAAAGATGTGGCCTAAGTGCAGGACTCGCTCCTTGCTGGACCCTCTAAGAACATTAACACAGCACATGAACTGATGGATGCCTAGGAGGTTGACAAAGCCTCTTCTCTGGAAATAAAATACTCTTGGGAGCAGCATGTGGGACTCTGGCCTCTGCGGAACCAGCTGCACAGAAGTCCGTGAGGGCCTCTAGGCCAGTGTTTCTCCAAGGCAGACCTGTGGCTCACTGGTAGGTTCTGAACAGATAGAAAAAATGAAAGTTCTTTCTTTGCTCTTCACCAGTGAACAAGTTACATTTCCACAGACTTTCATTTTTATGTATGTCTAAGAACTTCCTATCAAGAAGGTTACTCAATCCTGCTGGAATTTGGTATTTATAGAGCTCTTGGCAACACTGAAAATTCTACCATTCACACCAACGAGCCGATAGTGGGAATTTATGTAACCTTTGGAAAAGATGCTTTGCCATCAGTCTGGTCTGAAATTGGTTGTGGTTTTCTAACATCAGTTGTATTTTGACCTCATCATTTCCCTGAAACCAGACTTTAAAGTGTATAGGTTCTCTAAGTCAGATACAAAGCATTTATACCTTTATCACTAAAGTAAATGCATTCGTAATTCTTTTGCTTTTATAATGGACACTTCTCTAGTGATGCACTGTCTGTGGATTTGTTCCATTTAACTAACTTTTACATATATAGAACACAGACATAACTAGGGACATGGAGATTTGCTTTACAAAATCATGCAAACAGTAAGTTCCTATGCAACCAGTTTATTGTTTGCTCTTCTCTTACTGATTACCAGCTAGTTTTTTCCCCAAGGGAAGTGGAAATGAGAAGTAGATACACAGGCCACAAAATTTCTGGGTGACTGAATGACCTATAGATTAAGCAGTGGTTTCTTAACTGTGGTCCTCTGACCAACAGCATCAGCATCACCTGGGAACTCATTAGAGATGCAGACTCTCAGGACTCATCCCAGACTTACTGAATCAGAAATTCAAAAGGGGGTGATGGTAGTACACACCAAAACTTGAGAAACACAGCCCTAGAGCTTTGTGGAGCGTGTCCAGGCACCCCATGAGAACTTGTTAGAAATGCACAGTCTTGACTCCTTCCCAGAGCTGTAGGATCAGAACACGCATTTCGTCAAGACGTACAGGCGATCTGTATGCACACAAGGCTTGAGGAGCACCGCTCAGCCCCGTCTGCCTGACCACGCCTGCTCCAGCAGCTCTGCTCCCCTTAAGCATGCAAAGGCACACACACGTTATGGAAATTGGGGGCTCTCCCTAAATGCTACTCAACTTTATCTGGGGCTTTCCCTGGGGACTCTGCAACAGACAAGCTCATCTCCCTCCTGTCCCACAAATCTCTGTCAAAGAATTGCAAAAACTTCACTGATGACAAAGGACATTCATAGGTGAACTTGAGAGTATCATGGACTCACCTCTTTTTTACAGATCCCTGAAGCCACCAAGCTTGACGGAGCATCCCCTCTCACAATGGATTTCAGTTTTAGTGCCTTACAGAACAGAGATCTCTTTTACAGTTAGTTATCAGGCAGTAAAAGAAGAGCAGGCTCAATAATTGCGATTTGACAAGAAGTTCTTAAAACAGGAGTAATTTTAGACTAAAGTTCCAGGTTCCCACACTGCCCTCTCCCACTGAAGCCAAGGAATGCAGCCTACTGACAATGTTCCAGCCCAAACGACCCCATCCTGTCATTTCAACTCATCAGTATCTCAGTGCAGTGACTCCAACACTGCGAGACTGAAAACATTCCCAGGTCCCTCCTCAGACTTGATGAATCAGAATCTCGGGAAGCACAGTCAGGTGCCTTTGAACAAGGACCTACGTCGGAGAGCCCCTGTCACAGTGCACCTGCGTGGGGCTAAGTTAGTTGTGCCCCTAAGCTTTCCTGGGTCACCCTGCTTGGTTCTCTCCTTTGGGCCAGAAACTTAGCCGCAGTTGGCAGCTCTCCTCCTCCTCCGTGTTGTGACAAGGCATCAAGGCAGAAAGCTGTGTCACCTCCCAGAATTGAGACATATGAACGTCACATGGGAGTGAGGCAAAGCGGGAGTGATTTCCTCCAAAATCTGGAATAAGATGCTAAGTGGGAGCCGCCTAATGCTGAGGATTGCTTCCAAGCAGCAGAGTGGGAACTCAGGTCCCCGAGGATGCCACCCCTCTGTGCTTACTCCTGCCATGGGAGTTCATGGTGCTTTTCCCATGTGGGCTCCTCGCTCTTCAGAAAATCCCCAGGAGGGAGGCAAATGGTACGTGCTCCCTTGACAAGAGGGAGACCCGCCTGGGCCTTGCGGCCTCCTGCTTCGAGGCAGCGGCACTCCGCTTTGGCAGAAGGCTTTGCTCCCACTCCCACCCGCAGAGAACCCCACCTACGTACGTGGTTATCAAAAATCTCACTCGTGGTTTCCACAGTAATCCTACAGAGCTCCCACAGGAGGAGTACACAGACAGGAAATTCTTTGCAGGCAGGCCATCTGGTGTGGATGGGGCCCACAACTGCACATCTTGCCAAAGAGGTTTCAGAATAAAACCCACCTGCCCTATTCTAACAAATTCTGCCTGGCGGGCCTCTTCTTTCTTCCGTGCGGACTTGGGTGACTCTGGTAAGACGTCACTAAAAGATCGTCTATTGAGCATGTTCTAGAAAAGAAAAACAAGTTACAAATTCCAAAAATCGTTGTCAAGTCTCATCCCCTAGCTTCTCCTAACGCAAATGACCTATCTGTCCAAATACTATTTCAACTTTCTGTACCCATTCGCTCCATAAGCATTCGTGGAGTGTCACTCATGGGCCAGGGTCTGCGCTAGATGCTGGGGGTAGAAGGCCAACAGGCGGAGAGCCAGTGCTGCGTCTTGACTGAGAGCACAGGCTTTTGAAATCAAGCACACCAGCAGCTCTGGGACTCACTAGCTTCCAATAGTTGATGGAGCCACCACCTTGCACAGCTCCAGGGATGCTGTTTGCATGGAGCGTTCCCCCTGCCTGCCCACTGGAACAAGGCGTACGGCATTCTATGTGAATGGTACCCCTGGAGCTGTGCGACTCCGTGGCCCCCGTGGTAACGTTGGGCAAATGAGCTAATTTCAGAGTTGCGGCATCTTTGCATGGCTAATACTTGTCTCTCAGGCATGTGATGAAGACTACATGAGGAGGTGCTCGCAAGGGCCTGGGCACAGTGCTTGGGCACACACTCAGTAAATGACAGCTCTCTTCTAGGGTGTAGTCAGAGAATGGGCACACTCCTCAGTCAGCAGGTACTGACTGCGCACCTGCTAACCTGGCAGGTGGGGGGTGTGATACACAGTCCCTGTCCTTGTGGAGCACAGTATAATGGCAGAGACAGACTGAGGCACGGATTACAAGATTGGCACATGGGAGAATGTCTATGAAGGGGATGTACATACGGTATCTGAGAGCATCTAACAGGGGGACTTGGCTTCATTGCGGGGCTGGGGAAGGCCTGCCTCAGACATCCATGCTTCAGCTAAGACCTGAGGGGCACTGTGTCCTCATCTCGGCACACTCTCTGCACCCCTCCCTGACTTTAGGGGAAAAAAGGGAATGGACTGATTAGCGATTATGGCTTGCTCTTTAGAGCCCTGGGGTTAGTCTGGCCTAATCCCTGGGATCAGTTAGGGTGTACTGGTCAGCTGGAAGTCAAGGGGTACCCTATAAAATGATGGTGGTCACTGTGCCCAAGGGAAAGGACCATATGAGCACCAGCTCATTATGACAGTTTCATCTCCGCACGTAAGCACCTGAAACCCAACACCCCATTTATTTATAAGCATCACTGGCAGGGCATTTTGCAGGAGTTTACGAATGCAAGGAGTCAAGGGGAATCTCCCTACTTATTCTGTGTTTCCCTGTGAAAGGCAGGAAATGCTTCTGAACAGCAATGCTTTCACTCTGCATTAATGAGCCCATGGCATCTGGTGATCTCACACTGAGTCTGGAGGCCTCCAAGGAGCCCGGGTGCCCTTCAAGGCACTGAGGTGGTGCTGGGTCTCATCAGTGTGGAGATACCTTCAGCCTAGGAAGTGTCTGGCACAAAGCAAATCTGCAGTAAATGGAAATGCTTGTTTCAGGTGCCTGAAAATGGGGCTAGCCAGTATATCTCCAGAAATCCTTAAAAAGCTCCCAGGCTGTCTCCAAAATCCCCATTCTTGCCTATCCATCTGCTCTATGGCACTGGTAATGTTGAGTAGTACCACCAAGGACAGCCACCCCAAAAAAGCACTCTCCGATGCTCCAGGGATTGGTGACTGACACTCATACCCCTCAGCCTGCCCCTCCATTTCCACGGGCCTGTGATTTCTGAAAATCACTTTCCTGCACATGGACATTCAACACTCTCTCATGGCAACAATGAAAGAATGAATGTCAGCCCTGTGGCCACAGCCTGGTATTAACAGCAGAGATCGAGGCGACTCCTATGCTCTTCTAACCAGGACTCATAGCTAGGACTCACACCCATGAGAAGGAAAGAATACCACGGACCCAGGGTTACCTTATGCAAATCTGGCATCAAATCCTGGTATAATGAGCGAATCAACATATCCAGAGTACGTCGACGTTTCTGGGCAAATGTTGGGGTTTCCAAAGTGGCTTTTTCACCATTGATTACTAAAATAAATCAAGTTATAAAGGGAGTTACAAAAATTAACATGCTATTGGAGAATGTCCTTCTCAAGGAAACTCCTCACAGTGAACACCACCCACTTCCCTAATACTGGTATTACCACTGGCATGACCCTTCCTTCACGGAAGAATGCTTAAAAACTCTAAATTTCTCTATACAAACCCATAGTCCATAGGTATGTGTGTCTTACCTTTCCTGTCGGACTGTAAATTTCCTGAGCAGAGCATATATCTAATTACTCGAAGACCCAGTACACACCGTATCTGCCCCCATCCACCATTCCTTCCTCCCATCCATCCATCCATCCATCCACCCATCTACCCATCCGCCCACCTATCCAACCATCTAAACACACCCCTCCAACACATGGGCCAAACCACCAGGATGCCATTCAACAGGATTAAATATATATTTGCTATATTTTGTTAAGAAAAATACCAATTGCCTAACAGAGTACTAGGATTCTTACCCTAATAGAAGTTTCTCCTGGAAAAAACAGCTGGTGGTTAGTGGACTACAGACACAAAGAGTCAATGAAGTGGAATGTCCAGTTCCACATTACAGCACAGAACAGAAACTGTGCAATAGGGGGTTTGGAGCTTGAAGTCAAGGCAGTTACGGGTTTGAATCCTAGCTGTGCTGCCACATTCTCAAGTAAATTATTTAGCTTCTTGGGGCCTCATTTTTCACCCTGTAAAACGGATATAACCGTATTTCCTTATAGGGTCATTGTAAGAATTTAAATGATATAGTACATATAAAGAGTTGGCACCATACTAGGCATATCAAACTGAATAAATATGAACTATTATTTTTCTCATAGGAAGGGCCAAAGGAAGGACAGTGTTCACAGACTGAAAAATGAATTTCTTGGGCTCAGGCATTTCTTAGATAGAATCTGAGTGCTGGGGGCAAGCTGGGCTTGTTTGTGGAAAGACATCTCTTAAGGAATTTAAACTGCATGCATTTAAGTCATGCCTACTATTTTCTCTAATTCTGTCTTTGGGAATTTTTTGTTTGAGGATATGTTCTCCTTAGTACCCCAGGAAAAAAAAAAAAAAACATTTAAAATGATCTATTTCAGCCAAATAAGGGAAAAAGGTCAAAAACATCGTTGAAATGCCATTTCCTGTTATCTTGGAGTTTCCTGCCTGGCCTTCTTCCTCCCTCCTGCTGCATCCACTTTGAATTCAAAGAGATTTCGGATCCCTTGGCTTCTACCTTTTTTCTCAGTCCATCAACCCCTCGTGGTCCAGCCTGGCTCCATGCTTCATCTCTTCAACACCCCTCTTCACAGCCCATAGCCTTGGTTCTTCCACCATATCGACCGCGCAGGTTTTCAACTGTAGATCAAGCCTTTGCTTCATTCCACCCAAGCGTCCAAGGGGGCTGCTCAAAGTCACTCTGTTGATTGGCTCCATTTAAATCAGCAGATACACTCATAAGCTGGGTTCCTTGGTTGCTGAATCATCTATAACCGTGATTCAAGGGCTCCACGCCTGCAGCGGGCCCTTCCCTGCTATAGGCACTACTGCAAAGACTGCTTACTTCCTGACCCCCGCTTCCAAGACCCTCGCCATTTCTAGCTGCTAAACCCACTCTCTGTTGCTGACTCTTTGTTTCAGGTCTGTTTCTTGCTCTCCACCTGATCCTCTGGACTTGAAACACATGGAGCCCCATATTAAGATGCAGGCAATTTCACATACAATTTCAGATCTCTGTCTTGTTTGGAAAACCTGGACTATCTGGCAGCCCTGGGCGCATGCTCCTGAATGGGGTTTGCAAACTGTACTTGTAGCTATAATAACCAAGGGCTATTCTGGGGAGGGATGTAGCCGAGCTCTTGTGGTTCAGAAGATGGGAGGGGGGCACAGGGTCAGGTATTTGGGTATTATCGGTGGAGCTAAAATGTATACTCACCAGCTAGTGAAGCCTGGATGGTCAGGTTCTGCACTATCATATCCATATTCTCTCTGTCGGTCTGTCTTCTCCCTCCCCACCCCCACCGCCACTAACAACTCCCCTTTCCCTAAGTACATACCCACATAACCACCCTTTGTCCCACCTGCTTCCCACTCTGACAAAGACACAGATACATATGTAGCCAGAGATTCAGAAATGGCTATAGCAGAACCCTGGACAGCAAGGCAAATTTGAGGCCCCCCTGTATCAAAAGCAGGTGAGTGTAGATAAACTTCAAGGCAGGTGGGCAGCATGGTGGATATAGATTGGGACACAGGAGAAGATGTGCATAACACTACCAGAAAACTAAATGTTTCACATGAAGAATTAAGAGAACATGGAATGGGATCAACACTTAAACAATGAGATTTTTCTTATATGGCATCCTCGGAGAATCTGAAGAAATGCATTCTGATGTAGAACAGTTTGCAAAAAATTTCAAAATAGAAACTTACATTTCACTAGCAAAAAGTCCCTGAATTCCTGGTGGTCTGTAAACACCGGTGGGGATGGCAAGGGGGGGCCAAAGAGTGGTACGCTTTCTTCTGAAAATATTTTCAGCCTATGTAGGGAACATTTCAGAATTATTTGGTTTTTCTCTAAAGATCAGCAATATTCAGACCTTACATTTGTTCAGTTGCCTATGTGATACGTCAAGAATATTCACTCCATAGGCGGAGTGCTGTCTCCGGGCTGCCAGAGGCTCAGCCACTGTACAGCTCTCCCATGAGCTTTAGGGTAGAGGCCAGGTCTTCCTGCATTCTTCATGGTCCAACCTACCAAGCTGTGGGCAAGGTCAGGAACACTGGGAATAATAGCAAAGGCCACCATTGAGCACCCCGTGCATACCAGGCAGCGTACTTGGTATTTTAAGACATAGCATCCACCGATTCTCATCAACCTGCCAAGGTAGTAGCATTACCTTTATTCTGTCCTACAGATGAGGCCTGCGACTCTGAGAAGATAAATGCTTCTTTCAAAACCACGAAGTTAATAAGTGACAGAGCTCCGATTCCAACCCAAATCTATTTGGCTTAAAGGTCATGCTCTTTTCACAACATCACGATACCCTTTTAATTTTTGAGAACAGAAGAATACATGGGCCAGGACGTGGCCTAGGAAACGGGGTCTGGTCAAGATCAAACGTAGCACATGTGTGCCCATTTTAGAGTAGAATAAAATTCCAAACTGACCCTGACCCTTGGGCCTACTGCACAGGGAGGGCAACACTATATGGAACAAGCTTTTCCCAAAGAGATGATGGCCTTGAAGAAGTTCTATTGGTGAGGACACTCGCGTTAAATCAATCAACCAACACTTGTACTGGGAGCCATCAAATGAATGCCAAATTAATAAGTAAACGTGAGAATCAGAACAAGCAAACCGAGAGAACGTCATCACCTACCTGTAATTGTCATTCTGTTGATCATACCTCACTAAGGCAAAAATATCTGTGGTGATGGTTAAGGAAATTAATCAACAACCCAACGCTCATGTCAATGGCTTGGGCCTTGAAATCCCTTGTGTAGAATCATCCTGGACCTGCACTTTTGTGTTCAGGGCATCTGTCACCCTTAGGTTGAAATGGAGCCTTGACTTCTTTAAAAGAGACAGTGCAAGAAGACATAAGTTCAACCTCTGTGTGCTCATCCTTTGGGGAAGGAGCTTAGTCTCTCAATCTGTCAGAAAAGCAATATAAATACAGCTATTATGCAGCTAAGCAGGCAACAAAGCAAAAAGAGCAATCCCTTTGCTTGGAAATATAAAACATCCCAATATGAAATGAGACATACATTTCCTCTCACCCATTTGAAAATAAAAGCAATTTAAATGTTTCTACCACACACCTTCCCTCTCCTTCTGGCTTTGATAGACAAAACAAACCAAAACAAACCAATGCAGTTGGTGGCAGCGTCTCAGCAGAATCTACTTCTCTTGTGTCAGGTGTGTGGAGTCTAAAATGGTACCATTCCTTGTCCAGCTTTCTTTCTCCTATTCTGCCTCCTCCCCTGCCAGGTCCCACCCTCGGCTTTCCTCTGCTAGGGCTAAAAGGCTATCAGTCCTTCAATCGTTTCCATTCCTGGACTCGGAGGAAAGAATCTGCATTAACTCTTTGCCTGTCCCTTTCCAGAAACAAAGGCAAGCCCCAAATCTAAAAGTAACAACTAAAGGAAATTCTAAAAATGATGACTATCTCTCGGTCACTTAAAGAGCCACCTCCCTTGCCCCCTGCACGGTGCTTGGAGAAATCTTCTATTTCACAGGAAGAACTGCTGCAGGAAAGGGGAAATAGTAGCCCTAAATTCTAGTGAATGGAGCAAGATATCACTTGATGAGCAGGGATGGGAGCAAAAACCATTATTATTGAAGTGTAGGTGCATATATGTTTTCTTCCCTGCTCTTGTGGAAGAAATTTGGCTATTTCCCACTTTTAAAAACTTACATGCTGTATTGTTAGGTTACAATGAACAAGTCAAAGCATGCAGAGCAATCTACTTCTGGATGTGACAGGTCACAATGGTCCTGTCTCCCAACATTTTTACTGGAGTCTCCAGGGAACATGAATAGTTAGACCAGAATTTATTCTGAAAATGCCTATTAGCTGCCTTTTATTTACTATGTACAACCTGTGGAGGCACCAGCTTTGGGTCTCACTGTTATGGCCCATGACCCAAAGCCATGATGGTGTCTGTTGGGTTAGCCAAGCTCATGTCCTGTGCCTATCTGCCTGAGCTGAGCTTGAACATTACAGAGAATTTCAGCAGAACTCTGAGCTAAGCAGGGATTTGAGGAAGCAGAGGGAAAAGCGAATGAAAATATGATTAATTCCATCATTTCTTAAATTTCAAGAGGTGGTAATGCAGTAGCCATCTCCAGGGTTTAGAATCAACAAAGAAACATTATTTTGACTTTTTATTTTAACTTGCAAATTTTTATTTAACTAAATTTAACTGAACTCTAATAAGTTCAATTCAAATTTTTATTTAAAGCAGATTTCCTAGAGGGTTCACTACCTATGATTCTAGTTCTGTTACTACTGATGGATGGTAGGGAGTTTCCCTTACTTCAAAGACTACCCAAGGAAAGGAAAGATATTCTAGAAGCCAAGAATTCTCTGAGAATGAATCCATCCATCATTCCAATGGATGAAGAAAGATGAGGGCAGAATAACCCCAAGGGAAAAATCCAGAATAGTGGCTCTAAAAATCTAGCGATGCACAACAACTACAACAAGCAAGTCAACTGTCAGGCTAGTGTTGAGGGTCATTTTAGTCCCGTGAGGCCAACAGTTCACTAAACTCATTCACAAAGGTCCAGGATACGTGTAAAGTGGGAGCGGATCATGGAAGGCTTAAAGGCAGGAGAAGGCTCCTCTCCCTCCTGGAACACAATGGTGACGATGTCATTTCCAATGTGGCGCTTCCTCTCCACCTGGATGTAAGCATAAGTAACATCACCAAGGAGGTCATTCACACATGGCAGATTCACAGGGTTAAAAACACTAAAGCAATACGGTAAACCGCAATGATCACAGAGCCCTACATTTCCTCTATCTTTGACTTCTTGCCTCCTGTGTTTTACCAGCCCCGCAACCTGGCTCTCCTATCCATCTCCTCTGCTCCCTGCCCAATGCAGATCTGCATTTCCTCTTGTCTCCCCTTCTGTGGCAGCCTCCTAACTAGGCTCCTTGCCTCCATTCTCTCCCATTTTGCTGCTGTGTGTCTACCTTCACTCCTACATCATCTTCCTAGCCTGGCATTCAAGGCCCCCAGACAAGAGGCATTACATCAGAATTCCCTGGGGATGGGGCTCACATATGAATATGTTTATAAATGCCTTAGTTGGTTCTGAAAGATGTACTTGGTGAGGACAATGGGCTTACCTAATCTGACCTCAGCTGACCTTTCAAAAATGATCTCCTAGATCTGTGGTCAGCAAATTTTTTTCCCCAAAGGGCCAGATGGTACATAGTTTCAGTTTTACAGATCATATTGTTGGTTTCCAACCATGAACTCTGCTGTCACAGTACAGAAGCAGCTACAGGTGATACATAAATGGGGAGGCGTGGCTGTGTTCCAATAACACTTTAACACAACAGGCAGTACGTGAGATTTAGCCCATGCTCCGTGGTTTGCCAACCCCTGTCCTAGACCTTAGCTTAATCAGCCAAACAGAATGATTCACTGTCCATGGATCACCAGTGTGTCCCCTCTTCTACACTGTAAGCTCCTGGAGAACAGGATCCCTGTCTGATTCACATTAGATATCATTCCCTTTTTGCAAATACAGAAATGAAAGTTTAGAGATGTTCTAATAATTTGAATTCAATTTAACTCAGAAAGTCATTATTTTTGGCAATGATTTCTTGGCCATGACAACAAAAGCACACCCCACAAAAGGAAAAATGAGATAAACTGGACTACTTCAAGACTGAAAGCTTTTGTGCATTAAAGGATATTACTAACAAGAATGGGAGAAAATATTTGCAAACTACATATCTGATAAAGGGTTATATCCAGAATATATAAAGAAATGCTGCAACTCAACAATAACAAGTCAAATAACTTGATTAAAAAATGAGCACAGGAGTTGAATCAACGTTTCTCCAAAGACGATGTGATAAACACATAAAAAGATGCTCCATACTGCTGATCAAAACCGCAGTGAGCTCCCATTTCACACCCATTAGGAGAGCTATTCCAAAATAAAACAAAACCAAAGAAAATACAAAAAGCCAGGTAATAACAAGTGCTCTCGAGGATGTGGGAAAAGTGGAACTCTCACGCGCTGCTGGTGGGAATACAGAATGGGGTGGCTTCTGGGGAGAATGGTATGCTGACTCCCCAAACATTTAAACACAGGATTATCACATGACCCAGCAATTCCTCTGAGATAAGAAAAGCTGCAGGAGAGTCAGAGTTCAGTTTTGGACCTGTTAGGTTTGAGGTGTCTAGCCCAGGGGGGTGTCGAGAAGAAGGCTGCACACCTGAGTCTGGACTTCTAGAGGGAGGTCTGGCTGGACATGTAAATTTGGGTGTCGCTGGTGTATAAAAGCTCTTTAAAGCCCTGAGATTGGGGGAGATCACTGATAATTGAGGGAGTGAATGAAAGTAGTAGGAGGAGACAAGAGGGCCAAGAACTGTGCCCTGGGCCAGGCAAAGCTCCCCATGCGCCCAAGATCACAGAGCTAGTTCTGGCAGGGTTAGGACTGGGCTCGGATGGGTGGCTCCCAGAGATCTGTGCTTTCATCAGGTACTAAATGCTGCCCTCAGGGCCTGAGGCTGAGCGACCAGGCAATGTGAGTGGTGGGGGACATCATGGCGTGTTAGGAGGAAGGTGAGGTCCCAGAGAGGCAAATATCAACACCCTCCCCCCCATTAAGGCTTGGTTCAGCCACAGAGAAGAGAGGTGGACATCACGAGAATACCAGAGCCTACAAATTGTGAGAATTGGCTTCTTTATGTCAGATCTGGGATACGGCTTAGACCATTCCACTCGTGTTCTTGATGTTAGGAGGTCAATAAGCACCGGGATGTTTGAGCCAGGCTGGCCTCTGTCTTTTTGTCTGTTACGCTGAGCCCCCGAGGTACAGAGAGAGGCTCATGGTCAGGGGTCCTTCTCTGCTCTGCCCTGACGGGGCACGCTGAAGGTTCACTAGCGTCCTGTGTGTGTCTCTCTTCCCACCTGCATGATCTTCCCGGTGATAGAGACAAGTTTCAAAGTTTTCATTTTCCTCGTATCTACCGATGCCAGGCCAATGGAGGACCCAAGTGCTACCCACGGAGACACCCAAAATGTTAAGAACACCAGAGTCCAACTGGGGACGTTTCACTGCTGACCTTAACATACGGACAGCCCCTCAAAGAGATAAGTTAATGACTTCTGAGTTGGGCAAAGGTTGAGCTGTCACATTCCTTCCTCCTGTCTCTCTGGCTAGTGCCCCATCTGTCACGAGACATGGGCAATTTCAATGATTGTACAGGGCTGAAAAGGTCGGAATGGGAGGAGGAGGAGGATTGTAAAACATTTCCATGAAGTTCTGTGATATGATTGTTGACCTCTTACAGCTCATGATGACTGGGAAGGTCAGCTTGGCCCCTCTTCTGCACATGATCCTAAGAGATTCAGCTTCTGCAGCAATTTAGGCAGCCTCAGCCGTGCAAAGGAGGATGCCTTGCAGGAAGTAACTTCAGCAACTAAGCAGTCTTCCTGGGCCAGGGTACTTCCTGTTTCCACCTGACTTTTCCCGGAGTGAGCCCTCCAAAACCAGAACAAGCTTACAACGTCCAGTGGGTCTCCAGTGCCTGCAGGACAAATCCACCAACTCCCTATTCCAGGCCCCCAACAGTCCAAGGGGGCCAGCTCTTCCTGCCCGTCCCTGCCACGTCCCCGAAGCACCATGATCTCTCATGACTGGCACACTGCATTTTAGCGCACTGGTCTGCGTTGTGCTTTCCCCCTTACTGAAGTCTTATTGAAATAAGAATTATAGGTGCTCAGGAAAAAAGGCTTCTTGGCCCATCACATCCCCTCTCTAGGTTCCTATTTCTCACAAATCTTTGCTGACCAACTGTCCATTCATGTTTGTGATATTTATTCGTACAGATGCCTTCAATGTTTAAAAAAGGGGAAGAAGCTAACAAAGTTAAGTGGAAACTGCCCCCCCGCCCCGCACCAAATCCTTCAAAAACCAGCAGCATGTGTCTTTGTTAGGTCTGAATTCCCACAAATTGGAAAATTTTCTCCTGGAAATGGCCAGTCTCTGGGGTAAGTGAGGAGTGTCTCAGGTAGTTTTTTCTCCAACATGGCAGAGCGTGTGCAGATATCCGGCGTTAACCTCTTGCGTTAATTTGAAACACGCTTGCCGACCATCACTCAGGGTCCGCTTATTTTATGTCCTGGGTAGTCTCTGACGAGATACCAGGCACATGAAGAGAAGTCACAGAGCGAAGGCAACATCCATGCAAAACAGTTTCTCAAGTCTATAAAACCACACTCGCGCATGTGTGGGCAATGTTATCACTGATCCCTTATTTAAGGGGACAGCATCAGTGAGGATGGTTCTTCCCAAGGCTTGTTGAGAGTCCAAATATACAGACTGTAAACAATATCCCTACATTGGTACCTGAGGTTCAGTTCATATATTAACACACACAGTTTCTAATGCTATGAAATCAGAGCGATGATGCTTTCTCCACATTTCGGTCACTATTTGATAGTTGGTGTGTTCTCAAAGAGCCTGTGTTCACACGTACCTGCTGTTTGTTCTCTTTGGAATATGGCAACATGGTGGAAACGTGAAACATGATCTCATGCCCTTGGTATACAGTATAAACTGAATGCATCCCTGTGGTGTCATCTGTAAGATACAAACATGCATTTAGGAGGCACCGAGAATTCTGAGACCCTGAGGAAATAGTCTTTATTTGCAGGCTAGGGGAATACAGCATACAGTTAGTACATTCCCAAAGATCATTCTGGATTATCCACCTGAGCGGCAGCCACAGTACGGCTTACTCTCCAACTGATACAAGGCTCCTGCCCACGTTGAGAGCCCTCTTCCTCCCCGCTCTAAGCTCACTTGCTGTCTGATTCACGTAGAAGGCTGGGCTAAAAAGGAGAATGTGCTATAATTCCTTGCCTTCCAGTTACTCCTGGTGTACAGGACAAAATTAACACAAAACGACATACAAATAATTATCATGTCCATAAAACAAAGCAAGTACGCTCACTGGCAGATGGTATGGTGGCTGAAAGCATTGGCTCCGGAGTGAGGCAGACCTGGGTTCAGGTTCTCAGCTATGTTCCCTTTGACGAGTCACCTCATCTTTCTTGGAGCCTCAGTTTCTTAATTTTGAAAATGGGGATGAAATTAGTATCTAACTCCTAGGGATGTGTACAAGATTATACTTGTAAAGTGCTTGGCAGGGTGCCTGGCCATAGCAAGGGTCAGCAGACGGTGGTTGTGACCGTGACAGAGAGGCTGAGTATTGGCAATGGGGTTGGTGACCTCGCAAGCCTTGCAGGTTCACCACGTGCTCATGTACCTTGCTGGACCGTTTCCCACACTTTGGCCAGCAAGTTCGGCTCCAAGGTGCAATCTCATCCCAACCACGCCTCTACTTAAAATCTGTTCATGACAACCAATTCCATTTACCATAAAATCCAAAATTATTCATGTGATCTCAAACTCTTTGTGGGATCGCCCCCTCCTCTCCTCCAGTCCCTCGGCCTTAAAGATGTTCTCTTAGTTTCTAGAACATATCAGGCTCTTTCCTGACTCAGGGACTTCACAAATGTTCTTTCGCTTAGAATTCTTTTCTCCCCTCAGGACTCAAATTACTCCTCATCATTCCCTTGGGGAAGCCTTCTCTCATCCCCCAGATTAGACAAAATGCTCCCATGGAACTCTGTACACTTTTTCTTCTTTGTTCCTCCAAGTACTTTACTAAGGTATTTTGTAATTATCTGTGTAATGTCTGTGTTATCCCCTGGACTATAAGCTCCTAGAAAGGCAGGGACACCATGGTGGTTTATCCATTGCTACATCCCTGGAGCCTCGCACAGCCCTGGCACGCAGAGGCGTGCAACAGTAAGTATTCACGGGCAGACCATGGTCTGCCACACCGAGGGACTGGGAGGGCTGACTTGGTCTTGCAAAACTCAAGGGAGCCCCCAAACGTGTCCAGCCACCCTGTGTCAGACTGGGTGTGAAGCCCTTCTTATCCCTCCCAGTCCACCCCTTCTCCCAACCTGGGTATAAGTCCAAATACAGATCGGGCTGGCTGCTAGAAGTTATACAAATGACAACAGAAGAGATCAGGAGGTGCACTTACTTTTGGTGTCCAGACCGCCGCGGTAGCCTGTCCAGCCCTTTAGGGTGATTTTGTCACCCAGAAGATTTAAAAATTTTTGAAAAGCATCACTTCCAATTTCTGTAGGAAGAGGTAAAGTGTGAAGAACGTACAGAATCCACACGTCTTCATTTGCTAACTATGCACTGAAATCACTGGAACATGAACGAGGCTCTCTAGAGATGCGTGCAGCAGACGAACACAACAGAGAGGTCACACTTCTTTCCCGGAGACCACGCAGGAGATTCCACAATTCCCAGGACTCCAGGGAAAGGACAACCACAAATCAGACTGACCCACCTTCCCGCTGCCACACTGAGATCATGAGGGTTTAGTATTGCAGAATGAAAACACTCAGTGCTTCTATCATTAATGAATAGGTACCTAACATGAAAGGTGCTGAAGAACAGGAAAATGGCACCACTTTATCATTCTCCCCACCATAAAAATCAGAGAAAGACCTTCTTCTGCTACTGGGACTATGATATAGAACCAAATTCTTCATATCCCATATCATTTTCTGGTTAGACTCCCTCTCGGGTGCCAGTGCCTGGTGCAAGTTTGGTGACCAGTAAATATTTGTCAACTGAATGAAACTGGGCAACACCTGCCCTACAAAGTTTACTCGGAAATTTACCCTAAAATCTCACAAAACAACCGGCTTTTTCTTTGTATTAAGGACTCCAACTCAACAGGTTAAGTTCAATTTGGACTGTCAAAACCACAACATGGCGGAACAGGGTCTCAGCACAAATTAGGGGACACTTACCGTTGCTGAGCATCTCATCATCCGTGAGCTGCCCGTCTTTGGCAAAGAGAACTCCAAACTTGAAATTCACAGAGCCCTTACAAGAAGACAACAAAAGGTGTTGAATGTAAACTGTATCATCAGAACATACACAGTTACGAGATGTGCTATTCATTACTTAGGAAAACTTCAGGGACCAGGATGGATACTTGAGGCATTACTTATTCTCCTCCATCTCAACTCTGACCAAATTAACACGATCATTCCTTTATTTCTATAGGTTTTGATAGCTTACGGTTAAAACTCTCTGTTTGTATGTAAGTTAATTCATTTGTAACTTCATTACTAATGGCTTCTGTAGGACGCCAGGTCCATTCTCTGGCAAATCACTGCTCAAAGAGCCAGCAGGAGTTCACGGGCCTGGTGCCATGTTCTGATCAGCTAACACAGGAGAGCTCAGTGTAATTCAAAACTGAACACAACGATCTTAGGCTGATATCCTATGGACTCTTAGGAACAGAAATGGAAAATGTAGGCAATTTGTTCTAAAAGCTCATTTCCCCCAATTTTTAAAGATATTGAATCTCAAGAAGTCACAAAACAGATGTGTGGGGGAGGGGGAAGGAAATCAAGAAGTAGCTTGTACAAATGTTCAGTCTACTACCCTCGACTTTAAAGCCTGGATTAAAATCTGATCCTGTGGGAATAATAAATACCAAATGCAAGATGACAGGTTCTACAGGAAGGGAGAGGAGAGAGATCAGGTAGTTCAACAGTACTTTCAGTATTTTTTTCCTTAAGCTGGGTAACTGGTTTATAGGTCTTCATAATATTATTCTCTTTTTGTGTTTGTGTATCTGAAGTATTTCATAATAAAATAAAATCTGAGGTTGAGGAGAATCAACTTTTGCAAGGCCATTTGATGCAGCACTGCATGGGGGATTTCTTGGTGGTCAATTAAGGGGTGGGCTAGGAACAAAGGTGTTTAAAGCGTTGGCCATTGCGTCATAGGTTGGGAGGGGAGGTCAGGGCAGAATGCTGGGATTCAGGACAGCTGGATCTGGGAGAATTAAGACTTTGAAAATCCAGGGGTCCAAGGCTGTGCTTCTCAGCATTTTTCTGTCCCCAACACACCTGAAAGACAGATGCACACCCATCAGTGAGAGTGGTTTTCTACTAGAGCGTGGAAGAGGGAGGAAAGGCCCACGCTGAGCCCTCATCTGGAACCCCTCCACAGCTGCCTCTACGGCAGGCTCTTTCGCATCATGCAGGCCTCAGCTCAAAGGCCCATGTCCAGAGAGGCCCTCCCTACTGCCCACAGAAAGCCATCCTCCACTGTTACTCTCCGCCCTAACACTTTGCTTTCTAAGCACCATCCATACTCTGTAATTCTTTTTTTTTTTAAGATTTTATTTATTGATTTGAGAGTTGGGAGGGAGGGAGGGGAGAGTGGGGAGGGAGAGGGACAAGCAGATTCCCGCTGAGCATGGAGCAGGACACTGGGCTGGATCCCAGGACCCTGAGATCATGACCTGAGCCAAAACCAAGAGTCAGATGCTTAACTGACTGTGCTACCCAGGCGCCCCCATACTCTGTAGTTCTTTTATTCAGTGTGTATCTGTGTCTGTCTCTAGCATTAGAACATGTACATCCTGTGAAGGAGGGATCAGACACCTCTTAAGTTCCCACTAAATCTCCAGTGCCCACCACATAGTGCTGGGTATACTGGAGAGGATTCATATAAATATTCACGGAATAATTGTGTGCATAACTGAGAAAAGAAACAAAACTGGTCAGATACAACTTATTTTTCACAAGCTGCCTCCAAATGATTACCTCTTCCTCACAGACTTGTTTTTGGTAATTTCTTAGAATTTTGTCAGGGATCTCTATCCACTTGATGATTCTAAACTTGCCAACTTTTCTTTCTGTGTTTTGGAAATGATGACAGCAATCACATGTCTCCAAGACTATGGCATATACCGCATTCTCCGAGGTCCCTTAAAAAGCACCCACAGTA
The DNA here is from genome assembly GCF_037043125.1 of Eumetopias jubatus. Lineage (NCBI taxonomy): Eukaryota > Metazoa > Chordata > Mammalia > Carnivora > Otariidae > Eumetopias > Eumetopias jubatus. The sequence goes on along the minus strand of NW_028274821.1, from coordinate 86,958,745 downwards.
GTGTGGAGTCTGACAGATGATCCTCTTAGGATAATAGCGCAGAGCCTAAGGCAGTGGTTCTCAAACTTGACCGGGCATCAGAATTACTTGGCAGGCTTCTTAAAATAGATTGCTAGGCTCCACTTCCAGAGTTTCCAATTCAGCAGTTCTGGGGTAGGGCCCAAGAATTTGTATTTCTTTTTCTTTGTTTTTTTTTTTTAAGTAGGCTCAACAACCAGCATGGAGCCCAACAAAGGGGTTGAACTCACGACCCTGAGATTGAGACCTGAGCTGAGATCAAGAGTCGGACGCTCAACCGACTGAGCGACCCAGGTGCCCCAAGAATTTCTATTTCTGACAAGTTCCCAGGTGATGCTGATGCTGCTAGTCCAGGGACCCCACTTGGAGAACCACTGGACTAGAGGAACAGACCAGCAGACTGCCAGCAGGCACAGCGTCAAGTCCAGCTGAGTTGACTGCTGGCAAGACAAGGGCAGAAGGACTTGGTCAATGACCAGAGTCATGAGCCAGGATCCAACAGCCTGTTAGAACCAGAAGGGGCCCCATGGCCCACTGAGTCCACCCTTTCATCTTACAGACAGGACACATGAAGACCAGGGAAGGCGGGGCGCCTGGGTGGCTCAGTCTGTTAAGCGTCTGCCTTCGGCTCAGGTCATAATCCTCGTATCCCAGGATCGAGCCCCACATCGGGCTCCTTGTTCAGCAGGGGGTCTGCTTCTGCCTCTCCCTCTACCCCTCTCCCTGCTTGTGTTCTCTCTCTCACGCTCTATCTCAAATAAATAAATAAAATCTCAAAAAAAAAAAGAAAAAGATCAGGGAGGGCTAGCCTGCCCACGGCTGGCACTAAGTGGAGGGCAGAATGGGAGCCAGAAGTCGGGGCTCTGAACTTTTGACCCAGGGCTCTTCCCAACCCCACAGTGTGGTCTTCTCAGTGCGGTACTGGGTTGAGGGAAGTGGAGAGCTACATGAAGAAATGGGGCCCACGGCCACCTGATCACGGGGCAAAGCTTTCAAGAGTTTTTATGGCTCTGTCATTGGCACCTTGCTGCCAGTACCCTGGCTGAGGACACCCCCCCTCCCCCGCCGCTTCAGGTGGAGATTCCAGAAAGCCCAGTGTTGCAAGGCCTAACAAAGTACCTGAAATCACCTACAGGGTCTCTAGCTAATTTTGTTTCTAGGGCTTCCCAAGTGATGTCACTAATTAACTCAGAGTTTTTGCCTATCTCCAGAAATCAAGGTACTACTGAATGTAGTGGATTGTATTGTTGACAGAGACAGTTTTTGGGAGGGAATAGTTTGATTTGGGGCTACCTGACCACCATGGATCATATTTTAACAAACCATTCAAGCTAAAATCATTAGTGCTTCATGAGACTGGCTGCTCCTTCCAGCACTAGATCTTGGGGGCTGGGGGGGGCGGAGCTTGCAAGGTCCCAAGACCAGATCTGGGCCCCCGGAGGGAAGTGACCAGTAGGGGGAATCCATGCAAACTGGTTTTCTCAGGACTTATGTCCTGCCCAGACACTCATCATAGAGATAAGGTCATTTTGTAATTCCTGCTTGTATGGGACTTTTGATTTTTAAGTCCTAAATGGTCTGAGACAAAAGTCAACATGATTATAAACCAAAGTGCAGTCATATCCTTGGGAATTAATAGGAAGCTAAGAATTACATTTCTTTTGAAGAAAGTGAAGTACGTGGGGACACTAAGTTCCAGTAATTCCAGAAGGATCAAGAAATGATGGCCTGATTCGAAACTGAACACCCTGGGTTCCTCATTACTCTTGTTTAGGCAATGCCTCGATATTTTTCTGATTTACATGTTCCTACGCTTCTCTCACTGTCTCCATGCCCGTCGCGGCCTGGGGCGCATGCTCTCTCCTGCGGGGCCTCTCTATGCTGTGGACACATAACACTTGGGTCTCAGGACACTGACCACACTTTCCCAAACTGTCACCCCTTCAGGGACATCACTAGTGTTGTTTGTTAATTTTTTTCCCTGCTCATCTTTGCAGCTGATAGTTTATCACTGTAATTGAGTGGAATTAGGATAAATGCTCTGAGCTGAGAAGCTGGCAGAAGGGCCTTGGCCACATCCGCAGGGAAGCTCTGAGAGGTGACCACCGCTCACAGCTCAAATGCATTGTAATGAGTGTTTTTTTTTTTTTTAAGATTTTATTTATTTATTTATCTTTAGAGAGAGAGAAAACGAGTGGGGTGGGGTAGGGGAGGAGCGGAGGGAGAGAGAATCTTAAACAGGCTCTGCCTTCAGCACGGAGCCTGATGCGGGGCTGGATGCCAGGACCCTGAGATCATGACCTGAGCTGAAACCAAGAGTCGGACGCTTAACCGACTGAGCCACCCGGGTGCCCCAGTGTGTTTCTGTATTTTTCAAATGTTTGCCAGAAATGTGTCTTACTTTCATTTTTTGCCTTCTACAAACCGTACATGGAGTTCATGAATTCTGGTGCCACAAGCGTGATTCATCCATGGATAAGATACAGAGAAAAACAGGGACGTCTCCGTTTGCTGGAGCTCTGCAACAGCCCACCCTACACCCCCAGTGCCTTCCACAGAGTAACTCCTGCCAACGATCTGGGGCGCATTATTTCAGCTCCTTTGCACGTACATCGACGTGTTCAGGAATCAGCTGAGATGTCACTGCCTCAGACAAACCTACTCTGTCCGATGTCAAAAACCTACTCCTTCCCCTGTATCGCCTACCTTGTTTTATTTTCCTCACAGCTCTTGGGGCTATCCACGTTACCATGTTTAGGTTTGCGCATTTGTGTAGTTTGTCTTACGCCACCAGACTGTAAGCTCCACGAAGGGACCTCGTCTTGCTCATCAATGTGTTCCCAATGCCGCAGGCAGCACATGGTATACACACGGTAAGAGCTCAGGAAATATTTGTTGAATCAATGAATGAATGAGCAGACGATTGAATATACATAGGTGTTTGTTTATAAAAACAACTGGGAATATACTGTAGATATTGCCCTGTGAATTGCTGCCCCCGCCCCGTAACTAGTGCATCGTGGAAAACTTTCCGTGCCAGTAAATAAAGGTCCACCCCCTTCTTTTCAATGGTGTCATTAGTTTTCACAAGTCCTTCAATCAATACATCATCCACTTATTCAGCCACCAAATACTTACTTGTGCCCTCTCTCTCCACTGCTCTAGGATCTAGGGATACAGCTGGGAATAAACTGAATAAGCTCCCCATGCTCTTAGGCTGCTTATATTCTCGGGAGGGCAACAGATACGGAGCGAGTCAATGAAAACACAAGTGTCAAGAAGAAACACAAAACAGTGCGCAGGGCAGAGGGTGAGAGGCAGGGTGTGCTAGTTTAGACAGAGTGCTCAAGGACAGCCTCTCCAGGCAGAGACCCTGATATCAAGGAGAGGGTGCGCGACCCTGAGTACATCCGGCAAGGAGCACCCTAAGGGGGTGGGAACGGCAGGGTCTTCCTGAGCAAGTGGAGGAATTAGGAAGTCAACGTGGTTAGTGTGGAGGAGGGGACCTGAGAGGCACCACGGCTGCGTCATGCAGGCCCCAGGGGTCCTGGTCAGGATCTGGGAGTGGGATGGGAAGCCGTGGCAGCTTGCAACATAGGGGTGACCTGACTTGACATTTAAAAGGACCATGGGGCTGCTACACGAGAAACAGAACAGAGCAGAGGCGGAAAGTTGGAGACCTCATAGTGCAGGTGAGAGATGACGGGGTGGTGTCAAGGGATGAGAGCAGTCGTGGTGGAAACCTCGAGAAATATTTGAATTAGGGGTATATTTTGAAGAAATCATCATAGGATGTGCTGAAGGATTAGGTGTGAGAGAAAGAGGTGTTAAGGATTTTTCCAAGTTTGGCCGGAGCAACTGGATGAATGATATGACCATTTACGGAGAGGCATGATATGCAAAAGCTTTAATTTACTCAATTGCCTTTGATAGCATTTTTATTATTTCCCTATGTTAGTTGTGTCCTTAGAAAACCCAATGCATTTTTTAAAAGTGGGGCAACAAGGGAGGGAGATGTGTAAATAAATATGGCATCAGTAAATCGAATGTGCTAATAAAGCACAAACGCCCTCTCTTTGACATAATGAAAATGAAAACCTCATTACTCACCCTGATTATGAGGCTAAAATCTGAATATTTCCAAGCAGATTTAAGTAGCTTGTTTTTATATCTTTATAGCTAGCTGCATAGGAGGTCCTGAAATACACCTTGAAAAAACATGTTGGTAAAGTCTTTCAGTGACAGTAAGCTCAGTGAGCAAATCCACGTAGACGTTTCACTGAAAGAAAAGGTCATGGTCGGGGTGGAGGGAGAAGCACACTTACAGACACAGAGGCAGAACATAGCAGGAACAAAAAATTTCTCATAAAATTTCTTACCTCTTGTTCTTCAAGAACCAGCAAGTCCTGTCAAACCAAATTTTGAAAGTTATGTCCATGCTGATTTTATTTTGACTTTCTGTGACAAGCTCCCATGTATACCACCCCCCACCCCCATCCCCCAGAAGCACTTAAAATATTCCAGTTTTGTTGTATAGATTTTTGTAAACCACCTGGTCATCTAGGAAAGTCCCATTATGGCACAACTATCTGGAAACAAAGATGATGCATAGCAGCCGGAAGAAATACATAGACACCCAGGTTTCTCTATCTATTTAAAGCTAGCTTCTCACACATTGCTTCTGGGAAGATTTTGGCCAAGAAAAATGTAACTATGGTATAGCAGCCAGAAACAGAATAACATTTTTAAATAACACCAGCCACCTTCCCGCTTGGGGGAAAGATGCCTTCTTTACCATGCGATTTATTTTCTGTTTACTTTTTGGATCCAAGACCTTTTCCTTCCTCCTCTCCCCAACCCCTGCGGCTCAGGGCGCCGTCGGGTCCACCTACAGCAGTGAAACCACCACTACCGAGGGGCGCACACACATGCATGCTCACACACCCGGGATGGCGGGAGAGCGCGTGGGCAGCCCCTCGTGAAGGGAAAGAGAGTCAAAACACAGATGTCGGGAAAGTGGAAGGTGTCTTTTGTTTGGTGAAAAACAGGCAGAGAGTTATGATATAAAGAGGCAGAAGGTTGCCATTTCCCGTTTCCTTGTCCTCTTTGATGCCCTGGAGGAGGGAAAGCAGACAGGGAAGCCTGGGCAGACGCGAAGTCCGCTGAGAGCCCACACTCAGCGGCAGGATGCAGAAAGAAGCATCCCAGGGGCTCTGTGGGGTTTAGGTCCTGTGCCTGGGGGTCTCATCCAGGCTCCAAGAAGGAAAGGATTAAGAATATGACAACTTGGGGCGCCTGGGTGGCTCAGATGATTAAGCGTCTGCCTTCGGCTCAGGTCATGATCCCAGGGTCCTGGGATCGAGTCCCGCATCGGGCTCCTTGCTCAGCGGGGAGTCTGCTTCTCCCTCTCCCTCTGCCTCTCCCCCTGCTTGTTCTCTCTCTGTCTCTCCTGCAAATGAATAAATAAAAATCTTTAAAAAAAAAAAGAATATGACAACTTGTACAGATGAGGTAATAAAGGCACGGTGGTAGTGGCATATTTATAATTCCAAGTCGTTTTACAATTCACTATCACGAGTTAGTTTAAGCATCTCATGGCTTCAAACTGCTTAAAGTTTAACCGAATGCACCCATAGTGGCCTCAGTTCCTTCTGGGGTTGAGTCAGGGTACAAATACTATTTTAAACATTACATGAAAACAGAAGATATGGGAATTCACAACACTCCGTATTTAGTGGTAAGCCGAGAACCGATAACTTTATTTTATTTTATTTTTTTAAAGATTTTATTTATTTATTTGAGAGAGAGAGAATGAGAGACAGAAAGCACGAGAAGGAAGAGGGTCAGAGGGAGAAGCAGACTGCCCGCTGAGCGGGAAGCCCGATGTGGGACTCGATCCCAGGACTCCAGGATCATGACCTGAGCCGAAGGCAGTCGCTCAACCAACTGAGCCACCCAGGCGCCCGATAACTTTATTTTAAAAGTTAACTATTTTAAAGGCTTACAAGCAAAGGCTGCTCATGCTCCCATCTATCTTCCTCATACCCTCGGAGTTATTTCCCTGAAAAGCAGACTTAAGCACGATGCTCCTCCACTTAAAGACTCCACAGGCTCCTTGCTGCCTGGATGGAATTCCAACCTGCCGCTCCAGCCTCTTCCCCATCACCTGGCCCGGGCGCACCCAGCTCCTGGAAGCTCAGCTCTGACACATGGCTGGCACTAGGTGATGACTGTGTGTAAGTTTCAAGGGGAGAATTTCAAAGCTATATTGACTGCAACAAGACAAAAGTTTGGCTGACATTTTTCTGATGGCCTTTGACCTAGATTATGACTCTAAACTTTTTCCTCCCAAGGCAGATTATTTTCCCTTAGCAGTAAGTCTTGAGAAAACAGGATGGATTGTGGATACCTTCTATTCTCTACGGTACACTGCACAGTGTTCTATGTAAGAGCTCAATAAACACATTTTGTGCTTTACTATTAAAAAAAAAAAATCCAACACTCCACACAATTCCACATCACTCAGTAAAAAGACCGGCTTTTAAGCAAATAAGGTCCTTCTGAACATACACCCTATCAGTTCATGGATCAAGGACCATAGAGTTCAGTGGTTCTCAGTTGTGGCTATGCTTCAGAATCACTCATGAAACTCCTGAAAAATGCAGATTCCCAACCCCACCTGACAAATCAGAATCTCAGCTGTAAGGTTCTTTATGATGATTGTTTTCAAAGCCCCGCAGGTGGTTCTGATTAGGCTTGGATCCGAGGCTAAAAATCACCGATGCTCTGTCTGTCCTCATCTAACACTGTGATCCAATATATACCATTAGGAGACATAAAATTCTTTTACCTTTTGGATCTCGGGATGAAAAATTTCTCTGGGGCCTTTCTCAAATTTGTCCAGGTTCATGGCACTGAAATAGAAAGGACAGAATGAGCCACAGCGTGGTGGAAACTTAACTCAGAACAAGTCTCTGTGCTTCAGAAAAACTAAATAATATCTCCTAGAAAAATCACAGCTGGATTCCCTGTAGGGCCGGGCACACAGGAGATCAATGATCACGCAGGGTGCTCAATGAATGAATACATGAGAGTAACCAAACACTGCATGGTACTTTACTTATATAACTGGCCCTTGATGATACTCATCTAATAAGGGAGGAAGAACGATCAGGAGCATGTTTCAGGCAGCCTGACTAACCTCCAAGGTTCTTTTATTTATCGAAAAAGTGGTTCATTGACATTTATGCGGCAGTTAATGATAAAATGAAATGTAAGTAAGACTACCTGGTGTTTCTTTCTTCCTTTGGCAATTCCTTCGCCACTTAGGGCAAAAAGCTCTCCCCTTCACAAGATGGTTCTTTCATGTTAGAATGTCAACCTCCTTGAGCCTAAGTTCCTCCAGAGGTAAAACATGGAGTTGAAATGCACGATCCCTTAGGCCCCTTTCATCTAGGAGTCCCATATTTGTAAGGTAAACATAATAATAGCTAATATTTATAGAGTATTTATAATGTCGGGCAGCCTGCTAAATGCTTTCCATGGATGACCTCGTTTGGTCTCTGTGAGGCAAGTGCTATTTTATCCCCATTAAATTATTTAAAAAATTTTAAAGGTGAGGAACCTGAACTAGGATAACAAAGCTGATAAGTAGTAGAGCCAAGATTTGAACCCAGACTTACCTGACTCCATAGTATTCATTTTTTCATTTCCTTTTAAGTTTTCAAGTTCATGATTATAACAAAGATAACATTTTTTTCTTCTATCAGCAGCACTTGTAGAAGTTTTGATCTTCCATGTCTTTAAAAAAATGTTTCTGGCTGAAACGTGCTCTGGCTACATGAGTGGGGGGCAGAAGTGGAGGTCCTACTCATATAACTAAATGAAATCATAACAAAATGAAATGTCTTCAAATACAAAGAAGAAAGGAGCTGGAGTAACTTCTTTTTAGGGAAAAAAAAGTCACAGAAATCTTAAGCCAGTATAATTCTAAGTATCCCTCTCAAAGCCAGTTAAGATTTATAGCTCCTTAGAAGCAGCAAGATATTTCTGTGCTCAGTAAAGATGTTAACCTCTTCACTGATGCTTTCATAGCTCAGGTTTCAGACTGCTCGGAAGAAAAATCAGAAGGCCGAGAGCAGAAAGGAGAAGGTCTGCAATCTGGAGACCAAATCAAGCTTGAAGAGGACATCTAAAAATTTTTGCTTCCGAATCTCAGTGCCCCCTTCATCAGCCAGATGCAGTCCCTGACCCACGGAGCCAAGATTGTCACTCTAACAGACGTTCTGCAAGTGTGCATTGCAGCGGGGACATTGAAAACACCATCTCTTCCCAACACGTAGTTGCAGACAAATAAAGCACCAGGGCTCTGGGATAAGTGTTCATACTCACACAATGTGGGCCTTGGTGGCTAAGAGCCCAAACACAGGGATGACAGGGACCTGGGTTCAAATCCCAGCTCTGTAGTTTCCCACCTGCGAGATCTTTGTCAAATCCCTTCACTTCTCTGAGGCTCTGATTCCTCCTTGGTGGAGTGTAGGTAATAATGGATCTACTTTGTGGAGCTGGTTTAAAAATTTACTACGAGAATGACCACAGAGCATTCAGCACAGTGCCCGACAAACAGAAGCTACTGTCACTATGATGTAGCCTCTTGGCTGGACTGGATGAAGCAACAGGTACTGCAGGAGTGGTGGCATTCCCTAGGGGGTCTGCCACCCAGCATGGGAGAGCCAGGAGGGCGGACAGAAAGGTGGGGGGCAGGAGTGGCAGCTGAGCGTGGAGCAGCTAGACCGTCTACTCATTTAACTCTCTCTTTGCAAAGAATAAGCGCATTCTTCTCTAAGAAGCATTTGCTGACATACGAGTTTCTATTTCAAAGCAGGAAAATGAGAGGAAAAATATTTCTTGATTTTCTTTATGAAACTGAAGTATTAGCATGCAGGCAAGAAAAAAGGAGCAGGCTACGTAGGCACTTCGGAGATGCGTAAGAGCGGAGCTTAATTCCCACCACGAGCTAGCTGTGTGATCTTTCGCTCTCGGAGCTTCCACCTCTGCCTCTCCACAGTGGGGTAATAGCGTACCCGTCCCACCAAGCTGCTGTGAAGACGGCAGGGGATACTGCACGTCACAGGCTTAGCAAAATGTCTGGGACGTGGTCAAGGCTCCAGAAAGTAGAAAAATAACATCAGAACAATCACAGAAGAAAAATACTTATAAAGGCTCCTGGTGTTGCGTTCTTCTTCTTGAGTACTCACCTTAAGATGGACTTCACAGAGAGAGTTTTTGTGGGACTGTACGGAAGGCATATTTTCTGGGTACCCTGGAAAGTCAAAACACCGGATCAGTGAGAAGTTTGGCAATTTCCATCTCTCAATAAGCCTTACCTGGCCGTTTGAAAGAATATATGAACCTATATATGAAGAGACACATTCTATGGTGGGAAAAATCTTCCTCAGGCTTGACAGCATCTTTCACCATTCCCCAACCCCAACACTATGGATTTAAGCATTACTCTTCAGTGTATGGACTGGTGGGTCCTTGGTGTTGTAGGTGCGGTGAGGGGATGAGCCATCTGATGGGATGAGAAAGGGTTTGGTCTCTGAGCCAAGAGTCAGATCAGCCTCAAAGATAAGGAGAAGAAAGCAGTCTTTGCATGTTCAATGGGATCTACATGTGAGATCTCCAAGTTGAAGGCTTTCTGAACTAGAAATCATTTGAATCTTTCAAGAGGTTTTCATAACATGTACTTTTATATTTTTCCATGTTTACTTTTTTTTTTTTTTAAGTAGGCTCCATAACTAACCAGAGGCTTGAACTCACAACCCTTTGATCAAGGGTCACATGCTCTACTGACTGAGCCAGCCAGGCGCCCCTCTGTGTTTACTATTTAAACTCTGTTTCTTTCTCTCTAAATGAGTACCCACTGTGACTAACTCATGGAAAGTACTCAATGGATATTTGTTGTGTGAAAGGGAATGAATGAAGGGTTGCACGAGTGGTTCACGCCCACGTCCAAACCACCCAGCAGAGATGAGGGCTGCTCTCTTTATAATCTCCAAAAAAGATATGATGCAGATTTATAATCCACAACGGATTTACACTGCACGTTTAACAAAAGGGATTACAATGTAGTACACATTTAAAACTCTCTAACTTTGACTAATAATAAAATGGGCAGCACAAACTGCTAGAAAAGGCGCAGGGCATTTCTTGTAGGAAATGGGCAAAGAAGGATATAGGATTTTTCTTGTGTTTTCGAGATAACACCTGCCAACCCATCTGTCCGAGCCTGAACACTGGTGTCACAGTAGAGTTCTTCAACCGTGACAAGCCCATGATCTCTTTTGCTAAACTAAACATTCGCACCATGCCCCTGGAGAAGCGGTAACCTCACCCGCACTCCAGGCTAGGGAGTGTGTCTTTCCAGCTAACCATCAGAAGTTGCACTAGACAGAGCCCTTCTTATGGGTTCTCTTTAGCCAATGTAGGTTACATTACAGAGATTTTAGAAGATTTCCAATACAGAGGAACATTATGATGAGAATAGGCATTTTCAAATTCCACATAACCCACCCATTGAAACCTGAGTTATTTCGGTGGCCTTGTCTTTTTTTGCTGGCCCCGGCCTGCCTTACACTGTGGTCACCTGTATGGGATGCCAACCCTTCTAGAAGAGGGTCTTGAATCTGACCTTCTGGCTCAACCCCTACCTTGGCTACCTTTTCTTCTCACGGAGCACAACAAATGCAGTTTTAAAGAGAAGCCAAGGGCGGCCTGAGGGGGGGCATACATGGAACAGGAGAGGATCCAGCCCCTGCCTGGCTGCCAGTACCACCTTCATAAGCTGCCTACATGGATGGGAAAGCCCGGGCTCAGGGGACTGTGGGTTTGTCATTTTCCTCACCGCGAGCTGGCGAAGCTCGTATCCCCATCCTCTCCCTTTTGTAGCTTTGCAGAGTCGCTCTCTAACAAAAAACACCCCTCGGTTCTGTTTTCTAGTGGGATCCACAGAGGCATGGTCAGAGCCAAGTACGCATACGTATCCGGCAACACCAAGGGATCGCTGCGAGGATATGCACGTGCGCGCTGGATGCTACCCCCTTACGCGGCAGGTGTGTGTGTGCAAGCGTGAGCCAGTGTCCGTAAGGCCGCGGCAGTGATTATCTCTGAGTAGTCGGACTTTGAGCCTCTTCTTTTTTCTTTTTTAAAAAGATTTTATTTACTTATTTGACAGAGAGAGACACAGCAAGAGAGGGAACACAAGCACGGGGAGTGGGAGAGGGAGAAGCAGGCTTCCCGCGGATCAGGGAGCCCGATGCGGGGCTCGATCCCAGGACCCCGGGATCATGACCTGAGCCGAAGGCAGATGCTTAACTGACCGAGCCACCCAGGTGCCCCGAGCCTCTTTTTACGAGCTGCATTGTCTGGATGGAATTTGTACAGTAAGTATGAGGGTTTTTTTTTTTTTTTTTTTAAGTCTTGTCTTTGTGTTTAGAAGAAACACAGCACAGATAGAGAAGACTGTTTAGATCAGGGCTTACACTTCAGTTATGTGTCTGTTTTAGAATGGAATGTGAGCTCATGGCGGAGGCATACTCTTCTTTGGATTTCCTGTAGCCTCCAGCACTAGTTCTGGGCCCAGGGGGGCTTCACAACGGACCCCTCCTGCCAAGCTCTGCTTTGAGTTTTTTCAGTCCCTCCCATCCCTTCAGCACTGCCACTTGTAGCTGGTGGCCAACGCTTGCCCTGCCCTGGCACACACAGCAGGCTCTGGAGCGGAGGCTCTGGGGAAGGCACCACACTTCTCAACAGAGTGGGACTGACTCATCAGGCCAGCCCCACTGCCTTCACAGGGTCCTGCGGTCCAACTGACTCTTGACTTCTCCTAGCGCCAGGAAGAGGAGTCCCCGAGCTCATTTGTCTTGTCTTCCTTGTTCTTTCTTTCTGGAATGCTCCCTGCCTGCCCCCTTCCCCTACTCTGTTTTTTGTTTGTTTGTTTTTAAGATTTTATTTATTTATTTGAGAGAGAGAGGGAAAGCACAAGCAGGGGGAGCGGCAGAGGGAGAGGGAGAATCAGACTCCCCACTGGGCCGGGAGCCTGACATGGGGCTCAATCCCGGGACTCTGGGATCATGACCTGAGCTGAAGGCAGACACTTTACTGCCTGAGCCACCCAGGTGCCCTCCCTTACTCTTTATGTGGTTAGTTTCCTTTCCTCCTGCAGGTCTCTTTAAATGTCACCTCCTTGAAAAACTTTCCCTGCGCTATCTGTTCTGAAGTTGGTCTCCCATACCATTCTGCCTTTGTTTCCTTCAGAGTGTTTATCTCAATTTATAATGTAACAGAGACAACATCTTTAGAAATTAAAATAAGCAAAATTCCCTCCTGCATCTACCCCACCCTCCCTCCTCTAGTACCTGGCAATCTTCCCAGGTGAGGAGGTGGGGCGGCTGTTACTGCCCGAAGGAAGAAGACTGGACGGGAAGAAAATCCATTCTAGAAAGGTGGCAGAAGTACAGAACTGCCCTTTCTTGTTTTGGTGGAAGAAGTAAGAAGAAAGGAAAGCTAAGGGGTTAGATGCTGGGGCCCTTGATTCTGCCATTCAGAGGGCAGGCCTCAAAGAGGGTGAGGGGACACTGCAAACATATTAAAATAAGACCTGGAGACATCTAAGAACATTTGGATTAGGGGCTCACTTCCCAGGCATGGCCTTCTGTGGGAATCTTGAAGTCCAGGTAGAACCTGTTTGAACCTGACGAGGGGCAATAACTCAGCAGCTTCAAGTGTGGATGGTCAGCAAGATTAGAAACATAAGCCTAAAGCAATGCTTCTACCCCTCCCCACCTGCCCCGTGGCTTGCAGGGGATGTGCGGGTAAGGACAGAGCTGAGAGGCTCAGTGACTAGCGAGACATGGGATCAGGTCCCAGAGGTCACAGTGTGTAATGACTTCACCACAAGGGGCAAATGGTGCTTGCTTCGGCAGCACATATACTAAAATTGGAACCACAAGGGGCAAATGGCTGGGACCATGGATTTTTCAGTGACAGGCACTTTCCAGCGAATAAAATCTTAAATCTTTCCAATAAATAAAATCTTAAAAAAAAAACCCAACCCAAACAGGCCAGAAAACAGTCTTCCTGGTACAGAAGATAAGAGGCTTTAGACAAGGGCATGATCACTTCTCACTGGGTGAATAAAGGGAAAAGACCCCGTCATGTATGCACCTGAGAACAATGGGCACACAGTCCTTCAACATTATCTTCTAAAACCAGTGCATCAACTTCGCTCCAGGACAGCTCTGATGATGACAAGACTGACCCCCATTTCAGTGGCATGGGGAGAGAGGTGAGAGCCAAAACCTTTCTGTAGGAAATCATTCCTGAGTAAGAGCTAACTCAGGTTTACATTAGACTTTTACCTTAAACCTGCTTAAAAAGAGGAAAATTTCTGCAACATAACATGGACATTTATATAAACAGAGGCAGCAGAGCACACAGGTTAGGCTGGACTTTGGTGTCCATTCATTAATTCATTCAATAAATACTTCTTGAGCTACTTCTACGTGCCAGGTACCAGGCTGGGTGAGAACAAAGCAATTATGTCCCCTACTTTCATGGAGCTCACAGTCTAGGGAGAGAGACAGCATGAGTCAAAGAATTACATACAGAATTAATTAGGTACAGCTTTGAGAGCTCGGCGTGCGGTCCTGGCTTCTGCCTGGCCTGCCACCTTCTGGCATGTGGCCTCGGCCACGTCATTTTTTAATTTAATTTAATTTTTTTAGAGATTTCATTTATTTATTTGACAGAGAGAGACACAGCGAGAGAGGGAACACAAGCAGGGGGAGTGAGAGAGGGAGAAGCAGGCTTCCCGCAGAGCAGGGAGCCCGATGCGGGGCTTGATCCCAGGACCCTGGGATCGTGACCTGAGCCGAAGGCAGATGCTTAACCACTGAGCCCCCCAGGCGCCCCTCGGCCACGTCATTTAAAGCGCAATAATACCTACTGAGATAATGCATTGGGAAGACTTGGTATAGTATGTGGCATATAGTAAGTGCTCAATAAATGTTAGATTTTATCTTAGTACTCTTACTATTTTTAATCATCACAAAAAGTTCCTAACTACATTATTCTGTAATGGTTCCTAGAAATTCTTTCTGGGCTTTTTGAAGTCGCTGTATATGTATGCATGTAGGCAACTGTGTTTATATACGTGTGTATGTATATAAAAATTACTGTTTTTTTGAAGTGTGTGTATATAAAAAAAATACTGTTTAAGTGCCTGTATTATTTCTTTCCCAAAAGATATACATAGCAATTTTGGAGATACTATGCTGCTGAGATAAAAATTAGCATACAGTTTATTAGGTAATGGCTTTCTTTTTTTTTTTTAAGATTTTATTTAATTATTTGCCAGAGAGAGAGCGTGCACAAGCAGGGATTGGGGCAGAGAGACAAGTAGACTCCCTGCTGAGCAGGGAGCCCAACTCGGAGCTCGATCCCAGGACGCTGAGATCATGACCTGAGCTGAAGTCAGATGCCAACCAACTGAGCCACCCAGGCGCCCCTAGGTAATGGCTTTCCACAAATGCACCCATAAAGTGAGACCACCACATAAAAGGACTAACGTTTTCTGAGTGTGGTTTATTTCATTGATGATTTGGATTTTCAAACAAGATCTCACTTAATATAGTCCTCAGCACCCTGTGAGCCACAGCCCAGAATTTTCCCCAATTTACAAAGAAGAAAATGGAGTGCATCAGCAATTTTCTCAAATTGACATGAATGAATTTGCTACTGATGTAATTTGACCCTGGTTTGCTTAACCCCAAACTCCTTGCTCTTTCCACTGTCTGTAATGCCTAGGAAAAAATTCTCTGAGAAGTGAAGGAAAAAAAAAAAACCCAAGGGAAGAAAATAATAAGAAAAGGTAAGAGGTGAAAGATAGAGATCAACTCCTTTTATTTTATACTAAATTTAGTATTTTATACTAAATTTTATTTTATACTAATATATATAATATAATAATATAATAAAATAAAATTTTATTTTATACTAAATTTAGTATTTTATACTAAAAAGTAGATCATCTACTTCTAGCAGAATTACTAGAAGAAATCAGAAACGAGAAGGAAAAGCTGCGATAGTGAACATAAGAGAATTTTCCTGAGCTACAGAGAGGCCTGCATTCCTGAGTTGAAATGATTTGCCTTCGTTCAGGTCACTGTCCTCAGAAGCCACCAAGGACAGGGGGGTTCTTGTCTTGTTAAGCCTTGAGTCATTTTCCTACCTCAGGAAATTGATGAAAGGGGCTAAGTCTCAAAGAAATTCTAGAAGCACAGCTGATTCAGTGCTTGACTGAATGACCCAGGGAAACAGGAGCACCCCGTGGGCTGTACCCCTGTAATAGCATTATATTCCTCAAATGCATTTTGTTTCTTTTAGTTGAAGGTAAGCCAGCTGGTCAGTTTCAGTCTTAGTAGCAGCTAAGGTTAATATTCTGTAAAATACACTTCTGTATTCCACTGGCCAGAGATGGAGGGACTGGACATGTCCAGGTATGGCTCGTATGGGGGAAGTTGTGGTTATACTCAGAGCTTGAAGACTCCACCTCTGAATAGTATAATCCTGAATATCCAAACTCAAAAACCTCATAGAAAAAGACTCACCTGAACCATGACAATGGTTCTGAAAATGACACTAATCAAACTCTGGATGGTGGTGATGCTGTAGGTACAAGCGAGGTACTCACTGTTTTCCTCCAAAGAATTGCTCGGTATTGAGGGACACGCTGATTATTTTGGTCAGAGAGGGTCACAGACAGGAAGAAAGGGCTCTTCTCTGCATCATTTCCAATGTAATTCTGATGGACTGGAAAAGAGACAGGTTCAGAACAGTGAAGATGTGCTGGTTCCTCCAGGCCCTGGTGGGAGTAGACACTTTTTCCTCCCCACATGAGCAGGGAACAAGAATCCCAAACCAGCCCTGGAAAGAACCTGGTCATGCTTCCATTCCCCTTGGCAGTTACTGGTTCAGGAACGAACATGTGACCAGTTCTGACCAATGAGACAGGAGGAGAAATGGAAAGGCTCTCTGGAAAGTTTTCCTTACTCCTGAAGATGGCCTTCTCCTTCCTCTGGACATGATGGTGTCTAGAAGTGATAGCTGGAAGTGCTGCAACCACCTTGTGACCCTGAGGAGGGCCAGCCTTGATGACACCACTGAGCCCCTGAATCCACCATCTCCAGAGCCTGCCTTACCTCTGAGTTTCTTGGCATCTACCTAATGGGACCAGTTTTCTCTAAAGTCATCACTGCTCTGGGCAGTATGCTTTCAAGCATTTGGGAGGATGACTGATTTCTTTGTTTATAAAGAATACGCCTTGTCCAGTAAGTGAACTTAGAATAAAACAGTATCAGATATTTAAAAAGATATCGTTTGGGTCTGATCACTCTCATTATAAATGAGTCCCCACATCACATCTTCTATAAACACATGCATTAGCCTGATAAGCAATTTATCTACCTCCTCTCGAATCCTGAAACAGTGATTATTCTCCACTTCCCAGTCTCTCCTGTCGTTAGACACACTCCGGTTTTCCGCCTTCCCACATGTGTTCACCCAAGCCCCTCACTTTATATGTACACTGCTATTAATGACTGAGCTCTTGCTTCGTGCCGGGCACGGGGCTTGGCTGTTTCTCCAGCATCACTGAAACTCTATTCAAACCCACTCAGTATGTAACAGTAATACCTCCACTTTACAGATAAGGAAATTAAGCCTCAGAGAAGTAGAGAGTGACCAGTGTAAGGTTCGGCGGTTAAGAATGGCAGAGCCAGGACCCATTTTAGAGTCTCTGTGAGGGTAGGGAGAATGACTGCCTTTGCCAGTGTAATTGCCTGGAACGTGGTAGGTGAAAAATACCCATCACCAGAGCCTACAGGACAATGCTTCTCTAGTTCTGTGGTGGCCCTGGAACTCAGGGATCCATTTTTTTTTTTGCCTCATTGCTTTGAACTAAGTGTTCAAAACTCACTATAGACAGGGCAACTTGCCTTTTTAGGTCTAAAGTTGTTTTCCACACTGCAAATTCTTCTTGCATCTTAAATAGCTATTTAGATGACTGGGTCCCCTTTAACTCCCAAGGGACAAAAACAACTGGCCAAAAAACCCATATATATATATATGGGTTTCATATATTTATGAAAAATCCTAGGGCTGAGACTGAATTGAATCTTTCAATTGAAAAAGCTATTAACCTGGATATTAGTGTCCCTAAACTGGTTAGTTTCACACTTTTTAGGGCACCAGAAAAAATGACACCAACACTTAATTTTCATTTTGAATACCCTTTCTTCCCAACCACCATAATGGCATAGTTACCTTGTCCTAAAAAATACTTGAAATACCATCTGGTGTGGTATTCTGGGTTCTCTAAGTGCACGTCTGTTCTTCGCCACGTCCCTGGGAGAGCAGTTGCATTCTGGAATCGAACAAAATTATGCCAGTAAAAGTCGTATTCAGAAAGTAAACAAGAAGCAGGCAATGAACCAGAGGCCAAAGAACCAGAGAAGCCATTGTCAAAAGGGTACAAACAGGGCAGTAAGCACATGTTCTCATGAGAAAAGACACCATGTCCACATCACAGAAGCATTCTGAAGGTCCTTGGGGTAGAGGGAAAAGCATCGAGCGAACCAGCGGGCTCAGCTATTTCCAGCTTGAGTATCAAGTTGAAATTTCTCTTTCTGGGCCAAAGCTTCCAAATATTTGGGAGTTGGTGCCCCCTAGAAGCACGCCCTTCTGTCTGGTACCCCTGTAATAGGCCCATTTCACCTGGAATACATCTCTGTAGCCTCTTATTCGAGTTCATATTTTTTTGTAGAATTTTAAAAATTTGTCATGAAGTAACACAGTTAATGGGGAAATTATGGATAAACATAATGAATAACCTGAATCCTCTCTCCAAAGATAGTCACTATGAATGATTTGGTATGGCCTCCTCTTACACGGACACACACATGTATTTTTCTTACCAAATGCAATCATACCGAAACTCCACTGGCATCTACTTTGTGCCATGTGTATACAGCAGATGACTGGAACATACTTTTCCGATTCCCATATGCCTCTGGTGATTTCCTAGACGTTTCTGGTCACTTGCTTTTTTATCATGTTGAAGGGGGTTTCCTTCAATTCCGAGCTTACAAAGAGGCCATTCTCAGGAATCAATATTGAATTGCACTGAAAGTTTTTTTGGCAACTATTGAGAGAATAGGTTAAATGGGGAAAAAAATCATAGTAATGTAGTGAATTATACTACTGGCTCTTCCAATGCTGAATGGTTCTTACATTTCTGGAATACATCCTACTAGGTCATGGTATATAGTATTCTTTTGATACACTGCTGGATTTTTTAAAAAATGAATTATGTATATTTGTTAGTGAAATGGAGCTTATAGGTTTCTTTTCTGTATGAATTTCTGTCATACTTTCAGAGTTATATTATTTATAAAGTGAATTAGGATGCTTTCTGTCCTTCTCATGCTCTGGAAATACTGACACTCATTGAGAGACCTTTAAGTGTACTTTATATGCATTAGCTCCATAGCATCTCCACCAACTTTAAGACATAGATTTTATTTTATCCTCTACTTTCAGATGAAGAAAGTGAGGTTCGGACACTTCAGCTAAGCTGCTTAAGGTAGCCAAGCTTATAAGCAGTGGAGCTGAAACTGAGTCAGTGCCAATTTCGGAGGGTTGTTTTTTTTCTTTTTAAAAATTTTAACCATTACATCATTGTCTGTCTTCTTTTGTATGTTCTGCCCTTTACTCCCAAGGAGTAAAGAGTAGGTTAATGTTTCTTAGCATTATTGTACTTTTATTGAATTTTCTTGAATTTTAAAAAAAATCAGCTACTGATTTTTATATATTTATACATGTATATATTTTAATTTGGAAATAATTTTGAGCTTACATAACAGTTGCAGGAATAGGACTGCACAGAGCATTTGTATACCCTGTATACCCTTTACTAGATTCACCTACTGTGAATATTATATCCCATTTATTCATTTGCTCACTGCTGTCTACACAAACACATACACACAGAATTTTTTCTGAACCATTTAAGACTAAGATACACAAAAGCCCTTTATCCCTAAATGCCTCAGTGTGTATTTCCCAAGAATAGAGATTTCTTATATAACCACAATATAGCTTTCCCAACTTTTATAAATTTAACATGGATACGGTACCTCGAATCTACCATCTGCATTCCAATTTTGTTAATTGACTTAAAAATGTCATTTAAAGTATTTTCCCTCTTGAGTGCAGGACGATTGAGTTGTCATGTCTCTTTAGATTCCCTTCTTCTGGAACATTCCAGGCTCCGCCTTTTACAACACTGACATTTTTCAAGAATACAGCACATACCTCCCCTCTTCTTTTTTAAAACTGAGCATGACTCAGGGCGCCTGGGTGGCTCAGTCGTTAAGCATCTGCCTTTGGCTCAGGTCATGATCCCAGCGTCCTGGGATCAAGCCCCGCATCAGGCTCCCTGCTTTGCAGGAAGCCTGCTTCTCCCTCTCCCATTCCCCCTGCTTGTGCTCCCTCTCTCGCGGTGTCTCTCCCTGCCAAATAAATAAAGTCTTTAAAAAAAAAATAAATAAATAAAATAAAATTGAGCATGACTCATTCTGGGTTTGTCTGACGTTGCCCACAATGAGGTTCAGGTCATGCATACCCGGTCAGAATGCTACACAAGCGATGCTTGTCCTTCTCAGCTTATCATACATCAAGACATCCACCTGTTCCTCATTGGTGATGTTAATGTTGATCCCCTGTTCAAGATGTTGCCTCTTAGTTTTGACCTTTTGGTGTGACTCAAGAAGAGCACATAATTGGATTTTGTTCCCAGTAGAATTTCTGGATGTTTCATTGTCAACAGTATTCACTTTATAATCATAAACCATTGGCAGTGCCGATCCATAGTGCACTATGCCATGGGGCAACATGCAGCTGTGGCATGACCCTGGGGTCCACCAACCAGCCTCAGGTATCAGCTGACCAGACATAGGTGGGGTCCAGCTCAGGCATCTAGCCTTTGCCAGTCAGATGCCACTGCAGTTGGTGCCATTGTCCCAAGGCCCGAGATCCTAGACACCATCAGCAGAGCCTGGAGAGGAGACTCTAAAGGAACCAGGACACTTAGACCTCTGGAGGTTCCGAGACTTGCATGGCACAGCACTAGGTCTTAGCTCTGTGCTTCTAGGTTTGTTAAAATATCACCCTGGGTCCATTCTAGACCTCCCCCTCAGGATCTCTGTGGGTGGGGCCCTAGAATCTGTAGTTTCACAAGCATCCCAGGTGACTCTGAGGAACACTAAACTTTGAGAAGCAATGCTCTAGGCCAGGGGTTCTAAAAGAATCCAGGAAGGGCATGAACTTGGGTGAAGCAAAAAAAAAAAAAAAAAAAAAAATCGTTATTTCCCTAACTTCAAACTAAAATGTAGTATTTCTTGGGGCACCTGGTTGGCTCAGCCAGTAGAGCATGGGACTCCTGATCTCAGGGTTGTAAGTTTGAGCCCTACGTTGGGTGCAGAGATTACTTAAAAATAAAATCTTAAAAATAAATGTGTTTCTTTCAATTATAAGTGTATGCAAAACAACAACAACAACAACAACAAAACAAAACCCAAAAAACTACAGTAGAACAGCCCTGGGAACCATGTCTCTCTCTCTCTCTCTCTCTCTCTCTCTCTCACATACACACACACACACACACACACAAATCAGATATTTTCAGAACTCACTATAGTGGCTGAAGATATCTTGAATGCTGTTTACAATCTTGACTGTTCAAAACTGTAATAGCTATAAGCCCTGCTGCTGGATTTGTTACTTAATGTACTGATAAGAAAAAGGATGTATATTACTGTATCATAAATTAGGTTTAAAGAATCAGTCTGATAACTATTTCTTTCCTTTTTTTAGACAGAGTGTGCAGAGATGGGGGAGGGAGGGAGAGAATCATAAGCAGGCTCCCTGCTGAGCAGGGAGCCCGATGCAGGACTCGATCCCACAACCCTGGGATCATGACCTGAGCTGAAATCAAGGGTCAGATGCTTAACTGACTGAGCCACCCAGGTGCCCCTCTGGTAACTAATTTAACACAACTGTTTTCCTTTGTAATCCTATGTATTTTGTTTTGTGTGTTCAAAAATATTCTGAGAAGGGGTCTACAGGCTTCACAGATTGCCAAGGGGGTCAAAGGCCATAAAAGCTGACCCCCATACTCTAGATCTTCTGCCTTCTCCCCTCCCAGAGGTCTGAACGCTAGCAACCACAGGACAGAATAACATCGGAGGAGCGTCTCACAGAGACGGGACTCTGGCCAGTGGCATGACTCTGGCCGATCTCTATCAAATACAAAGTGTCAATTATGAGGTTTTTTTCTTAAATGATCAAAAAGCTACCTACTTAACTTTTGTCTTCACTGAATCCTTAACTAAAATGGGGGGACCCCAACACCAAAAAAGTTGTGAGTCTCGCAGAGTGAGACACTTCCTGTCCCTTGTTAAAATCACATATGATATGAGGTGTAAAGACAAGAACATATGCAGGAACTGACAAAGAAAGGAGACTAAAGCAAAGAAAAAACAAAAAGAACCCTCTCTGCCCAAGACCAGACATGCCAGAACGACTCCAAAAATGAGCTTCTGATGGTAAGTACCAGAAGCGGACAGAAAAGGGCACAAATCTTGAGTGAACAGTAAATGATTTTTAAAATATGCAGACACCCTTGGAACCACTCCCTGGATCATGACAGAAAGCATTTTCAGCACCCCAGACAGCTCCTTCACTCACCTGCCCAGTCAGTACCCGGGCATACTCTGAAAGGTAACCATTACCCTGACTTCTATCACCACGATTCCTTTTACTTGCTCTTGAACTTCACAGAAATGAAATCATATAGTGTGCATCCGTCCTTTGGCACCACGTCTGTGACGTTCATCTCATCCACGTTGGGGATGTAACAAGTTCACTCTCTCCCACTGCCATGTACCTAGCCCCCAGTATGAACACCACAGTGTATGTATCCAGCCTCCAGCTGATGGACATATGGGCTGTTTCCAGTTTGGGGTCGTTAAGAATAAAGTCACATGGACAGTCTTGTGTCTGTCTTTTGGTGGACATAAGCACTCACGGATGTTGGGTATACATCCTAGGACCAGAGGAGGTAGACGTTCAATTTTAGTAGACACTGCCAAACTTCCAAAGGGGACACACCAACTTACACTATTAGCAAGATGTGGAGAGCTCTAGTTGCTCCCTGTCCTCTGACCAGCTCTTAGCGTTTCAGGCATTTTCCTTTTAGTGGTTCTGGAGTGGGCGTAGTAGTGCCTGACTGTGGCTTTAATTTTGCAATAAATCTTAAGTCTTTTAAGTATGACCTATTTTAGAGGATTTCAGAGATATAGAAACTTTGTCATCTTAAATGTTGACCGAGACACCAGGAACACTTCATTTCTTTGACATCAACAAGCAAGTTTGGAGGAAATATTCTGATGGGCATATTTGCCAAACAACTAAAGATTAACACTGCAAATGCTCAGTTATTTTATGTCCTTTTAGATAAACGTTTGCTAAAAGGTGTTATGAAGAGAACATTTTTCTATGCTGCAGACCTGCCTGAACACGCCCATAGTGTTAAATGAGTCCTGAGACTAAGAAATCCTGAATCATTCCTGCAACAAATTCCAAAGCCCACAAAAACTTCTTGTTGCCTTCATTGTCTTTATTTATTTATTTTTTTAAGATTTTATTTATTTGAGGGACCCTGGGTGACTCAGTTGGTTGAGCGTCTGCCTTCGGCTCAGGTCTTGAGTCCAGAGTCCTGGGATCGAGTCCCACCATCAGGCTCCTTGCTCAGTGGGGAGCCTACTTCTCCCTCTGACTGCTGCTTCCCCTGCTTGTGTGCTCTCTCTCTCTCTCTGACAAGTAAATGAATAAAATCTTTAAAAAAAAAGATTTATTTGAGAGAGAGAGAGCGTGAGAGTGGGGAGGAGCAGAGGGGGAGAAGCAGACTCCCTGCTGAGCATGGAGCCTGAGATCACGACCTGAGCCAAAACCAAGAGTGGGACGCTTAACAGACTGAGCCACCCAGGCGCCCCTTCACCATCTTTTTAATTTAATTTAATTTAATTTAATTTAATTCAATTCAATTTAATTTAATTTAGTTACCCCATTTATACTTGTGGGATGTGAAGGAGGAGGACTGAGCAAATCTGGCCAGGATATTTTGAGGAGAATGTAATCAAAATCCATATATAACACCCTCATTTTATCTGAATGTTTGTGAGTGTTCAACTTAAGCAGGGGATCTGCACCATACACTTGGACTACAGATGAGACCCCTAGTTTTATAGAACACCTGGGAGTTTTCATAGTCTTTTCCAGAGCGAGCTCAATTAATGAGAGGATGCATTTAAATGGACTTGACTTTAGTTTCTAGGTTTAAATTGCTGAGAGAATGCTGGCAGTAAGGAAAATGTATTAAAAAAAATACACTAAAAACTTTTGAATTGCAAATGCAAATAAATATAAGCTGGTTGAAAAAAGTGAAACCACACACAAAGTAAAATTCCTGTCTCTTCCCATCCTCCATGCCCCTGTGCACACCCTTTTCCTCTGATAACCATTCTACCAGGTTGGTGTGGATAGTCTCAGACCTTCGTATGCATTGACAAAGGTGTGTTTGCTGTATACATATGTGCTATATACACATATACATTCACATCCATGTCCACATATCATATACATTCATAACACACACATATATGTGTATACACACAGAATTTGTTATCCATATACACATAGAATTTGTTTTCATAAATGGGATGTTAGTGGAGCTATTACACTGAAACTTGATTTTTTCCACTAAAGAAAATACCTTAGGGGGCACCTGGCTGGCTTAGTTGGAAGAGCATGTGACTCTTGATCTCGGGGTCGTGAGTTCGAGCCCCATGGTGGATGTAGAGATTACTTAAATAAATACAACTTAAGAAAAAAAGAAAATATCTTGGAAGTACTTTATGTCAGTACATTCAGATCTACCTTGTTCTTTTTAGCGACTATGCAGATTTTTAGAAAAATTAAACACTACAGTTGAGTAGAGATATGTAAACTACATAAACGGCATAAAAGGACCTGCCATGCAAAGTCAAGGATCTCCGACTGCTTTCCCGACCTGCCATTTCCATTCTCTAGAAACAATTACTGCTTAATTCTTATGTACCCTTTTGGAAACTTTCTTGCACACTGACAAACTTATTTACCTTTTTGTCTGTTTGTTTGTTGAGGAAACGGGATGGTATATACTAATCATTCTGGAACTTGCTTTTAGGTCTAACTGTATCTTAAACATTTTTCTATGGTATTACATATACTACTGCCTCCTTCTTTCTAATATCTTCTAAGCATTCCATTGTATAAATGTATCATAATTTAGGTAATTTGTGTAATTATTCCTTTACTGATGGAAACTGAAGTTGTTTCCAGGTGGGGTTTTTTTTTTCTTCTATTTTAAATAACATTACAGATAGGAGGGGGAGACGACCCATGAGAGACGATGGACTCTGAAAAACCAACTGAGGGTTCTAGAGGGGAGGGGGGTGGGGGGATGGGTTAGCCTGGTGATGGGTATTAAAGAGGGCACTGTTCTGCGTGGAGCATTGGGTGTTAGACGCAAACAATGAATCATGGAACACTGCATCAAAAACTAATGATGTAATGCATGGTGATTAACAGAATAATAAAAAATAAATAACATTACAATACACATCCTAGTAGTAGAACTACTGGCCAAATGGTGTGTGCATTTTTAATTACTGCTAATTGCCCTCACAAAATATTGTACTCGTTTACATATCCCCCAACAATGTGGAAGAGAATCCTCTCACATGAAGGAAGATTGATTTATAAAAAGCTGAAAGATTGTCCCCCTGATCCACAATATACTAATTGATACATACAAGTGAGCTGTAAGGGAGGTCTCCAGTGATCCACCCGGGGGTCACACTCATTTTAATTAATAATCTGAATGAGCATACAGATGGCAGGGGAAGCACATTTGAAGGTAATATAAAGCTTCTCAGTGGGTTAGCTAATAGGACAGGTGACAGAATGAAGATGTCAAAAAAAAAAAAAAACCAAAACTCTTGACAGTTAGCAATTAGGGACACACTAATGAGATTAAATTTAGTATGGACAATGGAAAATCCTACATTTGGGGATGAATCCAAATTGCACAAGTACAGGATGGGGAAGGCCAGGTGCTACAAAGCAGAAAATTTGCAACCATGTTACACATCAGGAAACTGAGGCTCGGCGAAATTGAGTCATAAACTGGTAAGTGATAGAGTGAGGCCTGAACCCAAGTTTGTTTGACTCCAAAATGGTCTCCAGCACACCATGAGGAAGACTGGGGCGAGAGGGGGAGCATATTGAAGGTTCATACTGAATCACTGGCTTCATAAAAAGAGAATGTGCCTGGCAAGGAGGGGGACGAGCCTACGCCGCCCTGTGGCTGTGTGGGGTGCACCTGGAGCCCCAGATCCAGTTCTGACCCCTTCAGCCTGACACGAACCACCTCACACGCGGCCCGGGAGCAGCAGGAAGGATGACCACGGGTGAAGCGGAGCCCACGTCTCAGGAGAAGAGCTGCAGACGCCCTGGAATGCTTGAGGCCCGTCGCGGAGACGGCTAAGCCTCACAGAAAATGTACACATACACTCTGAGTGGAAAATAGAGACGGATGAACTCTGTCCAATAAAAAGAACCTGGGGATTTCCTGAGTGATGAGAGTGACCAGAGCGCTTTTTGTTCTAATGAGGTGCTTCTTGCTGGGTCTCTCCAGAGCTTCAGGATGAGGCTGCTGCTAGAAAGACCAAGCCTCGATCAGAAGCTTGCACCTTTCAGCCCCACGGTGAACCCTGTGGGAGAGGAGGGACTGTGGACCGATTCAATCATCAATGGCCAATGATTCGATCAATCATGCTCATGTGATAAAACCCTTTCACGGTGGAGTTCAGGGAGCTTCCAACTTGGTGAAAACATTAAGGTGCTGGGAGGGCGGTCCTCTTAGCTGGGGGACGGAAGCTCTGTGCCCGCCCTCGCCCCCCAATACCTTGCTCTGTACATATCCCCGTTTGGCTGTTCTGAGTTGTATCCTTTGTAATAAACCGGGGATAGTAAGTGAAATGCTTTCCTAAGTTCTAGGAGTCATTTTAGCAAATTATTGACCCTGAGGAGGGGGGATGACTTTGTAGCCAAGTGGGACAGAAGTGTGGGTGACCTGGGGACTTGATACTTGTGACTGGTGTCTGAAATGCGGGCAGTCTTGGGGGGCTAACTCTGGTAGTTAGTGTCAGAACTGAACTGAATTGTAGGCTACTCAGCTAGTGTCTGGAGGAAAACAACCTATCAAGGAGGAAGCAAGTTTCCCATTCCTGCAGAAATGTTCAAGCAGGGACCAATGAGCTGACTGTGGCGAAGTTAGTGCAGGGACTCTTGCCTGGGGTAGGGGACTGGCCTAGATGAACTCAGGCAGTGAGAAACAGTCGATGGATGGGCACTGGTCTGCCAACTTCTTACAGCTCAGTGATGAACTATATAGCAACGGAGAAGCATTTAGGAACTTTTACTAGCATTTTGACATTACTGTGTCACCAAAGTCATGCTCAGGAGGTTCATTTCTTTGTTAAACAGAATCCAGACCCATCTGGGTATTACTCAGTTTGGTGGGTGGGGCGACACATGAAGGGGGTGTTGCAGACTGGTCACGCATAGTAGGACCACACTGAGCTCTGCAACAGATTGGAAATTAAAAAGTGGGTCCTTTACCACCAGTGGTCTGAGAAGCACTGCTCAGAGGCCTCAGGCTCACTGTGACATCCCTGGTGAAGCCCTGCTTGACCATCTCAGCTAAGAAGGGCTCTTCCTCTTCCCTTGCACCAGGCCCCCGTCTGTTCTCCCCACGGTACTTACCAACACTTGCTATCCATCATGTATTGTGTTATCTGTTTATATTGACTGCTCCCCTGCCAGTCTGTGAGGCCACCAGCACAGGAAGCTCAGCAATCTTACCCACTCCTACATCACCAGTGCACAGACTACCTGGCACCGAGAAAGGATCCGAAAAATGAGGACTGAATGAATGCTGTGACTTGTTATGTGATAAAGCACTCCTGATACAACTTTTGTTTTTGGTAATGGTGGGCTAGGTTATTCCACCAACCCTCCCATGGCAAAAACTAAAACTGCTGAAATATCAAAATCACCTCCTTAAAAGCCCCTGGCATGCTCACAAGATAGTCCGGAATTACCAGCCCAAACAGAGGCAAGTGGGCACCCAGAAAGGTAAGAGGGCCTTGGATATCTTTTTTAGCTTGAGGATATTTGTCAATCTGGGCAAAACTAAACTTGGGTTTTGGTGGCCTCATGGGACCAGAGAGCAGAGTATCAAATCCCCAGACCCGCTGAAGCAGGTCAGTCTAATAGGAGACCCACCCCACATTAAGCTGGACACCCAAAGGGCTACACGTTCAAGGAAAAGGTGAACCAGAAGAGACCCCCTGTATCCCAAAAGCTACAGGAAAGGTTGTCAGTGCTGAGGAGAGCTGAGCGAGGAGAGTCTCTGAGGTGTTGTGCCCACAAGCCAGCCTTCACGTAAACCTGCAGCTCTGTTCTGCAACACTGGGGTGGTTTGGGAAGTCTCATGCTGGGAATTTAGTTTTCAGTGTCTGGCTAAAGAAAATGCAAACCCTCCCTTCAATTCTGACATCAATTCCAGTATGTTTTTTCTCCCCACATTACCCCTCTGACACCAGCTGGGTGTTCTGAAATTCAACTCCGCGCCGATTCCATCTACCTGGAGACAGCCTTGGATCCCACAGGTGAAGGGCTCAGTCCTACCTGTGCTTCTGACCAAACAGCTCTAGATTGGAGGTTCCAATGACCCCCTCCTTGGGTTCCATTAATTTGCTAGAGTGGCTCACAGGACTCAAGAGAAACATTTTACTAACTAGATTACTGGATTAACTATTAACTAGATTCATTATAAAAGGATGTAACTCAGGAAAAGATGCACAGGGCAAAGCATAGGGAAGGGTGTGGAGCGCTTCCATGCCCTCTGGGCATGCCACTCCCCTGAAATCTCCCCGTGTCCCCCAGCTCAGAAGCTCTCTGAACCCCGTCCTTTGGGTTTTTATGGAGACTTCACTGATTGATTAAATCATCGATTAAATCGTGTTTTATTAAATCACTGGCCATAGGCAACTGAACTTAATCTTCAGCCCTTCTCTTCTCCCCAAGGTTGGAGGTCAGAGGTGGGACTGAAAGTTCTAGCCCTGTAATTGTATGGGAGGTTCCTCTGGTGACCAGCCCCCACCCCTAGGGGCTTTCCAAAAGTCACTTCATTAACGTGACAAAAGACACGTTGATCACTCTCCACACTTAGGAAATTCACAGGTTTGGGCAGCTCTGGGTCAGGAACTGAGAAAAAGACCAGATACGCATTTCTTATTTTAAATCATGATATAACCTCCCTACCAAAAGGAGACTCAACCTGGGCCTCCCATTAATCCGAAAAATTCATTTTCAAGAACAACACCAGCACGCTGTTAGGCGGCCATGAACACAGGGACACACAGTAGGCTACTACCCCATGAGCACAGGCCAGGAGAAAAATCACACAACAGAGAGCCCCAGCAACGTCACATAGTGGAATGATCTGTCACAGATGATAAAACCATTATACTGACTGTGTGTAAAGAAAGAAAGGCAAATTCGACATTGTCTTCAATGGAACAGTATATATAAGAAGTGACTGAGCCACCTTGAACTAGGCAATGCTTCTTAGAAACAACATGAAAAGCATGAGCAAAAAAAAGAGAAGCTAGGTAGATGAGAGACATCATTACATTTAAAAACGTCTGTGCTTCAAAGGACACAATCAAGGAAGTGAAAAAGCAATCTACAGAATGGGAGAGAATTTTTGCAAATCACGGATCTGATTAGGGTCTAGGATCCGTACTGTATAAAGAACACTTAAAATGCTATAATAAAAGGAGAAATAACCCAGTAATGAAATTACTTTGCAATCTGTTTCTTCGTGTGTTTGAAAAATTTTAAGCAGCTACCAGTATTGTCCTTTCTAGTACACTGATGACTTTAACGGACTCCGAGCAAGCCAGCTTGGTTTCCCTCTGAGTCTCACGTGCACTTGGGTCTTTTATCAGGGTGTACATTAACACTGGCCGCAAGCTTTTAGCTGAAGACCATCAATATAAAACACAGCCACAGTGCTCCAACTGAGCACTCACGCTTGGTGGCTCTGGTAGAAACAAAATTGAAAACAGTATTTGAGCCCTGATACCCTATTTCCCAGAGAGAGGCAATCTGAGACAGGACTGGGTTTTGGACACAAGAGACCACAGTGATTTGTGAAATCAATAACTCCACCAAATGGCTTCAAAGATGTTAAGTGAACTGTCTACGGTCACTCTGCTAGTGAGCTGTGGACTCACCATCTGAACCCAGGCAGTCTGACTGTAGAGCCACTCCTGTCCATGATCCTCCAGAGGCGATTTCTAACCCCTGACCAGGTCCAAAATGTGTCCTTTGGCATGGGGCAGGGCCAGGGTACACAGCCAGGTGAGGAGTGTTTGGGGATCCTAGGACCACATTTATGTCTTTCTTAGGAAGTGTGGATTGCCTCTGGACACCGGTTCTGGCAGGGGGCAGAGCTCTGCTTACACGGGGTGGGTAAAGTCTAGTACAGTTTGCTCATTTCAGGCAGGGCTAAGGTTTTGCAAAAATTTTGGGAGCACAAGGATGTCTTGAGGTACAACAACCTCTAGGGTCTCTGGCACTTAAGGTTCCCAAAGTAGAAACTCAGCATGGTAGCTGCTAGCTTTCTAAGCACTGGGAAATGAAGACTCAGTGTTTCTGCTCCGGGCTTAGCTCCTGGCACACAGCAGGCTGCCTGAGTCTGTGGTACTAAGACCATCTTGTTTCAGGAGCTGGGTCATTTGCGGAGGGCTGTTTCCAAGCTTCAGAAGCAAATTCCGCAGGGAGTTCCTTCCTCTGTGTGGGTCAGTTGACATCACTGTGGACAAGATGTATGTGGGCACCTATTCAGGAGTCCAGCCGAAGATGGGACAGCCTCCTTGTACCTCACAGAGCACTGGTGAAGGCCCCTGTCTGGGTACGTGAAGTTAAAGCCAAAGCTGAAGATAAGAAATAGCGTCCCAAATGCTGTGGCCTTTCAAGTTAAATGCATAGCCCTTCACCAAGAGTTTGATCAAGGAGGTGGTCGGGAAAGCAAGGCTGGCAATATAGTTAACAACCCCACCGTCAATCATCACAAGTACAGCTTTACAAGCTTGGCTCACTGGCTCTTTTTAATAATACAGAGACACTATGCATTTTATAGATGAAGAAACCGAGGCTCAGAAAGGCTGGGTTACTTCCCCACGGTCATATAGCTAGGAGATGGGGGAGCGAAAACTTGAACCCAGGCTTGTCTGACTCCAAAGCTGGGGTGGGAGGTGCTAAAGCACCGACGGCCTACCTCTCAGGGAGGTAGCAAAGATGGAAAACACTGGGGCTCACACCACACTCTGCGGTTTTGGGGGTAGACCTCAGGGGTAGAGTGGGCAGTGGAAGTCTGAAGAAGAAACACAGCAAGGTGAGTCCCTGTGGCCAGCAGCAAGAAAGACCAGGAGACCCCAGAAAGAGGGCTTGGGCCCAAGGATGGTGGACAGACACCTTTCCTGGTGTCTTCCCTGAATAAAGACGGCATTTGGTAATTGTAGTAACTTTTGCATCTCTCTCCTAGACCCTGTGTTGCTCACAGGGCAATGCTGAGCTGACCAGCTTGGCAAAGGGGGAGAGCTGGGCTTCTGGAGCCACCCACAAAGGTGAGCTGGCTGTGAATTCTTCTTTGGTCCCACTGCTGGCAGACCACTTTAATGTCCCTGGCTTTATTATAGATCTTTTAAAGGGTATGTATCACCCTATTAATAGCACCTTCCATACAGAGAATAATGGCATTTTCCCTTCACGTCTGCTTCAAGCGAGAGTCAGAAGAGTTCCATTGAGCCCTTCCCAGGCTGCATTTAGGCAAGTGTTCTGCGGTAATGAGCATCACCAACTGCTCGCTGCTGTAACCCAGGTGCTATAATCATGTGCTTGGTGACAATATTGGGGTGGGGTGGGGCTTCCTTACCTCATCTGAAGAACCATTTTCCACTCTGAATCTTCCAGCCCTTTGGATGGCTCCATCGGCATCACTGGAAATAAGCTAGGGGACAAGAGAGCACTCAGTTAGGTAGCTGGGTCGCCACGTGCAAAGCCTCTTCTGTCTGTATCTGTCCTACAAGCCAAATCCAACGACAGCCAGAGGGCCTAGCCTAGAAGCTAGTGGTCTTTCTGAAGCTCTGTCAGCCAAGCCCTCACACAGTTGGTCTCCACAGTGTTTAGGAAGCTGAAGAGTGAGGACCCCCTCACTGGAAAGAGTAGGAAAACAAGAGCATCAAATCTAAATGCGAACATTTTCAATATAATTTAAATGTGAACATATTCCAATACTGAGAAGTATCAAAGCAATGCTCCCTGGAAAAACAATCTTAATACACATCACATGTGGACAAGTGCAGCTCACAGATGGCAAAACCGAAAGCCAAGTCTCAAGTTCGGCCATCTTCACAGGAAAGCCTGAAAAACAATTAATGGCTGGCATGAACTCAAGACTCTTAACATCGCAGAAAGCTCTTGCGCTTCATTCAGTTTTAAATGGTCTCCAAAAGGCCAATGAGCCCCTTCCAAGGCAGGCAGGCTCTATTTGAGCTCTGGCAACAGGATGCTTGCAAATAGACAGTCTTCAAGGAGCTCACTGGTAGGATGAGATGAGTGAGATCAGCACTTGGCGCATCAGTCCTAAAATTATTGACTCGAGATTTAACTTATTTTCTCCCAAATCTCCTAGATTTCTCAGCAGCAACTTGGGAAAATGACATGTCTTTTTTTAACTTTTAAAACTACCCACGATTTGTAGCCAAGATCTGCCAAGAATTTCCATTTCCCAGACTCATTAGGATGTGCTTGCCCTGGGGGAGGACACTTCTTACCTCTGTAACTCAAGACTTACCTGGTAAAACAGATAACACAATTTCTTAAGAAAGATGGTTATCTCCTATTTTTACTCATGTTAAGAGATATGAAAGTGTGAAAATGGAAAAAAATAAGGGGAAACTCTACAAAAATTCCCAGGGAAAATTATTTGCAAAAGGCTGATAAATCTTTTCCACGATAAATATCGAAATAATAGTATGTAATATTTATTGAGCACTTCAAGAAGCCATGTACTGTTCGGCTTTCACAAGCATTCTCTCATTTAACTCTCAAAATAGCAACACGGGTAGGTACCATCATTGTTCTCATCTACCAGTAAGGAAACTGAGGCAGAGGAAGGTAAAATAACCAGCCATAGTCATACCCTAGTTAGTACCTGGGAGGCCTGGGATGTGAATGCAGGCAGCCAGACTTCAGAAACCCATCGTTCTCACCTAACCACTGCCCCACCTAACCATCCTCCGTGGAATAAAAATATTGTTATGTGTATGTTTAGCTGTTTATGGCATTAGATTATTACACGCTCGACAAACCAAACACAAGCAACAGAGGCTATGCGGTAAAGAATTTAACCCTGCCCAAGAGAGCTCTGGCCTTTGCCCTTGGCTCCTGAGAGGTCATCTCTAAGCCCTGGGAATGTCCTGCAGGAGTGTGTGTTTACCTGGGCTTTGAGCCACACAGGAGAATAACCTGACTTGTGGGCAGGGGGTGCTTTGGGTTACACAGTATCAGATCTACCTCTGGACACCAAGACTCGGGTGAGCTTTCCTGGTGCATATACCATCACACATCATTGCCAGGATGGGTTATTGCTGTCCTTGAGCCCACCGGGAGAGGACAACTGGGAAGCTCTGCATTTGGAACTCTCCTGGACTCTGTCCCTTGTGTCTGTTGCCTTGGCTAATCTGAATCTGTATCCTTTCGCCGTAATAAACCATAAGCAAGCCTAGCAGCTTTCACTAGATTCTGTGAATCCCCTTCTAGCAAATTATTGAACCTGAGAGCAGCCCTGGGGACCCCTGTACTCTGCAGTTAATGTCAGAAGTGAGGTCTGGTGGCCTGTTTCCTAGTTTAGAGAGGCCAATTCTCAAGTACAAGAACAAGATGAATGTGGGTCTCCTGGGGTCATCGCCATTTTCATGGGGGAAGGACAGAGGATTCAGTGTCAGTTTCTTCTTTGCTTTTGAGCTTCTACTCACTGTCTGTTAAAATAGTAAAATAAAGGTTACAGCAAATAGTTTTCAAGTCAAGTGTTCTTGGTGTAGGCTGCCTTAAGCGCTTTGAGAAAAGTGTTCCGAGGTTACAACTGAAGAGAAAAGAGAGCTGCCATCAATTAATACACCTGCCACAGGTGAATAAAGAGACAGGGGGACATGCGCTCCCCTGAATTAGAGGTCTGTAGATACGGTCTTCACTATAGCTAGTCTCAACCAGGACTCAAAGACTTGGGAGGAGAGCTGACAGTCATTCACTGATTCGTTCATTCATTCACCTAACAAAAGTAAAACGTCCACCACTATATTCCAGACACCGCCAGGCAGAGGCAATAATGCCCTTTGCTGTGGTGAGATCAGAACGAGAAGTTAATTGCTTCTCTTGCTTAAAAGGTTCAGGAAGCAGAAAGGAAGAACACGTTTAATGATCTGATGGCTGGACGGAATTTGGCTCCCTCTGATCTGAAGCCCACAGGCACAGAACTTGGGCTTCAGGCGGACATGTTTGACGCTTGCACCTTTACCATCTCCGCCACCACTATCTGCACCCATGCCACTGTCATCTTTCACCCGGATGACTGCCTCCTAGCAGTCGAGGCAGGTCGAGGCACCCGTCCACCATCTCCGGCCCAACCTGCCCACCAGCGGGCCATTCTGGCAAACTACAAATCCAGCTGTCCCACAGTCCTACGTCCGTCCCAGCACCCTGGTCCTTCCCCCCAGAGGACGGGCGCGCAGGGCACTCCCTTGCCTGGGGGGCCCTCTCCCATCTTCCCCTAAAGAACTCCTCCTCATCCTCCACATTCACTGTCAGACCTCATTGCCCGGGGAAAATGACCCCAACAAGTGCTGGAGCACTCCTGTGAGTTGTGATTTACATTTCTTTGTGTGAAGATGTGACTCATGCCGTTTCTCCTCCTGTGCTCCCCTGCACCCCAACGATAAGCCCCACAGAGACCGTGGTGGCTTGTTTTTTCTCACCACCGCATCCCCAGAGCAAAGCACCCTGTCTGACACAGTAGAGATGTCCACTACCCACTCATCAAGTAAGAAATACGTGACTAGATGAAGGCCAAATTCCTCCTGAAATGACCACAGGAACATAAAACTGGGGGTAAGATCTATGCCAGTCCTGGAAACCGGAGGTTCAGGACTCACACAAGAAATTTCAAGGAAATTCTATCGGGTCTATCATAAAGGAACGACCAGAGCGAAGGGCAGGCCAAATAACCCGAGTCACCACGTGCAAGGGAAAGCCGGGCCGCTGGTGACGGAACTGGATCCAGCACATCCAGCCAGCAGCCCGGACACCTGCCGGCAGGGCCGCCTGAGGTGAGCGAGGGTGGAGGTGGGCAGGTGACTCACTTGTCACGCCGGCAGAGTGACTTGGTGCCAGCTGGCCGAATGGCAGTCCCAGGGCTCCCCTCACAGCCGGTCCGGGCAGCCGGCCACGTAAAGCAGAAGGTGCCACGCTGCCCGGGGCCCCGGGGAGGACGGGTACACCAACTGATGTGAAAGGAGACAGTGTTCCAGGGAACTTGGGGACGAGAAAAATAAAACTGCAGGAAAAAAAAAAAATCCTTTTAATGCAGCAGAGAAGCTGTTTCTGTCAATAATTTTCTTGCTATTATTCCTCATACTTGTAATCTGGTCAACTAAAACTATAGAAAATCGAAACTCTCCCCTTTGTTGGAAGATTCGACTCAGGAATGAAAAACTGTCTACTAGCACCTATCTAAATGTCCAATACCACATGACCTAGAAGCCCCCTGCCCCGGCTCTTCCAATGTGGTGCAGAGTTCTGGCTGTCACCAAAATACACTCTTGCCATCTCCTACAGGGATGGGATGCCCTGGACACATGGCCAGACCAATTTCCCTTAAGGTGGCTGTTTGACTTCTCCCCACTTGAAGATGGGTCCAAGGCCCAGGTGGCATGTGGGGAGCTAGGGCTTTTAGGAGGGGAGATGCCTCAATTTTTCCTCTAGAAGATACCAAAAAGAACAATGAACAAAACCTAAGGAAAGCAAGGGGAAGGAATCAATAAAAGATCAGAGCAGAAATTATAGATTTAAAAGACAGTACAATCAGTAAACACTTCCAAGAAATCACCAGCAAGTCTGATTTTATTTTATTTTTATTTTTTTTAAAGATTTATTTATTTGAGAGAGCGAGAATGAGAGAGAGAGAGAGAGTGAGTACATGAGAGGGAGGAGGGTCAGAGGGAGAAGCAGGCTCCCCGCTGAGCAGGGAGCCCGACGTGGGACTCGATCCCGGGACTCCAGGATCATGACCTGAGCCGAAGGCAGTCGCTTAACCAGCTGAGGCACCCAGGCGCCCCACGAGTCTGATTTTAAAAAGCGAAGAACAACATGAATATAGAGTGATAATAAGGAAAACATAACTGCTAAGAAGAAAGAGATTTTTTTTAAAGCATGACAGAATGCTACTTGAGATGATACAAGCATTATCAGAACCTTCCATGAAATGGACATTTTCAGGAAAATACACATAATGAAAACTAGTTTCGGAAGAGAAAGAAACCTGAAGTACCAGTAACTACTTGTAGAAATGGGGCAGTAGTGAGAACCTGGCCCCACAGAGGGCCCCCCCCCCAACTCCGGCTCACTCACAGGGAGGTGCCAGAGGCTCCCTCAAAGAAGAGAGTAGCAGAATCCTTTTGCATTTGTTTTGATGCAGAAGTTCACAGACAGGGTGTTAACATATGCATAACATCAGTAATACTAAGAAAAGAGGGCAGGATTTTTATTTTATTTTCCTTTATCTTGTCTGACATCTCTAATTCGGTCATACCCCAAAGGAAGGGCCATGTTGAGGAAGACTGTGAGAGAGACAGACAGAGAGAGATAGAGAGGAGGCAAACCAAATGATCGTTTGACTTGTGAGGATTCCTTCAGAGTTCCCTCACTGTCCCATGCCGTAGCCATGAGCCCCATTTAAATTTTACGTTACTTACAATAAAATTAAAAAAAAAAAATCAGTTCCTCAGTAGCTGACATTCAGGTGCTCAATGCTGTCATGTGGCTACTTGGCTGGACAGTCCAAATCACAAATTTCCACAGACACGGGAAGTGCTCTCGGGCAGGACTGTGAAGGCTGGACTCAGAGGCCATTCTGGGTGACCGGAATCACATCGGTTTCTCAGGTGGAAACTCCTGAGAATTAGTTACATACACTAAAAACAGTGGAAATTCATGGAAATTTCACATCTTGAGTAAAGGCTTTGGTCCAAACTCAGCCAAAGTGTAATGGATTCATTTAACACTAAGCTGTATTCAATGTATTAGATGTTTTATTTCTGGAAAAAAGTACTATCCAAGCAATTATATCCAGTTGTGTGATTTAACAAATTAATTTAAAAGAAAAAAAAACCCAGGAAGCATAAAATGTTATTCATTAACTACTGTAAATAAGAGTATTATTCGTGGGCGCCTGGGTGGCTCAGTTGGTTAAGTGACTGCCTTCGGCTCAGGTTATGATCCTGGAGTCCCGGGATCGAGTCCTGCAGCGGGCTCCCTGCTCAGCAGGGAGTCTGCTTCTCCCTCTCCCATTCCCCCTTCTTGTGCTCGCGCTCTCTCTCTCTCAAATAAATAAATAAAATCTTTTAAAAAAAGTATTATTTGTTTAATATTATAGGCAATTAAGTGAGAATATTTCCTAAGTTAATGTGAATACGTAATTTTTCAAAAACAAAAGGCTCTTTCTCTTTCTACTTAATTGCTTTGTTCTTTTGGTATGGTGTCTGTTTCCATTCTAAAGCAGTGCTAGGATTCCCTGTGGCCTCTGTTATCATGTACTCCACAGAGGTCACATTCAGGTGTATAGATCACAGAAACAGTATTTTATTTTATTTTATTTTATTTTTTTAAAGATTTTATTTATTTATTCATGAGAGACAGACAGAGAGAGAGAGAGAGAGAGAGAGAGGCAGAGGGAGAAGCAGACTCCCAAGGAGCAGGGAGCCCGATGCCGGACTCGATCCCAGGACCCTGGGATCACGACCTGAGCCAAAGGCAGATGCTTAACCATCTGAGCCACCCAGGCGCCCCCAGAAACAGTATTTTAACCTAGAAAAAAAAAATCTCAAAATGTTAATATAAAGTACATCTTAAAAAATAATATTTCCAATTTCTACCCCCTCCCCTCTCCATCTCTTTTCTTTACAATGAGTGGTTCTGAGTGTGGGTTTTGGCACTCAACCGCTCAGGTTCAAATCTCAGCTCTATACTTATTAGTTGTGTGACCTTGGGCAAATCATTTAATTTTTCCTCTCTAAATTTTGGCTTCTTTATTTCTCAGATAGGGACAATAATTGTAGCCACTTCCAGGCTCATGGAGAACATTCAATAATATAAAATATGTAATGAACCTAGAACAGTGCCTGGACATAGGGAATGCTCAATAAATGTATACTAACACTAGTAACAAAATGCTGAATGGAAAATGCTCTGATTATTAGAGTTGGTATGATTAAACTGTTTTTAATGCTGAATTTAAATGTTTGGAAGCTCTGCTTAAATATTTGTCTATCTAGCAAACGTTTACAAGAACCTATTTTTCAGGCCCTGTACTAACTGCTGGAATTAGAAAGACAAATGCAGCATGATCGCTGCCCTGGAGGAGCCCAGAGCCTAGTGAGAGAGAAACAAACATATAAATAGATAAATCACCACACAATCTGGTTAAATGCAGGAACAGTAGCAACAATGGGGTGCTGGGGGAGGTCAGAGGCTGGAGAGACCAACTCCGCCCCGAGGGAAGTGGAGAAGCTTTCACTGCTGTAATGAAATTTATTCTGGAAGGTGTACAGGCCTTTGAGAAATGATTTCCAACAGAAGATTTTTTTTTAAACCACGAATACAAGTCAAGAAGACCCATCTGATGCTGTCTATGCAAATCACAGACACACACCCATACCCACACAGACACACACACCTGACTTCAAAAGCACTGCTCAGAAGGAAGGAAAGTGTAAATGTTTCCATCAAAAACAATTGTTGAATCAGTATTTTGTACACCTGAAACTAATATAACACTGTATGTTAATTACACTTCAGTAAAAAAAAAAAAAGAAAGAAAGAAAAAGAGAAAAAAAAGGGTGGGGAGCCAGGGTCAATGGGCCTAAAGCTGGGTAGAATGAACTATCCCTTGACTGGTGAGTGTGGCTCCCGGCCGTGTCCTGGGCACTCTTGGTGCACTTCCGCTGCCTGCAGGGAGAGGCAAGGAGTAGGGGTGGGGACCAGAGATGCTCTCTTTTCTCCCTCTCTTTACGTGATCCTCTTCTGCTTGGGCCAAGGGCCAGTGAAAAGCTTGGGGGCTGGGGCAGCTAGCGTGCTGGGCACCAGCATGCATGTCAGAACATCCGGGTTGGTTAGAGGGTCCTCCAGCCAGGATGACGGATGTTGACTGAAGGAAAACCACCGAGGCTTCAGATCCAGGCTCAGACTCTTAATTGCTATCATCATCCCTGGCCACCATCCTCAGCAAATGCAGCGTCCGTCACAATGATTTACCTGCTGTCTTGAGCTCATGTCCTCCGCTTTCTCAAATCTAATGACCTCATTTACTTCATGGCTTTGCTGCCCACTGCTAAAACCCTGCACATGTGCTCACCCTCACTGGCATGGCTCAGTCATCACATACCCAGCTTGTAACCCACTTTGGTGTTTTAGGTGTATGTTCTGGCTGGGGCCTGTGGTCAGTTATGTCAATGTTGCGCTTCCCAACACATGGGTCTCCTGTCCTGCCGACCTCTCCTCGTGCCCCCTGCATCAAGCCCAGCTCTCAACCACCCACTACCAAGGACATTCTCCCTCTTTTCTTTCTGTGTTCAAACACACAATTAGCTCAGTCTAATTGACCCTGACTAGACCTTCACAACCACTCCCTGATTCCTTCCTCTGTTCTTTTCTCATGTTCCATTACATCTCCCCCCTTGGCCCTGGCTTGTCAAGTCGCTCCAGATTCACCCTTTCTTCAAAGAGATGATGACCTCTCCACCTATTTTACTGAGAAATGTGAGGCCCGTCAGGATGAGGACCATCCTTTGACCTTCCACCTCAAAATGTATCTGTCTTTGTTTCCTCATTAAAATAATATCTATCAGTCCCTGATGCTCAGCTTCCCCGTAATATACTTCTAAAGATTCAGCATGAAAGAGGACAACTCATGAGTTTGAAGAAAGACTGCCCATCCTGTGGCCAAGATTTCAGTATATTTTCTACTTACTCTATGGCTAATGGAGAAGAACGGAGAAACACATTTGATCCCCGACTTTGTTGCCTGACACAGCAAATCTGTGGTCAGCACAGGAAGCTGGAGGGCACTTTATTTGTCCTTCTGCGGTCTCATCTTGGCTGAGAGACGTTGGGTCTATATTAAGAATGACAATAAGATATTGGAAGTCATCCTTACACTGCATGGGTGCTGCATTTTAAGGTAGCTGACACCACATTAGCGTCCCAGGTAGGGAGAGAGACAGGAGAGGTCGCGGAGTGGGGCTTCCTGGGGAGTACATACAGTTTTGCCACAATGCCCAAGGGTGACTGGGATGGGGAAAGATTCAACCTCATGATAATCTCCATCGTATTCTTTAATCCACACGGACGCCATTTTCTCAAGCTTAGGTAAAGAGTTGAGCACACATTACTTTGATACTCCTCTTCCAACCAGACTGATATCTGTCCCCCCAACCCCCTGCCAGCACCTGCTATACCTATAAATTCTGGATCCACTGGTTCAGAGCAGCCAAAGCCAAGCATGGAGAACGTCCTATCTCCCTCCAGCAGAGCTTTACAAGATAAACATCAGCTAGACACTGGACACTGATCAGTGAGTTCTGTACAACCACTGGCCATTCAGCTCGTCAGCTCAGAGAAGCTACAGCACCCAAAAGGACAATGAGAGCTAATGGCCAGTCATATATTCTGTCTGTTGAAAAATACAAGGTCCAAATAGCTCTTTGTTTTTATTTCAAGATTTTGTTAAAAAAAAAAAACCCAAAAACCAAAACAACCCAACATGGAGCTATGGGAAAAAAAAAATACTACAGATGGTCTTGAAAACTAGAAAGGAAAGCACACCAGGTTTTTACTCTGAAACCAAAATAAAATTTCAGAAAAGCAGTTGTTGTCCTCAATAAGACAGAAGACATGATCTCTGCAACAAGTGTATAAAGTTTTTGGAAGGGATTAAAAAAGGACCAAAAAACGCAAACGCGGGATTTAACATCCTTGTTGACGGGAAGCAAAATGTTCACTGTAGAAAACAGCAACGGTAAATACATTCTTTATTTAAGATGCTTCCCCACAATGAAAAGGAACAAAATGAAACGAAAACAATGAGAAAGAAAAGACAGTTATAAAGGACAGAGAAAAAGACCTTTCTTACTATTGTGCGGGGGGGGGGGGAAATGAGCAATAATCAAAGATACAGCAGAAGATAATATTCATCCCTGACATAAGTCCAGAGACTAAGAATCAAAGAGATGCAATGTTTTAGGAAAAAATTAATGAAAAGAGAAACAGACAGAGAAGTTACGGGAAACTTTACAATAAAAGAGTAAAGAAGAAAATCTGAGAAAAATCCAGGTGGGAAAGGTCATCAAGAAAGAGAATAAACTGCCCTGGGCTTCTCTTCAGAACACTGTAAGGCAGAAGCTAACCACAATGGGTTGAATGGTGTCCCCTCAAATTTACGTCCATCTGGAATCTTAGAATGTGCCCTTCTTTGCAAAGAGGGTCTTTGCAGATGTGACTGAGTAAATTAAGATGAGGACATACTGGATTAGGGTGGGACCAAAACCCAGTGGCTGGTGTCTTCACAAGAGACAAGAGAGGGGGGTGCAGACCCCAGGATGCGGGGAAGAAGGCCTTGGAATGAGCCCGGAATGAGCCAGCTATGAGCCAAAAGGATGCCCAGGGTTGCAGGCAGCCCCGGAGGCAGGAAGAAGCAAGGAAGGATTTTTCCCTAGAACCTTCTGAGAAGGAGCATGGCCTGCCATCATGTTGATTTTGGATGTCCAGTCTCCAGAATTGTGGGAGAATACATTTCTGTTATTTTAAGCCATTCAGTTTGTGGCCATTTGTGAATGCAGGCCTGTGAAATGAATACAGTGTCAGATCAGAATTTGTCAAGTTTTAAGAGAAAAGGGTGATTATTTGGAAATTTTAACACCAGCCAAGTTATTCTTGTAGAAGCCATTATTTGAGTCTCAGATCTGTAACGACTGATACCTTCATATACTGCCTAAAAACTTGCCAGGAACTCCAGGGTGAGGACCCTGTGGTGTTGGTTCTGGAGGTCACAGCCAATGGCATCAGACATGAGGGACAAAGGCATTTGGAAGGGAGGAGAAAAAAGTTGTTTGTGGAAGAGCATCTACATCTTCGGAAAGATTAAACTTTGTTTTAAAGATACCGATAAAATATACAAACCCATTTTGTATATAAATTTAATTTCTAAAGGGACATACAGTAAATCTTTTTTTTTTTAAAGATTTTATTTATTTATATGAGAGAGAGAGAATGAGAGATAGAGAGCACGAGAGGGGGGAGGGTCAGAGGGAGAAGCAGGCTCCCCGCCGAGCAGGGAGCCCGATGCGGGACTCGATCCCGGGACTCCAGGATCATGACCTGAGCCGAAGGCAGTCGCTCAACCAACTGAGCCACCCAGGAGCCCCTATGGTAAATCTTAATAGTGATTACCTGTAGGTGGTAGGGTTACAGATGAATTTAATTTTCCTGTGCTTTTCAGTATATTTCAAATTTTCTATGATGATATATAATCCTATATAATCAGAGAAGTATATTTAGAAGTGTGCTGGCAGGCACACGCACACGCTCGCACACGCGCACACGCGCACACATACACAAAGACTGGGAAGTAAGATAAAAAATCTGAGAAGAGGAAAAGAATTTATCAGACACTAGATTTTTAGCTAAACTGATCTTTTAGCTAATACGTGGACCTCTGGTGGTGAGCTAATGCCACTGGAGACATAACCACAACAAAAGAACCACGAGCCCTGCCCACTAGAAAAGGTAAAATGACCACAACTAATTACAGTGTAAAATATGACAGGTACCACAGAGAAAGGCAAAGAAATCGAGGGTTCTTTTTTTAAATTTTTTTGAGAGAGTGAGCGAGAGAGTGAGAGAGAAGTGGCGGGGGGGGGAGGTGAATCCTAGTCAGACTCCATGAGCGGTTCAATCTCATGACCCTGAGATCATGACCTGAACCAAAATCAAGAGTCAGACGCTTAACCGACTGAACCACCCAGGGGCCTCAAGAAATGGAGGGTTCCAAAGGGTGAAAGATGATTTTCCCATAGGGGAATCAGGTAAGGCTGCTTGGAAAACAGACCAAGAAGGTATTTTAGAAGGAAACAGAGCCATAAAGAGGCCTGGGTAATGGTGGGTAGAGGCCTTTTCGGCTAGATCATGGGCCATATGAGCAAAGGCTCCAAAGACAGGCTGGAGAGAGACTGTGGGAAAGCCTTAAATGTCAGGCTAAACAGTTTCCTGCTTTATCCCATAAACAAAGGAGAGATGCTGAAGGTTGTTTGTTTGAAAGCATCAAGATGATATTGACAGAGCTGAATATTTGGGAAAGAACTCTTTATGGCATTAAGGA
Source organism: Eumetopias jubatus (assembly GCF_037043125.1). Lineage (NCBI taxonomy): Eukaryota > Metazoa > Chordata > Mammalia > Carnivora > Otariidae > Eumetopias > Eumetopias jubatus. The sequence continues at coordinate 86,915,664 of NW_028274821.1, read as the reverse complement.
AATCAAAGCCCCCAGACTCAGGTTAATTACAGCTGAGCATTCTGACAAAATGGATGTAATCTTATCAAAACTAGTGGCATGGGATCGTCGAGATGTCAGGAGACTAGACAAAGTGCCAGAAGCTCAGGGAAGGAGGAAATGACATCAATGCCACACAAAAAAAGGGTATACAGAAGCAAACATTCCTGCTCGTTTCTTTTTCCTAGCTCCTTAAGAGATCAAATGAGAAACATGTAAGGACCTTAAAGTCACTTTCATCATGGAAGCCCGTAAAACTGTACACCATTCAGCCCACCCCAGACATAATGAATTAGGGCCTGAAGTTCAAACAAACTCCTCAAGTGACTTTTATGAACAATAAAGTTTGAGGGGCATTGGAACAGGCCATAACACGGCAAGATAACAGAACTTCTTGGAAAATACAACCTACTGGGATAAGGTCGGGGGACAAGCTCTACAACTGACTAGTTGTGTGACCTTGAACAAGTTATTAATCTCTCTAAACTTTAGTTATCTCCCTAGTAAAATGGGGGTAGTAACACCTCATCAGGTGATTGTGGAATTTGAATTAGTATACATACATACACACATATGTATTTCCATGCATACATATATACACGTATGTGTGCATCTATCTCCCTACCACTCAAAAGGTTGTCTGGCATTGTATGTGCGCATCCACGTGAATAAATAGCAATCTAGCCATGAAATCTCTCTAGGACATGCATCCAATAGGATTTGCTAAGAGACTGGATGTGGGGTATGGAAGATTTCCTGGTTTCTGGAATTAGCAACTGAAAAGAAGGTAGCACCATTCCCTCAGTGGTCTGAGGGAGGGAAGAGGGACAACCTGAGTTCAGTTTGGGGCAGGTTGAGGTTCAGCCGCCTACAGGCCATCCCAGGAAAGACATCCAGTGGGCATTTGGGCAAATGGTTCTACGTGCTGTGGATAAAGATGTGGGAAGAATACATGAATGTATGAGTCACAGTCTGAAGGCAGTAACTGAAGCCATGGGGTAGGAGAGATCACCAAGAAGGAGTGTGTAGCATGAGCAGAGTACGTGAGACAGAACCCTGAGGAGCATCAAAATGTGAAGACCCGGCAGAAGAGAGGGAATCCGTAAAGAAGCTGAGAAGGTGAAGCAGGGAGGCAGAAGAAGGTGTTCACAGGGCCCGTGCTGCAGACTGATCCTGGAAGATAAAGATTAGGTGCGGATCTGGTAGCGATGAGGTCTTTGTGACCTTGGCAAGAGCAGGCTCAGTGAAGGAGAAGAGGAAGCATCCAAAGGAGGAATTCAGAAGGAAAATTGTGGAACTATCACAGGGATCAAAAAGAGACTTCAGAGAGTGGCTGAAAGGTGCTCCCAGAGTAATTAAAAAGTCTTACCACCTCTTGAGCAAATGTGGTTTGAGATTATATTTTAAAAGACTGCACCACAGTGATAACTACAGTAGACTGATTAAAAAGCTGAGACCAAAAAGCATACAATCCTCTTCTTACACATAAAGGAAACCGAAGTCACTGCTTTAATTAAATGGGTAGGATAGTTCCATTTAAAAATGAGAATATTAGCTGGGGCTCAACCGTAACAGTGAGGCGTGAAACCGGAAGCCCTTTGTGGCCGGTCAGCCATGGCAGCCACGCTGGACCCGGGGCTTGGCTTGCCCTACCCTCACCTGGTGGGGAAAAGCAAGGGAAGCCAACTGTAGAACCCACCACAGATGCTCCCATCTCTTACAAAGACAGTGAAAAGCTGCTCCAACCCATGAGATGGATGTGTACCTGAAGAAAGCAGAGACTTGACCTGAGACAGGGCGGGGCTGGAAGGCCAGGGCCTCAGCTGAGGGGAACTGGGAGGAACCTCAGTGAAACCTCAAACACTCTCCCTCCTGCGGCCCTGGGGGGAGTGTCCCCCAACCTACCGGAGGCAGTTAGTAAGTTAAAAGGGCTAGACTTACTTCTGAGGGCTTAAAAAAGAGCTCTGAATATTCAGAGCCCACCTGGTGAAATACTGGAAAACAGACCAAATTCCTTTTCAGCTTTAACAGCACTGAGAGAAGTGAAAGAGTGGTTTTCAAACTCGAGTGTGTGTGTGTGTGTGTTCGTGGTTGTTGGACCTCACAGTTCTGATGGTGGACCTGCCTACATTCAGAAGTAAGCACAGGTTCTTAAAGAGCATTTTCAAAACAATGAAAATATTTTCTCTTCATGAGAACAGTATACAAAAGTATATAACATGATATACTTTTGACCGAGTTAAAAATTTACTTTTGCTACAACGGATGGTATGCGCTGGTGAGCCCGCTCTTACTGGAAGCTGAGGGGGCAGGTGCAGGGCAGGGATGGCTCTGGCACAAGTAAGATGGGAGAGGCAAAGGACATTACCCAACAGGCACCAAGAAAGACTCTGTGTTTGAGACACACATGAGAAATTTGCTTCCTGGGCATATGAAAAACCAAAATCAAGGCAGAAAACTTGATTTCCTGCGAAGAATTTACTAAGCAAACAATCTGTTAACAATTTGTGTCTCTGGTTATATAAAAAATAAACAGTTACACACCGGTCAGAATTTGAAAATATTTTTATAGTATACCAGGATACTACTATACCCCACTACGTGAAAACCACTAGAGTCAGTGAACGAAGACCCTGGGACACCGGTAGAAGGTGCAGGAGCCAGAGATGGGCAGCTGAGCTGGGGTCGTTGCAGCAGCAAGGAGATTATCCTGCGGGGAAGGACATGGCAGCACAGGGATGGGAGGCCACCAGGAAGAGCATGAGCAGCCGTGGACCTACAGAAGGTTGGGAGGGGAGTGTCTCCAATTCTAATTGTTGTTGTTGTTGTTGTTTTTTAAACTCCACACCCAACGTGGGGCTCGAACTCATGATCCCAGGATGCTCTACCGACTGAGCCAGCTGGGCGCCCCTCTTCAGTTCTATTTTTGAAACTGGAGAGCATGCTGGTGCTGAATATCATGGAAGTGGCTGTTCCCAAGACTTTTGTGTGGGAAAATTTAGAGGACTTGTTTGGTATTCTTAGTTTAGCTAGTGGATTTGGCATCATTTTGGGTCTCAACTACCCAAGATGGTCACTGAATGGCTCGTCAGGTGGTGGTAATTTTCCTCAAGGGTTGTTGATGTTATGAAAGTAAGTCACACTATCTCAAAAAGTAGGGTGGGGAGGAGACAGGGTCAAAGTCATTCTATAAACTTACTACCGTCAACAGCGGACAGAAGGTAGGCTGTTAAGGGCTGGATATGGAAATGCCTTGTTTGTTTATGCTCTACCTTATTTTTATTTTAAAAGATGTATTTATTATTTTAGAGAGAGAGAGAGAGATCACGGGTGTGGGGTAGGGGAAAGGGAGAGAGAGTCTTAAGCAGACTCTGCACTGAGCTCAGAGCCTGATGCAGGACTCAATCTCACGACACTGAGATCACAACCTGAGCCCAAACCAAGAGTCAGAGGCTTAACCAGCTGTGCCACCCAGGCACCCCTCTACCTTATTTTTAAGAAATGTTTAAAGCAGCTTACCAAAAGAGAGAGAAAAAAGAGAGAGAGAGTGCTCACGTGAGTGGGGGGGAGGGGCAGAGGGAGAGCATCCCAAGCAGGCTCCACAGCCCAGCGTGAAGCCCAATGGGGGGCTTGGTCCCATGACCCTGAGATCATGACCTGAGCGGAAATCAAGAGTCAGACACTTAATTGACTGAGTCACGCAGGTGCCCCTTTCTGGAATATATTTTATTCAAAGGATAAAATTAAATACAGAGCAAGTTCAGAACAAGGGCAAATTAGGTGTGGGTAAATAAAGTGAAAACAAGAGAATCAGATTAGGATGTAAGGTAGTTAGAAGCAAGCCATAAATAGGGCTCTGAGCTTCCTGGAGGCCAATGCAAAGAGGAAAAAACCCAAGTCATTTACAGACTTCCTACTGCCTATAAGATTAACAACAAAGCAGCTTCATGGGAGAAGCACTGTACTTTCTGGTCCTGAGCAAAACTTTTCTCATAGGTCCTCTTAAAAGTGAAACTTTGTGGAACACTGAGAAAAAGCCTCAAGAGCGTCCTACAAGAGACATACCATCTAGATCCATATGGCTCTTTCTATTCTGTCCACCAGCGCAAGTAAAAGGCATAATGCCAAGGCACAGATCAAGATAAGCAAGTCTAAGAGAGGCCACAGACATCAGGCCAAATGTTTGTGGCTGTCTTATGGTTGAGATTAATCCAGGAATTAAATTTAAGCCATTTATGGCACGATGTCTCTTTGGATAATTCTTTATAATTCTTTATCAACATTCTTTTTAAAATCAAGCTTGTTAAGATTTGGCCAGAAGAGAGTTTGAAATTACACGTTTGAGCTAAAACCTAAAGCAGAGCTTCTCTGTGCTGCTGATTAAGGGCAGAGGAGTTTGCTCCAACAATCAACTTCATTTCTTTAGAAAACAGCCTATAAGCAGCACGGGCTGTTAAGAGCATACGGGCTTAGAGACTGAGAGATTAGGCCCAGGGGGTCTTGGAGCCACACAGACCTGGGTGGAAATGTTACTTTTACCACTCACTGGCTGTGGGACCTCTCTGAGATCATGAGTTAAATGGGGAGCCATTCATTATCCACAAATGTCTCCTGAACCCCCACAATGTGCAACATAATCAAATAATACCTACTGCACAGTTGTTTGTAAGGGTTAAACAGGTAAATGCACCCGAAGCATTTAGCTCAGTGACTGGCACATAGCAGACATTCAATAAACGTTAAAACTAATAATGGTAATAACAAAATAATCATAAAAGATTTGTCTCCATTATGATACATAAACAATTACAGGATGAAGGTCTTAGGTTCTACATCACAAAAGATGGTTGCAAGAATTTTAAATTTTAGCCTGGGAAAGGTTCAAAGTCACCCACAAAGACACCAAAAATATCCAAAAAAGCACTCACAATTTTAAACCACGTTAACTTACTGGTAAATGTTCTAAGATAAACATGATTGGCGGTACCTCACTGAGTCAACCTGCTATTTAAGATTTAGATATGAGCCAGTTCCATTTTGGAAAACATCTGCCGAAGTGATGATTTTAGCTGTAGAATGTCGAAGTCTTGATGTGCTGATGTTCCTGAGGGAAATATGCTGGTAACTTCAATAATTTCTCAATTTGGTAATACTACATAGAATATAATTTCTCCCATAAAACGCCTATGAAAACAAAAAGCCTCAACTCTGAATAGAGAACAAAGCTGCACTGTGTCAGGGATGTTGGATGGGCCGCTAGATCACTCATTAGCCAAGAATCATCTTTCTGTACAACAGTCCCACAGGCATAATTCAAATTCGTGCCTGAGCAAAAATACCAATCACTACATATCAGCCTGCAGGAGTCCTCAACAGTCAAAACCTCAAATGTGGAAATCTGCAGATGCCAAGCAAGTCCACTGTAAACCGTTCTTTTGATAGTAATTAGGTAGTACCGACAGCCTTTGAGGCCACCGTGAGTTCATCACAACAAAACCATGCCATCCTCACAGAGAAGCATTTATATGTTTCTTTCCTATACAGCAGGGGAGCATGCAACTCATCAAAATGCGGGCTTGAGTCATGAAGGTACAGGTTTAAAAAGGATTGGACAATATTTATCTGGACTTGAAATTGCCTTAACAGACTGTGGCACCCCCAGAAGTGTCAAGACGTAGGGTTATATGAGAATCAGCAGCGGGGCTGGGCAGGAGACAGATCTATATTGTGCCCATACCATTCATCATTCATAACACATCAGTTTCGTATCCATTGAGTCAAAGGCCAAGAAAAGATCAATAAAAGCTACAATCTTTGCTTTTCCTGACAGATTTCCATATGAAGTGATGAAGAATGGTCGATGGCGTAATAGCTATGCCTTGCTGAGAATGCTGCCATGAGAGACCAGACTTCCAATTCATCAAGAATATGTTTTAGATGGAATGCACTGTAAGCTAATGAGTCCAATTATATTGGGGGAGGGGGTCCAAGAGGCGTGTTATTCCTTTCTTTTATTTCTATTTGATGGGTTAGGCTACTTTCTATTTTCAACCAAACTGAACCATTCATTCAATCAATCAATATTTACTAAGTAACGAATGCTAAGCATTGTGCTTGGTGCTAGGGACACAGTGGTAACTAAAGAGTCACGACTCTCATTTTTAGGGAGTTTATAATCTGCACCCTTGTTTATGGGATTGAAAAAAGTGTCAAGAATAATGGTTCACTGGCAGAAGAAGAAATTTTCACCAGGTGCTTTTAGTTTGCGCTTTTAAATCATCTACTATATGAGGCAATGTTAGAGATGCATTTGGGGTGTCATGCTATTTGGAACTGAATTTCGTCTATAACCTTTCCAGAGAGAAGCTGCCCCATCCCCAAACTGTGCTGAGGAGATGGGTCTCGGAGGCCATATTTATACCACATGACCCCACTTCCCTGAACACAACAGGCTGAATCAGGGATAGACACCTGAATCACCATGACATTCTACATGGCATTTGAAACTGGGCCCAAGAATGAACAGACTGGGGTGGGCAGTGGGGCTGTAAGACAAAGGGAATTGGGGGATTGGAAGTCAGTTTAGTAAAAAACAACATTTAATAGGAACTCAGTATGTGCCAGGCCCTGTGCCAGGTCCTAGAGATACAAATATGAACAAGGCAGACGTCGTTCCCACCCTCATCTCTAGTGGACGAGAGAGTAGTAAATAAACAAATACATGAAATAAATAGAGTGAGCTAAATACTATTAAGAAAAGAAACAGGATGCCGAGTCTTAGAACAGCACGGAGAGAAGGACCACTTGAGGTAGGGTGGGTGGGGAGGCCTCTCTGAGAAAGTGACATTTAAGCTGAGATCAGGCATGAGAAGGGATGGGGAAGACCATTCCAGGCAGAAGGAAGATTAAGTGCAAAGGCCCCGGGACGAGGAAGAACTCATGTGTCCTTGAGACCAAAACAAGGCCAAATGTGTGAAGCACGGTGGACAGAGCAGCATGAGGGAGGGTGGAAGAGGCAGGCAGGACCGGGATCACACAGGTTCTTGTAGGGCTTCGTAAAGGGCCTGGACTTGAATGGGCAGCCAACGAAGCATTTTCAGAAAGAAAAGACATTGTATTGCCAACATTTTAAAACATCACTCTGGGGCGAGGACAGACATATCCACTAATGGGATAGAAGAGAAAGCCCAGAAATCAACCCTTGCATGTATGGTCAAGTGATTTTATTTCTTTTATTATTATTTTTTAATATTTTATTTATTTATTTGACAGAGAGAGAGAGACAGCAAGAGAGGGAAGACAAGCAGGGGGAGCGGGAGAGGGAGAAGCAGGCTTCCTGCTGAGCAGGGGGACAGTCTTTTCAACAAATGGTACTGGGAACACTGGATATCAACATGCAAAATAATGAAGCCAGACCCCTATGTCATTCCATACACACACAAAATAACTCCCAATAGATCATAAACCTATTGAATGAGGCTGGACCTCTACCTTACACCATATACCACGTACAACAATTCAAAATGGATCAAGGAAAAAAAGTAAAAGCTAAAAGTATCGAATTCTTAGGAGAAAACAGAGTGGCAAATCTTCCTGACAATGGATTTGGTAATGACTCCCTGAATATAACACCAGAAATACAGACGACAAAAGAAAAAAAAATGGATGAATTGGACTTCATGGAAATTACAAACTTTTATGCATCAAAGGATATAGTCAACAGAGTAAAAAGACAACCCACTCGTGGATCACCACATCAAAAACTAATGATGTATTGTATGGTGACTAACATAACATAATAAAATTAAAAAAAAAAACAAAACTGTATTCCCGGGGCACCTGGGTGGCTCAGTTGGTTAAGCGTCTGCCTTCGGCTCAGGTCATGATCCCAGGGTCCTGGGAGGATACGGCTCCCTGTTCAGCGAGGAGCCTGCTTCTCCCTCTCCCTCTGCCTGCTACTCGCCCTGCTTGTGCTCTCTGTCAAATAAATAAATAAAATCTTTAAAAAAACAAACAAAAAAGACAACCCACATAACAGGAAAAAAGATTTGCAGATCACTTATCTGATAAGGGAATTGATATCTAGAATATATTAGGAACCCCTATAACTCAGTAACAACAAAACAAACAACTTGATTAAAAAATGGGCAAAGAAGGCAAAGAACTTGAATACTTTTTCTCCAAAGGAGAAATATAAACGACCAATAAACACATGAAAAGATGCTCAACATCAGTGGTCATGGATGAAAGGTAAATCACAATGAGACACCCCTTTACAACACATTAGAATGGCCATTAAACAGATGGAGCAAGTATTGGTGAGATTGTGGAGAAACTGGAACACTTGTGCATCACTGGTGGAGACATAAAATGGTGCAGCCACTATGGAAACACGCTTGGGAATTCTTCAAAAGTTAAAAATAGAATTATCATATGATCCAGTATTTTCACTTCAGGTTAACAGACCCAACAGAATTGAAGAAAGCAGGGACTTGAACACAGACCGGCACACCAATGCTCACAGCAACATTATTCACAATAGTGAAAAAGTACAAGCAACCCAAGTGTGCACTGAGATAGATAAATGGATAAGCCACATGTGGTGTATACAAAGGATGGAATTCATCCACGAAAGGGAATGAAATTCTGACACATGCTATAACGTGGATGAACCTTGAAAATATCATGCTAAGTAAAACAGACCAGACACAAAGGACAAATATTGCAGAACTGCACTTACATGAGGTCCCTACAGTAGGCAAATTCATAGAGACAGAGGTAGAATAGAGGTTACCAGGGGCTGGTGAGGAAGGGCGAATGTGGACTTATTGTCTAATGGGTATAGTTACTGTTTGGGGTGGTGGAAAATGCTCTGATAGTGGATGATGATGATGGTCGCCTAACATTGTGAATGTACTTCCTGCCCCCTGAATTGTACACTTAAAAATGGTAAATTTTCTGTTGTGTATGTTTGACCACCATGAAAAGAGGTGTTAAAAACCCCGCCACTGCTTGGAAAGCAGACAGGAGAGAGGTGACTGTGCAGTCAGGGGAGCTGGTCGGCTGAGATGATGCATCAGTACTCAGAGAGTGAATGCAAGAAGTCACAGGGACCGAAGAGAACCTGAGAAATTAGCTAGAGTCTGATGGCTTCCTGGTCACATGAGGCCCAGCTGAGCTTCCTGTGCTTCATTTTGGTGAGCTTCACCCACACCCTTTCAGTGAATTACTTTAGACTTGCGCTGGACTGAGTGGGTCTTTGTTCCTTGCAAGGAAACAATTCCTGATGAAGGCAGGGAACAGCTGGGCTCTGGCAAAGCAGCAATGCTGGAGACTGCTGGCTCCTAAAGCCAGACCACAGCTCCAGGAAGGCAGAGAAACTGCCTTTTCCCTCCGCTCAGTGCCTAGCACCATGCCCGCTGCGGGGGGGCAGGGGCAGGCCTTCAATACATGGGTCTTGGATGAGCGCCGAGAAAACCCCCCACCATGAGTCTAGAAAGGTCTGAGCTTCCATGTTCTCACTCACCAAATTCATACAACTAAGCCCCCAAATCTGTCCTCATTATTGATGTCAATAGCCAAGCTTGGTTCTTCACAGGGACTTCTACCTCATTTGTTCAAGGTCAAAAGAAGTCTATGCTAAAATTTCAATTTTGCACCCTTCTACAAACTTTGAGTTTCAAGATGCCCAAGATTTATTGGGTTTCCAACAATTTCATCAGGTGTGTAAAAAAAGTTAAACTTATTTTCTGATGCATATAGAAAATACAAAAACAGTTTTTAATAACTAGCTGTTGGTCAAAGATGAGAGAAAATGTCTCCTTCCTTGAAACACTGGAGTCAGATTTTCAAGAGATCTTTAGACAGCAAAAATGGAACTTGGCTCATTTGATTTTTCTCAACCATTCCAACCACCAGGACATGCCATTCCTGACAAGGGAAAAGTCGACACAACCTAATTTTACAAAAGGAGGGGAACTGTTACCCAGAGAATTGTTTATAACGATGTTGGGCTATCACGTGGTTAAAATGGTAACATAAGGGCTATATAACAAGAAGACATTGACAAAATACGGCTGGACGAAAAAAAGAGGAAGACAAAATTATACGTGTAATTTGATTACAGCGAGGTGGAACTGAGGTTAGTTGCTATAAAGATTAGAAGGTACCAAAATGAGATGAAAAAAGTGGCAATGGGGCAGGGGAATTATATGTGGAATTTTTAAATGTATTTAAAATTTACTTTATACTATTTTAAAAGTCAGCTAGAAACACACACATACACAGAGACAGACACACCCATGGCTCCCAAACAAAAACTTGAACAAATAAAAGGAAGAATTTTGGTCAATGAGCTGCCTCATTAGGCTGAGGATAATCGATGACAAGTCTGGGGTTCTCTAAGGCGGGCTTTCTTCAAGTGGGTCCTGGGAGCAGCGACATCACCATCCCCTGGGAACTTGCTAGAAACACAAATTCTGGGTCAATCCCAGACCTACTGGATTGGAAACTCTGGGGACGGGGGCCCAGCAGTCTGTTCTAAGAAACTCTCCATGTGATGCAGATGCCTGCTCAGGTTTGAGAACCACCTCTGTCAACTACCTCCCCAGTCTGACAGCCTGTGGTTTCCACAAGTCTATAAAGGGTCCATCTTTCACACCCTTGTTGTCTCCCCAAACACCACTCTCACCATTTACAAGAGCTTCATGTGACTTAACTGGATCCGGTCCAAAGTCCACCTGCAAGTCAAGGTCCTCCTTTGGTTACCAAATTTCACCTTTACCACCACGGCTAGCTAATATGGACTGTGCTTATATGCATCAACTCATCTGATCTCCTGACAACCCTATAAGGTAGATAATATTAATATCTCCATTTATACAATATATAATAATATGAGAAAACTGAGGCCAAAAGAAGTCCAAGATCAGACAAGTAGGAAATGATGAAACAAAATGACTTCTGGGCACAAGTTCTTAAGCGCCACTGAGGTTCGGAGAAGTCCAGAGACAGTAGTGGGTGCTGGAGCTGGTATGGGAAGCCAGGCCTGATTTCAAAGCCTGCCTGCTTTGTGGCCACTCAGCTCGGCTGCCTCATACACTCTTTGAGGCAGGGCCATTTGCTCACTGCCCCTGGAACACATCACTGACAAGAATCACACTGTTTGCAAATATCCACTGTCTGTCTTCTCTACCACCAACCCACGGCCGTCCTACAGCCTCCACGAGGCCTTCCCGGCTGCTTCCCCAAGATCCCTGGCTAGGATGGGTCACTTCCTCCCTTCTCTTCTCCCCCACCGGGCCCTACTGTATCCCTCTCACAAGATTTACCAGTTCCCGCCCTGAATTATAGTTCTACACATGCTCCTTCGAGGGAGGCGGTGGTCTGAGTTGGTCTGGTGCCACCAGTGATGGACACAGAACACACACTGATGGAGTCAATCAATGTGTCTTTTATGTGACTAAATTCATTTTCTAGATATTTTATGTATCTTATCTGCCCAGCTCAAGACAGTCAGCTCCTTAAGAACAAGGACCAAATCTTTTACTTATTTTATATTTTCAAGAATACTCAGCCCTGGGCCAGATACACAGTCAAGTCTATAATATACAAGTGAATTCAAATACTGCTACTGGTACACAGCTCTGGTATAATTTGTCCAACTACTTAAGCCCTGTAAGAATGCAGCATATATTAATGGAGGAAAATTGAGTACTACACAAATGGATCCAAGCAACTCATTTTTTGTAAATAGATAGAAATAATAAATTCAATGTTTTTAGTAGTGTTAAATAATAATCAAGAAGATTCTATGAGCACATTTTGCTGAAAATTTGTTCAAATTTCCATGCAATTGGGGAAAAAAAATCACAGTTCTGTCTTTTAAAAAACTGAGGCTAAAATATGCCTTCATTATTCCTCTTTTAAAATGAAAGCATACTATTTTAAAAGATCATAACATAAACCCTAATGTCTCTCGTAAGGAAAAGGTGGATATTTTCATTCCAGGTATCTATCATCTATCACAGTATATTCTAGTCCAACAAATATACTTTTAACAGGAAGAAAAAAAAATCTCATAAATATTCTAACTCCTACCACATACCCAGAAAGCAAAGGTATACAGAAAATCAGAACATGTATTTCAATAATATTTAAACCTCAAAAACTAGATTGGTCAACTTTTAAGGAATAAGATAATATAAAAACCGAATGCTGCCTCTCTTAATTCATAAATCATTTAATTATATACCCCAATTATATGCACCAGAGAAAAATACCAAGCCACAACATATTTTTAACAAACTGGAAGGCACAGAGTACGTAACAATAAAAACAAATAGATAAAGATGATCAGATTATTATGGCCTTTCAATAGTCATTTATTCCCATCCCAGCCCCACACGGTACCCACATGGTCTGACAGTAAATATACAACAAAAGATCTGATGAGCTCGGCGATGCTCTAAATCTAAATCAATGTACTACCACTGAACAGACAGTGTAAACTTACCAGCTCCACAGATCCATAATGTTTCCTACTGAAATCCCCACGTCTACAGCCTAGGTCTTCCGAGACAGAGCTGGAACAAAAATGCTTCATCAGTATTATACATAGCGATCTGGCCACATACCTTCTGCAAAAATCGACTACCATTTGCAAAAAAGGGCTGCTGTGGGACAGGCTTTGCCCCGGCTCCTCACTGCAGGGGAGCCTCCTTGCAACACACACAGTCCCCAGCAGCCATTGCAGAGCCGGCGTTCGTGGAGCCCTCAGTAACAAGAAAAACACCCGAGTCATCCCTGGAAGTATAGGCAATGATTGAATTAAATATTTAGTCATTTGGAATCGATTGAGATTTCCAAGGCTACTGGTGGTTTATAATTTCATTTCTGTATAACCAAAGGGGATGAGAAGCCCTGCAGTAAACTTGAGGCCAGGGACAAAGCTTGCAATTATCTCTCGTTTAAGAGAGGCTCTTTGTCCCAAATATTCAACATAAAAATAACCAGCATTATTTGATGCTATAGAGCAGAAATGAAACTTTAAATAGGAGGAAGAAACTTCCAAATCCTGGTAGGCCCCACCCCACCCCTTTTCATTTATGACAATATGAAAAAAAAAGAGCAGCATTGACAAAAAATCTAACTTCAAGGATCTTTAGTGTTTATATAACAGTAGCTAACACTTCCTCCAGCCCCACCCTCCCTTAAATCAGATAAGAAAAATTACAGGCATTGTGAAGAGCAATTAAAACAAGGGTAAAACTCTTACTGCATTTACATCTTGAATGCAGAGTTCCACACTCAAAAGACACATATCTTATCGATGAGTTAGTCTATTTAGGACCCCAAGTAGTGCTCCTGAAACCACCGGAGCCCCACAAACGCAAGCAGCTTTAACAAGTTTTGTTCTTGTAGACGTCATGCAAATAACTCTCCCAAATGGTAGAAAACAAAATTGCACAGGACCTACAAATCGCTCCAAAATATTTGGGATCCAACATGCAAAGAAAGGTGCATTTTGTACCTTTTCATCCTTTCTTAAAAGGTAGCTACATTTTCTAAATTACAGCCTTCTTGGCACGCTCAGAGAGAGACTGACTTCACTGTTCAGCATCCACAGACCTGACTCTTTGCCAGGACACTCTTTGATAGGCTCCAAGCAAGACAGCATGAGAGAAATGAGGGTCTATTGGTATTCTGCTTCCACCATTTCACAGAGATGGCTGAATTAATCTTATATGAGAAATTTAACCTTTTGTAGTCCTCACTTCCTTAGCAGAAAATGTGCAACAAATTAATGAATACAGCGTGGAAGTGTGCCCCAGATATTTCCCGGGCTACCATCCTGCTTCCAGAGACAGGATTTTCTACCCCTCCAAAAAGTCTCTGAAAGAGATTTAAAACTTCCCTCCATGGCCTATTCCAGAATGCATGAAATATGTCCTCTATGCCCATTTTCTTAGCCTGTTCTGAAAACCCTCCTGGAGAATACTGCCAGCGCCCTATGTAACAGTTTCGGGATCCTTCCCCAGCAGCCCTGGGTTACCAACAGAGTGCGCTCCAGGGACAGGAGTGTCTCTGCCCTGGGCCAGAAATGGGACACAGGGTGAATGCCCAATGGCTGGTGGCTGAAAGCTCTGTCTGCCCAGCTCAGCCCACCTCTTCGGTTTTGGGGGGGTACCACCCCACCACCAATAGCGGCAGCAGCTTCTAACACAAATGACCAACATCATGAGAAGAGCAAGGATGCTGGGCTCTGGGCCCCTCCCTGGGCTGCCCTAAGCACCACCAAGGGCATTCTCAGACACAGTGCCAGCTCCCTAACTTTGCCAACAGCCAGAAACTAACACAAAAAAAGATGACAACCCTGCATCATGGGGCAACCACATCCTTAGAAGCTTCAGAGCAGGAAAGCAGTGTCCTATGAAAACAACCCAGAGATACAGAAACAGAACATCTGCTCTCAGTTGCCCTTTTCCCCCTCTAATTGCATTTCATGCAATTCGCTGCGGAGACAGTGCTTGCTAATGGCGAGAGCCAGGCTGAACTATATGGGGTGACTTTCTGTGGCTGCAGGAGGCACTCGAACCGCCATGTTACAAAACCCTCCGGCCTCCCCGACTCGCTCCCCAGGTTCCCGGGCTCCTTGGTACCCAGCACAGGAGATGTGATTAAAGGAGTCACCCAGAGCTCCAAGAGGAACTTTGCTCTCCTGCGGGTCCCAGTGTCTGGCCTACTGCTCGGCACAGAGTGGACATGCAGGAAATGTTTGTTGTACTAATGAAGGTATTTGCGCATCGTTTGGATCTTACTTGCCAACATCCGAGAGCACCCCTGGTGAGCACCATAGCAGGCTGCCTATTGACAGTCTCCCTCCTCAGCCAGTGGTCATTAGTCCATCAGACAGTCCTGGCCCAAGAAGCAGACACTGCTCTGTGCCCGCCAAAACCTATTCTTCTTTCCTCTTGGGCTTGTCACTAGACCACATCTCCTAGCCCCTCTTGCAGTGTGACCACATGACTGAGCTCTGGCCAAGAGAATATGGGCCGGAGCGCCAACACCACGTCCAGGCACGTCCTGTGGGAGGCGCGCCTACTTTCCTTCCCCTTGGCCAGCAGGGTGGAGAGGACTCTGAGGACTGACAGGAGGGCAGAGCTACAAGACGGAAAAAACCTGGTCTCTGAAAGAGACCAAGGCCACACCTCCAAGAACATCTGTATTAGAATATGCCATGAGCAAGAAATCAACACTGAGCTGTGTCCATCCCATAGCATTTCGGTTTACCTGTTAAAGCTGCCGTGTCCCCCAAACTAATACGGAAGTGGATATCCTGCATTGGGGGTGCTACCATAGCAACAGCCTAAAATACATGGCACCTGCTTGGAAGGCAGGCAGCTGCCAGTGAGGAAACTGATCTTGGCGGCCAGGAAGATGGAGAGCTAGGGAACACAGTGGCAGAATACATGATAAAACGTATCCCTACAGTTACATAGAAGGGGGCCCTGTGCCTTCTGAGCTCTAGGGAAAGTGGCTGGATACAGCAGTGATGCTGTGCCTGGCTCCTCCTGGCTGACCTTAGCAAAGTTTTTTTAATAAAGAAGAGACGAGCCCAGGCAAGAACAGGATGGGTTTCACACAGAGGAAGGGAACAGAGACAGTCTAGAGACCAAGGGCCTCACAGGCTTGAGAAATCACTGTTTCTGGACTCCAAACAGGAAGAGTTCTGTTGTGAGCAGAAATGATGGGTACCTCCTTCCAGACCCAGCCCATACAAAGTTCCCACGAATAATCCTTGCTCTCTTTCCTCACCCACTGGCTGACTGGAGAGGGCTGTGAGGACCAACAGGGGTGAAGCCCCAACAAGAAGAAGGCTTGGTCCCTCCCTATGTGACCACAGAGAAGATCCCCAGTGACATGAGTGAAAAATGACTTTTATTATGTCACTAAGATTCAGTTTATGACCACAGGTGATTTTATCTTAATGGATACAGCTCTCTGTCATTAGCAGACAGGAGAAGAAGAACTCCCACAGAAAGGGGCGGTCAGAGGGCTGGCGGGCTGGGATGACTCTCAGGGCTCAGCAAACTGCGGGCCCCCCAACCGCCCGCTCTTGCAAACGAAGTTTTATTGGAACACAGCCATGCCCTTTGGTTACAGGGAGTCTGTGAGGGCGTTTGCATCACATCGGGGCCGTGCTGAGCAGGGGCAACAGACACTGAATGGCCCACAAAGTCTAAGCTCTTTACTATCCGGCCCTTTACAGGAAAAAGTTTGCCTGACTACTGCTGTATAGCCTCGCAAATCCCTGTGGCTGGTTTCAGGCCTCCCCATAAACTATGATTAATAAGCCAATGGAAATACTTGAGTCCATCAGAAAACCTGGGGAAGCTTTCTAAAAATGCAGATTCCCTGGCCCTTTTCCCAGAGGTGGTGATTCAGCACCGCTGTGACTTTAAAAAGCAGCCGGGGAAATTCTGATGCAGGTGGTCCACAGACAGCATTTTGAAAAACTGCTCTTCCAGATGATTCTGGAATCCCTGGGAAACCCGTCAGCCATTCTGCAGCACTTCCATCAGGAGGGACAAGGCCGTGTTTGTTTTAATGGGAGGACGTGTGATATGGTCCTTCCGGGTATGTGATTCAGTCACAGACATATAAGTTCTTAAGCTCTCTGGGCAATAGTCCCCTCTTGTATAAGATGTGGCTGAGAGTATGGCCTACTTAACAGGGTTAGAAAGGATAAATTAGAACAAATAAAAGTTCATTTTAAACACAAGTTCTGTCCCATAAAAACTACCCAATGTGTTAGCTATTGTACTATTGCTCTTATTAGTGGTATGAATTCTCAAGTTGTTAGAGCATGCACAGAGCTGAGGACCTTCATGTTTACGTCTCTAAGCCAGGCCTGGGATGAGAGCAAAGATTTCCAGCCCCACAAAGAGGCTAGAAAAGTTACCGGTACACAAATCAGGTTCCCAGAAAACAGGACAACCCCCTCCAAAGGGTCAAACTAAATAAGGAAAGAAAGGAAGCTGACACTCAGTGATATGGGTCCGTTACTCGACTGACCTAGAGATTAGTGACTCCCCCTGAAGATCGGCCAGACCCCACTAATCCAGGCCCCTGTCATTTCCAGCCCCGCTGGAACAGTTAAAGCCGACAGCAAGTGCAGGGACTCTTCCTGGGTCCGCAGAGAGAGATTGTGAAAAGCAACAGGCGGATTTTCAGAAGCCTACTGACAGGAGAGTTCAATGTCAGGAGCTCCAGGACGAGGACTCAGCCCTCTTGATCAGCAGATAGAAAGAAACAGATGGAAGAGACACCCCTATTTGAGGAACAGGGAGGCTGAACAATGAGCCAGACTACAGATCTAGGCCTGGACGGAGGCTGAGCCTCCCAACACCAGGAGCCAGAACAGCTTATTGCACAGAAGGGACCAGTTGTCTCTCCTGAAGGTAAGTGACACCAAAAAAGCAGAGATGCGATCATACAGTCATTTCTAATGATGAAATGGAAGAATTCTGTCCTCTTCTGAAGACAGTTCAGATACAAGGAAGGAAGAATTCAGCAGGCAGATCTGTAGAGTGTAAGGAGCCCTGGGAGTCAGAGCCCTTTGGTTCTTGCTTCAGATAGCTCCCTGGCCCTATCCTGGTTCTGGGGTTGTAGTATCATGTGTTCCTTGGCCCAGGATCTTAGCTTTGCATACTCTTAGCAAGTTCCCCCAGCCATGAGGTGGTCAGACAGGGCTGGATTTGGAGCTCAGCTCTATGGCACACAGCTCTGTGACCTCAGGCAAGTTACTCATCCTCTCTGAGTCTCCTTCCTCATCTGTAACATAGGCTGAAAATCATATCCGTCTCCATGGGAGGATTAAAAGATACCATAAAGTGCTTAGCACAACACCTGACACATAGTAGCCACTAAATAAGTGTTGGCTATTCCAACTGCCAGGGACCTTATCTGTTGTGGTCATCACTATACCTCATGTGTCTTACAGAGTACCTAGTTCATAGCCAGCTGCTCAGTGAATACTGGTTGAATAAATGAATCACGAGTAAGTGATAAGGTCTGCTCACCTTTGTTCTGCTTACACTCAGGTGGGCTCCTGCCTCCTTCTCATTCCCCTTCCTCACCCCTCAGTTACCATTAGATATTCTGACAACCTCTAGGTGCATCTGATGTTACTTTCACCATCACTAAGACACCTTACTCAACTGAATCCTCTTTTCTCCAACATTCTGGAATGCATCCCTCCTGCAGTATTTATGTATCCACTAAGTTTCCGACAAAGACACATGTCCCTGGAATTCACCTGGTTCTCTACTATAATTCAAGCCTTCCCAGATAATTCCCTGCAAAGTTCCTCTCAATAATGATCTCTACCAGTGCCTCTGAAATTCTGTCTCTAGCTAAAAAACACCCTACCAAATGCTGGCGAGGATCGGAGCAGCCACACCCCTCACACATCTTGGTGGGAATGGAAAATGGTAAGCTAAGCCTCTTCGGAGAACAGTTTGGCAGTGCCTTATAAAATTAAACATGCAGTTACCCTTATGACCCAATAATTACACTCTTGGGCATTTATCCCAGAGAAATGAAAATGGATAGTCACAAAAATCTGTACACAAATGTTTTGTAGCAGCTTTCTTCAGAATAGCCCCAGGTTGGAAAAATCCTAGAAGTCCTTGAAAGGGCAAATGGTTAGGGGGCGCCTGAGTGGCTCAGTTGGTTAAGCATCCAACTCTTGATTTTGGCTCAGGTCATGATCTCAGGGTTGTGTGGGATCGATCCCTGCATCGGGCTCTGTGCTCAGCAGGGAATCTGCTTCTCTCCCTTTCCCTCTCCCTCTGCCCCTAGCCTGGTTCACACTCTCTCTAAAATAAATAAATAAATCTTAAAAAAAAAAAAAAAAAAAGTGGGGCAAATGGTTAAACAAACCATGGTATATCCAGCCCATGGAGTATTGCTCGGTAATTAAAAGAGCAAACTGCTGATAAATGTAACATATATTTCCAGAGAATTATGGTGCGTGAATCAAAGCCAATCCTAAAAGGTTACAGACTGTGTGATTCCATTTATCTAACATGTGACAGGACTGTGTGTAAAACAGGAACCTAGGACCAGTGTGCTATATCGGCGACAACCTTCTGGCTGCGATACCATACACCAGTGATGCAAGATGCTTCCGTGGGGGAAACTGGGCAGAGGGCACCTGGCATCTCTCTGTGTTATTTCTTTTTTTAAAGTAAGCTCTCAGGGTGGGGATCAAACTCACGACCCCAAGATCAAAAGTCGCACATTCTTCCTACTGAGCCAGCCAGGCGCCCCCCCCCCCTCTGTTTTCTTACAACTTCATATGAATTTATGATTCTCTCAAAATAAAAAAAGTTTCATAAAAAAAAAACTGTATCTGAGTCAAAATTCTTTGACTCATTCAATAAACAGTTCCTGAGCACGTACGAGGTACCAGGTACTGGGCTCAGGTGCTACACCTGAGATGTGTGGTCCCTGGATCTTGGGGTGCTTATGGTTCAGCGGGAAAATGTCAAGGACACAGGATTTCATGGGAACAGAAATATTGTGCAAGCAAGGCACACCTGTGTGGAGCAAATATGGTAAATTGTAAAACAGCCTCTTTTTATCCCCTCATGAGTAGCATATGCAGTCTTCAGGTGTGGGTGCCCAGAGCAGAAGCCTGGGGGAGGGGGGCCTGTCGTGCTTTTCTCAGCTCAAGACCCACCATCCAGAAAGCTGGGAACCACTACCTACAAGAAGATTCCTGCAAATGTAAGGTCTGTGCATCTGCTCTCTCCCTTCCCCACTCTTCAGTGACCTGAGCTTCCCTTTTCCTCTAAGAAAAGGGACTGAAGAGCTTTCCAGCTCCAAGCATAATTTGCCCACAGGAGACCTATATAGGCATGACCACAAAGTGTTAAGCAGAAACTGGTTTAAGGAAAAAAAAAATGAACAGATAACATATGTTGCTGCATACCTCCCTTGATCACCTGCAGATTTTGCTTCTTTGGGGAAATCCCTCCAAGGTCTCTCTCCCCAGGTCCTCAACGTTTTTCCACTGAGATGCACAAGATCTGCCTTCAGCTGCACCCAGACCCTGAAGGGAGGCATGCTATCCAGAGTGGGTTAGTACCCTGTGTGCCCAGAATCCTAGAGAACACCCAGGTTATTCTGACCCTTGCGATTCAGAATAGTGTGGTCCTTGGACCTGAGCCGGTGAGAAATGCAGACTCTCAGGCCCCACCTCAGACCTAATGAAACAGAATGGCATGATCCCCTGAGGCTTCATACACACAATGAACTTGGAGAAGCACTGATTCTAGATCTTGGTTCTCAAACCTAGCTATATATCAGAATCATCTGGATTTTTTTCTCTAGTCTGTTTTATTATGAAATATTTCAAGACATAGAAAAAAAATAACATAATGAACATTTTAGACAGACTTGAAACCCCTGAGTACCTCTTTGGTCCCACTGTCATCTCTCCCTGCCCTGAAATAATCACTAAATAATTAGGTTTATACTTCCTGCTCATATTTTTATATTTGCACTGGGTGCTTATTCATAAACAATATACAGTATTATTTAGCATGTTTTAAAATTTTACACAAATACCATTACTATGCATGTCTTCCTGCAACTAGCTTCTCTGGTTGAACAATTTGTTGTTGAGATTTGTACATGTTGATACCTGTAGCTCTGAATCATTCCCATACGCTGCTGTAGAGTAGCCTTCTGGATTACTGTACCGTTGTTCTTCCATTCTCCTACTGTTGGACATTTCAGTTGTTTCCAGTTTTTAAACAGCGCTGTAAAATCAACATCCTTTTACATCTCTCCTTCAGTACGATGGCAATCATGTCCCTAGATGACATACCCAGGAGTAGAACTGCTGGGTCATATGTGCATCTTTATTTTTTCTACATATTGCAAATTTGTTTTCCAAAGTGAATGTAGCAATTTACTCTCCCAACTGCAGCATGGGAGTCGTGGGTGCTCCGTATCCTCGTTAACACTTGGTGTTGTCAGAAATTGGTTTTGGCCAGTCTGAAGGATATGAAATAGTGTCTCACTGAGGTGTGGTTTCAATCTGCACTCCCCTGATAACACTCTTCTTTTGCTCATTGGCCAGATGGGCTACCTTTTCTAGGATTTGCCTATTCCTGCTTCTTCACCCACTCCCTTTCTGTAGGTTGTTGGTCTTTTCCTAATTGATTTGTAAGAATTATCGGTCTGTTCTGAATACCAACCCTTTTTGGTTAACAAATCACAGATGTCATCTTCAAAACAGTGGTTTTTCTTTTAAAAATCTGCTCCTGGTATCTTTTATCATGAAGAAATTTAAAAATTCTAATGTAAACATTTTCAATCTTTTCCTTTCTGGTCTTTGTTTTTCTGACTTAAGAAATCCTTCACCAACATAACATCATAAAGACAGTCTCCTGTTGTCCTCCGCAAAAGTTTTAGTTTGCTTAAAAAAATTTCATCTAAATATATACATGCCCAGTCCCTACCCCAAACCTCCTCGATCAGAATCTTCAGGAGTGGGATCTAAGCACCTGTATTTTTAACCAAAATAAATCCCAAAGGCGACCTGAGAAATGCTGGCAGACCCACTTCCTACCCACTGGATGCCCAGGGAAGGCATCTCCTCTACAGGACCCCATAGAACCAGTCACCTCTGCCTCTTTCACTGGCTCATTCTTTCTCTTTTTGTTCCCAAATGTGAAGTGCTCCCTGAAGTCCGTCTTTTGAAGGACCTGTGCACTTTTATGGCATCAGTATTACTGACAAGTCCCAAATTTACACCTCTGGGCTTGACATATGCTCAGTTACCTTTCCTACTTCTCCCAGAAGTGCCAGGAGGTCAGAGTGGTTTTTCCAAAACTGATCCAACAATGTGGTTTCTCACTTCTGCCAGCACTCAATTATTTTCACAGTCTCCAAGCTATGGAATTAATCACTGTTGACTTCTCCCTCCCGAGCTCTACGGTCAGTCCTCAGCCACCGTGGGTGATCATCACCCATCTTCAGCCAGCCCATTCTCTCCGTCTGACAGGTCCTTGCGGTCTGAATCCCAGACCCAGAAGATTCTGAATGCCAACAACGTCCTCATCAGTCTTCCTGTCTCATCATACAATCTTAGGGTAGAAGAGACTTCCAGAGACTTCCAGCTCCACAGACTTAGGGACCATCTGGGGTCCAACCTGTTATCTGTGATTGCATATTCTCTGTCAGATACTTGAAAAAGAGCTACCCAGTCTGTACTTACACACCATTAGTGATCACAAACACAGTATGCCCCAAGGCCCTCCATTCTGGCTATTAAACCATCTTCTCCCAGAATGAATTAAAGTCCACCACACCTGGATTTCCACCAGCTGGTCCTACACCTTCGCCCTTTCATTCTTCTTCAATTTCTTTACATACCACCCCCCACCCCCACCACTGTGGGGTCAGGCCTGCTCCCTCTGAGCATTTCAGCCACTCTGCCTTTCTTCCTTTTCCTTCAGCTCATGAGCAGCTTCTGGGCTATTCATCTTAGGACCTGGAATGCACTCTCCAAACGCCTTCTTCCTGACCCACCCTCTGCCCCCAGATTAGAAACTCCAAAGAAGGAGTTGGATTAACACCTGCCTCTCCCACTAGAGTATAAACTGCACACTGGCAGGATCTCCCTTGGTTTTGCTCAATGCAAAATCCTTAGCACCTAACATAATACCTGGCACAGAGTCAGCTAGCTCTTAGTGGGCTGGTGTAAGAATGAATGAGTGAATGAATGAATGAATGAATGAATGAATGAAAACAAGCCAGCTCACTCTTTGGGGCCATATAGAACAAGTTAAGATCACTTCTATAGGAAAGCCCTTCAAAGATCTGAGGAGAACCGTCATGTCCCCAAGGGCTTTGCTTCTTCTTCTTTTTTTTTTTTTTAAAGATTTTATTTATTTATTCATGAAAGACAGAGAGAGAGAGAGGGAGGGAGAGAGAGGCAGAGGGAGAAGCAGGGAGCCCGAGGCGGGACTCGATCCCAGGACCCTGGGATCATGACCTGAGCCGAAGGCAGATGCTTAACCATCTGAGCCACCCAGGCGCCCCAGGGCTTTTCTTCTTTACAAGGGGCCAGGAGTAACAGGAGGGTAGTAGGGTGAGCTAGACTGGGTAGGGTGAACACAGAGGCTGCTTCATAACTTTCTCTAGGATCAGGCCTGAGAGCACCCCCATGTGCTCTCAATTTCACTATCAGTTGCTGCTGGAAGTGAGCTCCATTAGATCGCATATTCATGACATTTGTTTTGAGTCAGACATAAGAATATTGTAAATGTTGCCTCAGGTTAATATCAGAAAAATACATTTCAGAGATTAATAAGATGCCAGTAATATGAGCAAACAAAGCAAATGCTATGGGAGCCATCACAATGGAAGAATTGTGACCTCATTCACTAGCCATCAGTTCAGAAAGTTCACATTTCCTATGCTTGGTAGTTGGTGTCTTTCAATAAGCAGGTGATACAATTAAGTGCAAGTGACTGGTGCTGTAACATTAAAAAGTGGATCAGGTCTTTGCAGTTTATTGCATGTAAATTATAGCACAAAAACATTCTTTAAAAATGTCATACAGAGAAAACATAGAACCCTGACCTTAAATAAATATCTATATGTACAGAGAAATTATATGTGCATAAGTGTTGCCTATATTTACTTAGCCCTGTCTAGCCCACCATTAATTCACTGCTTGATCACTCTTTCATGAGTCCTCAGTTCTACAGCTGTAAAATGGGGCTTGAATAATGAATTAATTCAACAAATACTGATAACTATGGTACCTTCCTCATAGGGCTGTTGGGTTTAATGAGAAAATACATAGGAAGAAGCACTTAGCATGATTTCTAATTTGAGCACAGTAACTATCTGAATAAACAGAAGTTGTGCTCCATGCCTCTCATTAGAAAGATGTGTGTGTAGGCTTGAAGAACAACCCAAAGGAAAAAAAAAAAAGTCTCTTTGTGACAAGCTAGAATTTGTTGAAATCTAAAATTTTCACACTTTAGGAACATAGCTGTTGGGGAGGAAAAATTTTTCCTCTACTCTCTTAGGTTCTGAAACTGAAGCCTGCGAATTAACCAAACAAAAAGCTAGATCAACAGAAGTCAAGGCATACAAGTTTAATTTTTAATTTTACATGCACAAGGGCTCCACAGAGAAGCAAACCCCAAAAAAGCAGCTAGACTCAGGGGTTTATATACCCTTTTAACAAAGGGCAATAAACTGGGGAGAAGGGACTAAACAAAAGAAGGATGTGAGGCTCTTCTAGGAGTGGTAAATCGTGGTAAGATAAATACATGGGCAAAACTAATGGCAGATACAAGTTATTTAGTAAGGCTTATTTTTGCCGACCCATCTTGATGCTTCGTGTGATCTGAAAACCAGGAGGAGTATGGTCTCACTCCGCCAGGACCTCCTGGCCCTTTCCCGGGAACTGAAGCTGCCTGTGCCCTACTCACCACGGGAGCTCAACAGCCCCTGGAGAATAACAGCTAAAAGCAATCAGGTTTCCTAAGGAGGTTATGCCATTGCTAAGAATTGTATTCCCTCCTTCTCTGTCTCTGGCAGTAAGGGTTGTTCTCTTCCTCTAGGTTTGAGAGAAGCGAGGGGGCACCTTCACAAAAGGAAATTTATGCCCTGCTTTTAAGGCAAAGAGTTCTTCCTGTGTGTTTTTTCCCCATTGCCTTCAGCTCAAACTAATCTTTATGCCAAAGTAGCATATTTTGGGGTGGCATATTTTGATTTCCTTCATAGCCCATATCCATATGTGAAAAATTCTTAGTCTCAAGCATAGAAATAAATGTTCTGGAACTGACTGAATTTTACCTTGAGGGGACCTTAGAAGAGGGGAGGGGGGAGGCCCAGGCTACATTTTAAATGACCTCTGTATTCTCCTTCTAATTTTCTGGACCAATTTAGATCCACTCCACGCTTATCTATGCACAGTTTTCCTGCAGGCACATTCAGACTATGTAGCGGAAGAAAAGCAGCTTACTTTGTGCTTTTAAGGCCAAACTATATTTCTGAAGGGCTTTCTAAAATGTTCACTTCACTAAGCTACTCTGATTCTGAGATAGTCTAAGAAAATGAAACTATGAAGCCAAGGGTGAGAAAGAGCTTTAAAGAAAGCAAAGAAATAGATAAACCAAACTTACAGAAATGTAGGAGGCAAAGTATTTTAATAAGAACATTTATCACTATAGAAGATGACAAGAAAACAAGTCTGCTTCCAAGGCCAAAATAGGACTTATAAAAATGAGTGTTAGCTAGGTGAATTTAGGGCAGGGCAGCCTAAACCATTTCCTTCTGCTCCGTAAAAGCAATGATTTAAAAGAATAATACTATCTATTCACTATTTATAGTGTGTCCTTATAGTGTTCTGGTACTTTGAGATGAGGTGAGCACCAAAAATGGGTTGCTGGCCCTTGAGGACTACAAAATTTGAAAGAACAAAAAACTCAAACAGTCAGAGGAATACAATTCTTAGCAATGGCATAACCTCCTTAGGAAACCTGATTGCTTTTAGCTGTTATTCTCCAGGGGCTGTTGAGCTCCCGTGGTGAGTAGGGCACAGGCAGCTTCAGTTCCCGGGAAAGGGCCAGGAGGTCCTGGCGGAGTGAGACCATACTCCTCCTGGTTCTCAGATCACACGAAGCAGCAATGCAATTTTTAACTCCGAGCCTAGCTTAATCGGTGAGGATCCTCTCCTTTTGATTCAAGCCACCTCCCTCCCTGGGGACCTCACTGCTCCTGTGCCTTCAAATATCACCTCTAAGCTAACAACTCCCCAGACCAAAGGTCCAATTTGGATCTTTCTCTCCAACTGCAAACTCGGACTTCTAAGGGTGGGCCCTAGTTCCACGGACACCCGTGCAGCCCTGGACCACACTCACACCGACTCCTGTGTGCGGCTCAGCAAACTGCCACCTTTTCCCCAATTAGCCACTCCAGGCACAAGGTTCAGGGCAATCACCCATGTCTCCGCTCACAGCCAGCATCGGGTGGGATGCCCGGTGCTATTCCTGCTGCCTGCACAGCATTGCTTTTGAAAGTTGTATGTTTGTATCTGTGTATTTGTATTTTATTCTCTGAAGAGAGAACACCCTTACTTGGTTCAAAACCCACAGACCCTAGAAGGTTGTACAGGGAAAGCCTCCTTTTGTCTTGCCCCCCTCAGTTCCCCATTTCCTCTTGTATTCCTCCCAGAGACGTTTAGCCATTGACAAAGAAAAACGCAAGTTCCCTTTTCCTTTTTTCCCACACAAATGGTAGCATGCTATACACAATTCTACTCCTTGTTTTTGTTCTTTTTTTCATTCAGTGTATCTTGGAGATCTTTCCAAATCAGTACCCCAAAAGCTCCTGTATTCTCTCTTATGGTCACAAAGTACTCCACTGAGTGGATGCATCATATTTTATTTAACCGACTCCCTAGGTAATGGTTTTCAATCTTTTGCTATTGTTAATACTGCTGCAATGCCTAGGCTTGTCTACCATTTCGCACCTGTGGACGTGTGTAGAATTCCACAATGTCATTCATTCCCTCGCTACTCCTCTCTTCTCCATTTCCATGTTCTCTGTGTTAGCTCAGACCCTCATCACTGCAGAAAGAAGCCTCTTAGCTGGCACCTCTGCTCTATCACCCTTCACTTAACATCCAACAAATATTTAGTGACCACTTTCTACATGCCAGGTGCTCTGCTAAGATAGGGAAGAACAAGACAGGAAAAACAAACAAAGCAAACCAAACCAGACCCTCACAAATCCTTGCCTGTCTCACAAGCGTGGGAGCTGTGGGAGCTTATCAGTAAATCAGAACACTCTCTTCTCTGTGTTTGGAATCGGTTAAGAATTAGTGACAGGAGTCAGGCAAATGGAAATCAAAATACCAACTTCCTTACTGTCAGAGTCTCACTGGCAAATGTGGTTGAGCCTGACGGCCAAATGGCCTTATCATTCCCCCATCCCTCCAGTTTCTAAAGTGGAACAGGCCATTTGTAGGATACTTGCCTGGATGGTTGCCAGGGGATCTGCTGTCTCAGGACCGTCGAGCTCCAACAGGGGAGACCAAGGCAGACGGGCCTCCATGCCTGCCTCTAGAGGACGCAGGTGTGTTTTTCCAAATGGAAACAAGAGAGGAGATAACACACAAGCTCTGTGGGCAACCAAATCCCAAGAGTGAGAGGGGCAAGGAGAGAGGGACAAGTTATTGGTCCAACCTCTTTCCTCCATGCAAGTGGAGGAGTTTTTCCATTGGAGACAAGAGGACAGGGGAACAGAATTTCCCCCAACCGTAAACCGTAAACCAAAAGGCTTACTTTCTAGCACTGTCTTTTACGCTTAAGTGGCCCTTCATTCAGGAACAAGCTAGGTCTTTCAAGGGTTTGGGAAGCTGTTTTAAAAATGTCTAAGTAACAAAACTGCCTTATATTTGTATAATGCCTTGAAGACAAACTCTTTCAAATACATGCCAAATTTCCTCAAAAGATCAAAAAGTAAACCACTGCCAATTCACCTAGCAAGGGAAATGAAGTGTGAATGACCCGTTGTAAGAAATCCAACTTTTTGGTAGGATATTTTCATGAATCATAGTAAAAGAGAATTAGCAGATAATTCAGAGGGGATTAAAAACTTTTCAAACTTTCTTCCTTCCCCTCTGGCTGACGTCCATTTAAGGCAGAATGGTCCCCAAAACCATCTTTCTAATAGCTTTCCACAGATTTTCCCTAATGTACTCAACACATCTCGGAAGAAATTTTACCTCATTTCGGGTTGTTAATGGTCCTGAAACAAGGTTATGAATTGGGAGAATTGAGGATTGCAGAGTCTCGCACTCGGCCTCCTGCCTTCCCTTCCCAAGTGAAATCGCATTATTCTCAAAGGTGCTCCTCAGCTGTCTGATTATCATATTCAGTTGTCAGACTGCAGTTCCATCTGCAAACTTTTGGTTGCATTAGACACCATAAGCCAGCCGCCTGAGTCCCACCACTAGGGATTCCAATTAAATAGGTTCCATGAGCCATATTTTGAAAAAACTCCCTAAGTTATTTTTGTGATCACTCACAGACCACTCCACATCTTGAAATCCCTGCAATGGCTTCCATGACCCATCTGAATCCTCTTCTCCTCTCTCCTGACACCTTTTCTTCTCCAAGGCTGCTCAGCTCACCAGGGCAAACAAGAACTATCTCTTCTTCCCCTGGTAACATACTCGCCCACAAAACCAGGCATGGACACGTGGCCCAGACCTTCCCCATGCTTCTTCTAATGAATGGGAAAGATTTTTCCTCTCAAGTTTCATGCTACCTGAGATGTCATCTGTTGCATGGTGACAACTCATAGACAGTAGGAGCCAAGGAGGCCAACAGAGAAGCAGGGCTAAGAATTTGGAGGACATGGGAGTGAGAAAGAAATGCACTGACCAGGCAGCATTTGTGTCCTTGGATCTAGCCATCCCTGAAGCCAGACCCATCCCTTCCCTTAGTTTGGTTATGTGAAGCCAGACATTCTCCCTTTTTGGCCTGAATTTGAGTTGTATTTACTTAACTTACAACCAAGAAGACGCAGCCTAGTCCATCTCTTATTTGGCTCCTGGCCTCGTTGCTGTATGCAGCTGTGAAATTAACTTTGCCAAAGCAGGGCTCAAACCATCACTTGCATGTTTCAAACATCATTCAGAGGGTCCCCGTGGCCCAGGGATTAAGTACAACATCTTTTACAATATGCCCTTCAATCTGACTTTCCAGACTTCCTACTACTGCACCACACAAGAGGCAAACCAAGATCTGGCCATCTAGAATATTCTCCTCCCCATCTCTGCCTATTAAAAGGTAGTCCAAAAAAAGAAAAGAAGGGAAGTGCTCCTTTTTCAAGGTCCACTTCATATTACCATCTCTGAAAAGACTTTCCTAAGCATCTTCTGCCCCCAGAGATGTAACTGTACCCCTTTTTAGTACTGATGGCATTTACTGATTACTGATCTTTGTCTTATTCTATCTTGGATTTTGCATTGTCTCATCTCCGGGCCCTCTCATTAATGGCAAGACCAACCACTCAGTTGCCCGAGTCAAAACTCAGAGGGTCACTTACCCCACCACCCACACATGTACTACTCTAATCTTCCTCTCTAATATTTCTTGAATCAATCCCATGGTTCCTGCCACTCATTAGAATGCTTATTTCTCTTCCCTGGCCACTCTAATAGAGTCCACTGCCACCAGCCTTATCCTGCTGCAACTTAGCTGCCCACTGACACCAGTTATTTTCTCAATTAGCAAATCTGATCATGCTATGCCCCAGCCTACAGACTCAAAAGCAAGCTTATTAGCGGGTGGTTAAGCCCTCCCACTCCTCAGTGGTTAAGTAGGCTTCTGTTTACTTTCCCAGGCTCACCCCCCACCACTCCTCAAGAAGCACTGGCCAAATGAGACTGTTCACGGTTCTCTAAACACTCAGAGTGCCTTGATGCTGCTGGCCTTTGCATATATGGTGACCTCTGTCTGGGAAGGCCTCTCCCACTTCTTCCTGGTAAAGTTCCATTCTTCACGTATTCCCTCCACTGGGAAATCTCCTTGGACTGCCCTAGGGAATAGCACTTTCCTCCCCCCCCTTCATCTGGAAGGAGAGGCTTTCTTTGCATCCCCAGTGCATAGCACAGGGTCCAACACAGCACACAGATGCTCAGTGAATTGTTTGATATCAGAATCTGTCCAGACTGGTGTCCAGTAAGACACTGTTATATTCTTCACTTGAGTATATATGCATATATATTCATATATATCAGAATGCCCTGTGAATGCCTACATTCCATAAACACTTTGCTCCTGATTTCATGGCTGAGCACCCTGAGGTTAGGACACGGGCACTGGAGCTAGACAAATCTAGGTTCAAAATCCCTGCCCTGTCACTTACAGGCTGTGTGTCTTGGAATTGTCTCTTAACCTTTCTGCACTTCAACTCCCCTATCTGTAAAATGGAGCTAACAGAAGCTACCTCATCAGGTTTTCACGAAGACCAAATGAGAAAATGCATTTAGGATGTTTGCACACGTGCCTGGTACACAGGTAATCAATAAACACTGTTGAATGAATGAGTTAATGAGTGAATGAGTGGGTCACAGAATGGCAGTGGTTTTTTTTTTTTTAAGATTTTATTTATCTGACAGTGAGAGACACAGCAAGAGAGGGAACACAAGCAGGGGGAGTGGGAGAGGGAGAAGCAGGCTTCCCGCGAAGCGGGGAACCCGATGCGGGTCTCGATCCCAGGACCCTGGGATCATGACCTGAGCCGAAGGCAGACGCTTAACGACTGAGCCACCCAGGCGCCCCTGGCAGCGGTTCTTAAAGACACATCTTTCTAACCCAACATCGGACTCCTGGTACAATCAGTTTCAAGTCCGGCCCTTGAGTCTGGGGTCCAGTACTGGAGGATCCGGACTCGGTTTCACTAACGCCTTCTCGCGGCAGCCTAGTCAGCTGGTCGGCCGCCAATCACCAGGGCCTGGCCCACCCTCAACCAGATAACTCACCAATAGGGCCCTCCAGATGCTAATTAGGATGCTTTCGCTGCATCTCATAGGCTCTCCCGCAGCCCTGCCCGCCCCTTTGACTGCGTCATGCGCGCAGAGCACTGTGGGGCTTGTAGTCTAGAAGAGGCGGCACCCAGGGCGTGCCCCGTGTGGACCCGCACCTGCTGGGAGCTTGGGAGGACGTGGTCCTCTCCGCCGCACCCTCGGTGGATGGAGCCCCTGTCACACTGCCCTTCCTTGCCAGCAACAGGATAATTCTGCTCAGATAATTCAGTACTTACTGAAATTTTAGGTTTCAGATTAAATCTCATATTTTCATTAAAGGGCCGTTTATGGAAGGTATGGTGGTCACTCCGAAAAGCCCGTGGTGACTCCAGACTCGCCCATGTTTCCTTGAAGAATCCACGACGGAACTGGCAATCATGAATTTTTCTAAACGATGTGAACCTTGTACTTTTTATTTTTTTTTTTTAAAGATTTTATTTATTTGACAGAGACAGACACACAGTGAGAGAGGGAACACAAGCAGGGGGAGTGGGAGAGGGAGAAGCAGGCCTCCTGCCGAGCAGGGAGCCCGATGCAGGGCTTGAACCCAGGACCCTGGGATCATGACCTGAGCCGAAGGCAGACGCTTAACGACTGAGCCACCCAGGCACCCCAACCTTGTACTTTCTAAACTGCATTATCTCTTCAGATTGTAAATGCTATCAAAGGTTCCCCATTGCCTAAGTTAGAAAGTTCAGACCCCCTGGCGAGGCATAGAAGCTGCTTCTATTTTGTATTTATTTAATTACGTGGGGTCACTTCTGTGAAAACAGCGTTTCTCGGCCTTTGTGGCATATGAGAATCACGTGGGGAGCTTTCTAAAGTACTGGTATTTGTCTCACCCTTGACCTTGGAATCTTGGAGGAATGACGAAGGCTTCCTTGTTCTTAAAGCTCCCGGGGTGGATTCTCATGTGCAGTCAGCATTGAGAACCACTGGTTTAACACCTGTCGATGTTGCTGAAACATACTTCTCATGGATCTAAGCCTTAGCTCTGTAGTTCCTTCCATTTAAAAGTGGTCTTCTTTCCCTGTTTCTGTCCTGGCCCAGGCACATCCTACCAGGCTGATCTCAGCTGATACCCCTTTTCTTCCCTGTGCTCCAGCAGAGTACTTACCCCTAAATAACTTTATACTTGGTTCTTTTCAAGCAGGACTGGAGTTATCTGGTTACTTGTCTGTCTCCCTGGATCGGCTATGAGTTCTGTGAAGGCAAACACGCCGAAAAGTCCTCTCTCGCCTGTTGTGGAGCCAATGAATCAGAATCTCTGGGGTGGGCCTCGGGCATAAATTGTTTATCCTCCTCAGGTGATCCTGATCCCTGCCCCCAGCTACAAATTAGCTCCACAAAAGCACTGGGTACAGCAAGTATTGATCAATATTTGTCACACTGAATTGATGAGGCATCTCATTTGTTCATAAGTCAATCATATTGTTGCACCTACTTGCCCTGGATTCCCCTGGAGAACTAAGCACCCTGTTTCATGTTCTCTTCATTCACTTATTCATTCATCCAACAGATATTTTTGTACATCATAACAAAGCCCTGAGGATTCAGAAGTAAACAGGAAAACACAGTTACCACCCCACGGGACTTGAGTCCCTATTAGTTATACTATACTTATTATTATCATCACTTCTTCTGAATAATACTGGATTTTTTTCCCCTTATAGATATGATTTGCTATTCAAGGGTGAGGACACTGCCTTATTCT
Organism: Eumetopias jubatus; assembly: GCF_037043125.1. Lineage (NCBI taxonomy): Eukaryota > Metazoa > Chordata > Mammalia > Carnivora > Otariidae > Eumetopias > Eumetopias jubatus. Next base: position 86,883,292 of record NW_028274821.1, on the reverse strand, counting down.
CTTCTATCCCCAAGATGCTGCTGGCACAGGGAAGGCATTCTGTAAATGTTTATTGAATCAAGGCAACACATTTCATAGCACTTGTCAAAATTTGTTAGTATTTATTTGCATGGTTATTTGATGAAGGGCTATTTGTCTCATGAGCTGCAAATCCCCTGAAGACAGAAACTGAATCTATTGTGCTCACCATGCCTGACACAGGGCCTGGCCAGAGCGGGTGCTCAGTGACTATTGCCAAGTAAAGAAAGAAATATACAAGGAAGGCATCATTAAGAACAGAAAGGAAGTCTCCGAACCAGACATTCAATCCCCTCTCCCCTCCCTATTCTCCCCGAAAAGGTAAAAAGTATTTTCTTCCTGGGCATTAAGGGATTTCAAGTTAGAGTGAGCATGGGCCCAAACAGATGTTTCTTTTACTTACTTACAGGTTGACCTGCGACTCTACTTCAGGGTCTTCTGTTGGCCATGTCTGAAGAGGCTGGATTCCAAAGGACAGAGACGACTTGGCTTTCCATAGAAGGGTTTGTGCCATCTGACTCCTACAGGACCCTTTGGTCAGCGGATCCATCAGTGGGCCTGGAGGCTGAGGTGCCGAGCTGAAACAGAAGGAGTTAGGAAAGGCACTGAGATCAGAGAATAGGAACGGCAGGCCAACCACTGGCCTATTCTGGCGCTCTTACCTTGAGGCCAGCCCCATGAGGAAGTCAGGAAGGGCAAAGCCAAGGCACTCCCAAGACCCACGTGCCCCAGCGAGACTGCACCACGCCTCTCTGCGCAGAGCAATGCCCGCGCATGCTGTGGGGGAGGAAGGCATGTACCCCAGGCCCGGTGCAATCCTGTCACATCCTTCACTACTGAGTGAAGTCATCCACTATGTCAAGTGAGTGGGGTCTAAGGTAAAAGGAGGACCAGTGAGCACTCAAGCCATCACAGATTCATTCTGAAAGGGGAAGTCCTGTCTAGAGTGCTTTTGGAGATTAACTAGAGGTGGGACCTCCATCACTGTGTGAGTCCAAGCGTGCTTGGTTTTCTCTCCTTACTTCTAATTAAAATATGCAAGAAAAGCCATCAAAAGGGCTTATGCTGGCAACAACAGTGTAAACAGAAAGGATCAAACAGACCCTTCAAGACTAATGGCATAAATAGTATACAAGCAGCAAAAGCCTGTTGAATAAATGAGTTGCACATGAGAATAAATTGAGAAATGTGTTCCTGCAACCTGCCTGCTCCTTTCTCTGAGGACACAGTGAGGAAGGTGGGAAAGGTAGTTCTGGGAAGAAGGGGCTGCTTCGCTAGTGAAACACAGGCATCTCGGCTCTGGACTGGAATTATTTTCTGAGCCAGTTAGCAGCCAGCCTTCTTTCCTCACCCCCTACCTCCAGTGCCAGACAAATAAGCCAACTAAATCCAATTCCTTGGACATGCAAAAACAGAAACCAAAAGCCATCTTTTTTTTTTAAAAAGATTTTATTTATTTATTTGAGAGAGAGAGAGAGAGAGAATGATAGAGAGCACAAGAGGAAAGAGGGTCAGAGGGAGAAGCAGACTCCCTGCTGAGCAGGGAGCCCAATGCGGGACTCGATCCCAGGACTCCAGGATCATGACCTGAGCCGAAGGCAGTCACTTAACCAACTGAGCCACCCAGGCGCCCTCAAAAGCCATCTTTGATGGCACTTTGGTCAAAAGGGACTCTTCAGAATGCCTTCTTCATAAAGACTGGTGACAGGGCAAAGCACAGAAGGCCTACTGGCTCAAGCCGTATTATCCACAAGGCGGAGGCATCTGCAGAGGGAACCACCATCCTGCTGCGGAGCTGGATGCCCAGGGAAGGGAGGCAGCCTGGCCGTGGGGAGCCAGACAGGCTCTGCCCACTCCCAAGCTGCTGCCGTGGTACGGGCTAGGCTGCGGCCACGTTCAAAATGAAAAAAAAGGTCACTGTTGCCAGGCCCATCTGCCATTCCTCTTCCAGCGGTGACCCAGCTTCCCCCTGGAAGGCACGTGCTGCATACCTGAGGCAGACTTCCAGATAATCTCACCCTAGGATGGCTTGAGGCCACTTATCTCGGCAGCAACTAGACCGACATCAAAGGCTCAAGCCTTCCACATCTGACAAACAGCAAGAGGCCAAGTTCCTGAGATGTTATCAGTTGTTCTTTACTCAGTGGGCACCCCCCCCACCAAGCCTTCTGAAACCCAGGCTCCCTAGAGTTTACGGCTGCCTTAGCAATCAACAAACCACAAAGCAGAGCTTCTGGATGAGAGATAACATTTTTTGTTTCCTTTTAAAACTTCTGGGTTTTTTAAAATTACAAATAATAATAATAATAATACATGCAAAACATTTATTAAGAAAGTGCTCCTAAAAGAAACCCATAAGGGAGTGGAGGAAGCAGGGCAGGGATGTGAGGTTTCATTTGCAGGCAGAGTCCTCTGAGGGGACAGCTTTGGTTTGGGTGAGCTGGGCTGTACTTAGTGGCCACCTATGACAACCGAGCAACTGATATGTGCAAAGTGAACTGTGGAAGCGTAAAATACATGCTGATTTCCAAGACTTAATTCACATGAAAAAGGATTTAGAACATCTCATTCATAATTTCTATATTGATTACATGTTGAGGATAAAATTCTAAGAATATTAGAATTAATTTTAATGCGGCTCCGAGAAAATGTAAAATCACCTATGGAGCTCGCTTTACATCTTGGACAGCGTCCCTCCAGGCAGGTTGCCTCAGCTATCCTGCCTGAGACAAGGCACTGAGGGCCACGGTGGGGCTGGGGGGCAAAGCCCCAGGTAGACATATACCCAGAGCAGCTGCCGGGGAGTGAGGGCTGGCGTGGCTGTTGGAGCCAAAGTGCACTGGAGGGGGAGGGGAGAAACAGCCAGAAACGGTGAGGGGACGTGAGGGGATCTGACCGTGCCCACAACATCCCACCTCCACTCTCTTCCCACTTCCAGTTAATAGAGCGGTGCAATCCCTAGAGCTCCATTCTCTTCCTATCTGCAAAGCTCTGTGTGACATATAGGTCTGTAGACGGCACAGTATTCTGTGACCTGCTTTTCTACCTAAACATAGTCTTAGACATCTCTGTACATCAGTCACTACAGGGACACCTTTTTTTTTTTAAGTTTTATTTAAGTAATCTCTACATCCCACATGGGGCTCCAACTCATGACCCCGAGATCAAGAGTCGCGTGCTCTTCTGAGCCAGGTGGGCACCCCTACAGGCACATTTTTAGAATGAGACAACCTTATATATTGCTTACATTCCACCTTTTCACTTATTTTAATCTTTAAATACTTAGGTTCTTTCATTGTCTTAGCATGTGATTCTCTAGCCCTTGAATCTTTAAGAGTTTGTTTAAAAGTACTTAAATACTACTTCTTTTAGACTTTGCTACCATTTACTTTTATGCTTTTGCCATATAACTTTACTCATAGAGTTTCATTCTCTTTTATCCTTTCGGCTAATTCTTGAGTTTCATCTTCTAACTGTTCAGATCCTGTTCCATCACTGTGAGTCTTAGTCTTTTTATTCACTTGTTAGCTTTTTTAGTCGTACCTTCCCAATTTACAAAAATATATGTTCCTCTTCATCTGACATTTTAGTTTCGTGGTCTCACTACTGAATATATCTAGCAGTTGAGAAACTTCTTGGAAGGATGGCAGAGCAAGTGTTCATTGGCATAAGTCCTTGGAACCCATGGAAATAAGCAAAAATGGCTCAATATATAGAAGAAACTTATTGAAAGAAGAGAATGGCTAAACTCTATGCTCTGAAGACCTGCTGTATGTGTGTGGACAAACTGAAAGAGAACACCAAGTCCCACCCACCTGACGTCAGGTGAGGGACATGAGCAAGAACGCTCCACACACCTGGATGCCTGATTTGGAGGACTCAGGGCTGGAAGCATGGGAAAGACTGGGAAGAAGCTGTTTCTTCTTCTCTCTCTTTCCACTGCCCCCGTGTGCTGATAAGAAGGGCTGGCCTAATCTGAGGAAAGGGGGAAGGTGAGAGGAAAAAGTATATCTTAGGAGCCATTTGACCCTCTGGAAAGGTATCAGCCAAAAGGACATTTGAGTCCACCAGAAGGAGGCGCATGGGAAATCACACTGACCCAGGCCGTCTTGGGAGGGGCCTGTTTGCCCTGAAGTAGGGGGCAGGAGGGGGGGTCGGAAACTCGAGGCGAGTCCTGCCACGGGCTCACAAACCACATAGGCACAGGAGCCTGGCAGATGGGAGGGAAAGCCTGAGGAGAGAGGAAGAACAGATGGCACAGTCCCACTGCCTCTGAACCCTTCCTGCTTCCTGAGGAGCGTCCAGGCCAGCCCTCCAGCTCCGGCTCTGAAAGAGAAGCTTCACCATTGCTCAGATGAGCAGGGATGGGAGTCAAGGTGAATCTGCCCATGTTGTTAATGGGTAAACACAGACCCAGACAGAACTGCTTCAATTCCAGAATGAACATGCAGGAATAAATGAGTACAGGACCTATGAAAAAAAGGTTCACAAAAGGCAGATGAAGAGAACAGATCAGAAGATTTTTGACAGATATCAGATGAAAAATATAACAGCTTTTTTTTCTCAAAAAAAAAAAAAAAAGAAAGGAAAGAAGAAGAACTCTCTCAAAACAAAAGATCAAATAAGACAATAGACAGACTTCACATAGCTCTGAGATAAAATGCCCTAGAATGTGGCCGGGAAAAGGTTGATTCACAGTGTCCATGTGCTTTCTGGGAAGGGGAGGGCTAAAGGAGAGGAAAAGAGGGTGTCTGTGAGCGAATCTCTGTGTAGGGGGCTTTGGCACGTGCCTGGGTTTTTCCTGGACTGAAGACAGCCCTCAGAAGCAGTTTACAGTTTTCTCCTGTTCTAACTCCCGGACCCTCAGTGTGCCCTGAGTGTTAGTATCTGGGTCTTCAGGGAGGTGAGTAAAGAGAAATTTGGCCTGCTTCTCAGCACCCTGCTGAAGGCCACGAGGAAGCAACAACAGCCACTGAGGAGGACTCAGCCGGGTGCTCCAGTTGGGGACCAGCACTCCACTTGGGGACCACGGCCAGGCTTGGCCAGGCCCAGTGATGCAGCAAGGAACAGACCACGGAAGGACCCAACTTGAGGCACAAGTCTTGTCTCACATGCCGGTAGGCAGACCCCTGAATGCAGCAAAATGACACGAAAGGCAACAAGGTCTCAGTTCTGGCTCCTTCAAAGTGGCCGACAGGCCCCCTGGTACAAGCTGCTTTGATTGCAGAGCTTCTGCCGAAATTCCCTGAGGAACCTGGAAGCCTTCTGGGAGCCACACCCACCCCCCTGCGTTCTTGACCTTGCACATTATTCCTTTTGCTCCAACTGTTGGCTGAAAGCAACCTTAAACAAAGCGCAAATCATCATTCTTGCCTCTCTTCATACCAAGAGCAGCTTTTGGGATCTGAGCTGGCTCTGCAGTCAAGGGAGCAGCGCTTGGGGCATGAGAAGGCAGATTCCCTCTGTCCCCAAATGTTATGCATTAGTTTGCCGGTACCTTGTCTCCCCCTCCACTAGAATGTTCGCTCCATGAGAGCAGGAACCCTGCTTCTTATTCACAGTGTATCCCTAGTGCCTAGTACAAAGAAGTGCTCAGTGGTTGCTGAATGAGTAAGTGACCATGTGAAGGCAAAACCGGGAGGGAGATACTCATTTGGAAAAGGGAGACTATGTCAGACAGTTCTGGCCGCTCTTGAATGAGGTCACTGGTGGCTTTAGTCAGACCGCTGTGGGACCTGCTCTATTTCTTTGCCGATCTCTGACAGGCAGCTGCTTTGCGAGGACTGTGACAAGTGCAAGGAGCAAAGACAATCCATCTGCAAAACATCAATCCAGGCTGATACATGGCACAGACACTGGAAAATACTTACTGGCTGGCAGGCCTTCTAAAGACACTTTTCTCTCCCAACATAAAATGCAAAACTGGTACTTATGTCCTAACTTCCATTTGTGCTCAAACTATAGAATCACTGATATGTATAGTTGGCAGACCCACTTCAAGCACCTAGCTGAGGCCTGATTTCTCGTTTTTACCTCCGTACGGGAACCCTCACTAGCGTGCTACTAACTTTTGATCAATATGTCTAATTTATTTTTGCTGTGATTGAAGAAAGACGCTGTGGCAGATACTGTGGAATGACTTGCTCAATACCCGTTTCAGCCCCATTCCAGCGCACAAAAGTTAGAAAGCTAGAATGTCAATGCCCTAACCTTCTTTGCAGTTTAGAGTTCTGGAGATGAATTAGATTCCACACATCTTTTGTACTCATGAGAGCCTCTCACTCAGAATGAAGCCTGGTGGATTCAGAAACAGGATACAGGGCACCATCTTGCTTTTGTAGATCATGACGGAGCTGTAGTGGTTCTGGAGTCAGTGATTTCTTGATTCTACAGCTTTCCGAAGCCACAATGGCAGCTTTGGGATCAAAGCAGAGTTGGTAGTGTGGCTCTGCAGTTCGCTCAGGGACTGGCAGTTTCTTGACCCATCAGCTTCTTGTTATAAATGGCAGCCTTCGTGGTCATGGCAGAGCACAGTGGTTCTGGGTTCTGGAGTTGTTCCTGGGGGCTCAGACTAGAGTCCGCTATCCACCCTGCTAACAATGCTGTAAGCACTTAATTCCCTATGTCACTATTAAATATCACTCTGCTTATACTAACTAGGTAGAGTGGATTCTGTGGTCGGCAACCGATTCCTGACCGATAGTCTTAGAGTGATCTTTGTCAGATTGAATTTTGAGCTTAACAGTTCACGTGACCCTGTGGAGAGTGCAGAGCGGGGTAGGATTTTCTTCTGGTGGGTGCAATGGTGGGCACATCCCCCGGGGGCAAAAACAAGAGGCTATGTACTTTTATGGAATATGTGGAACTTTTGTCTTTTGAATATAAAAGAGAGCATGCTTGCAGCACTAAACATTTCTGTTCAAACAGCAAAGAAGTGCTAAAGGACAACCCAAAGAACAGCATGCTAACTGGGGATGCTTCTCAGGTCACTGCTGGAGTGGGTAATGATTATGTTCTTGCTGGCACTGGCCAGCTTAACACTGCTTTGCACCTTTTCAAGTGTGCCGCCAAAAACCGTTGTATCCAAAAGTGTGCCAAAAGCACAAAAGAGTGGAGAAATACTAGTCTAACCTACAGATGCTTTAACATCTCCAGTAATAAAAATTTTACTGCATCTTGAAGGAAGCCATGCTGGCATGGGCCGCACCGACTGCTGGAATGTACTTTCATGTGTTGAGCCCAATCTGTTTTATTATCCCTCATACCCACTGTAATTTTAGGTCTAGCCCAGGGCCATACACAGAGTAGAATGGGCCTGATTTCTTTTTCATTTGACACGCTTTCAAATGTGGGCAGGCAGCTATTATATCCTCTGTGAATTTTCTCTTTTTCAAGTAAAACACCTCTTCCCCCTACTGAAATCTTCTCTCTCTTTACTGGATCATTCCCATCAGATATAAACATCTTTATAAAACAAGAGCGGAAAACCCCAAATCAAAACCAAATAAAACAAATCAACAATTTTTCGACTCACAGCCCCTCTGCTCCTGAGAAGACCTGATGGTATTCACTGTTTCCAGTCCCCCTCCTTTATCTCCTGAAGCCAGGCCAGTGAGACTTCTTTCATCCTCACTGTTCCAAAGAAACAGCTCCTGTCAAAAGGCCACCGATGACCCCATGATGCTCAACCTAATGGTCAATTCTGAGTTCTTCTTGTTTGACCTACCAGCAGCATTTGACACAGAAAACAATGCCCTTGCTGGTTTTTTTTTTTTTAACTGTTAATTTATACTGATTTCCCCAAAATGAAAAAAAAAATTTTAATTACATCATGTATCCATGACACAATGGTTTCACATTTAAGTCTCAAAGTCTAAATCTTACTTGGGATTTATGGGAAGTTAATAAAAGTCCATCAAATCATAGTCATACTTCCTGATGATTTCTTTTTCCTAAAGTCTCCTGGTATCCTTTTTCTTCCCACATTTTTTTCCCTTTCCCTATTTCACTGTGATTCACAGTCACATTAGGAACAAACAAAAACCTTGATGCGTTCTTTCAAAAACTTCCTACCTGAAATCCATATCTGCACTGTCTGATGAGGGAGCCAGAGACCACACATGGCTACTGAGCACTTAAACTGCGGCTAGTCTGAATTGAGATGCTGCAAGTGTAAAATATACACCAGAATTCAAACAAAGTACCTCAGAAGAAGTAAATTATCCTCATTATTTTTAATACTGATTACGTGGTAAAATGGTAATATTTTGGATATACTGAGTTAAACAAAATAAACTATTAAAATTAATTTCACCTGCTTCTTTTTACTTTTTAAGCTATGGCTCATAGAGGGGGTACTCGGCTGGCTCAGTCAGTAGAACATGCGACTCTTGATCACAGGGTCATGAGTTCAAGCCCCACATTGGGAGTGGAGCCTACTTAAAAAAAAAAGATATGGCTACTAGAAAATTTTAAATTCTATTTGTAATTCTACACACTTGCTATTGCCAGAAGTCACTTGTTCTTTTTCACTTTATATGAGCATCCGAGATATCTTTCCAAGTCAGAAAACAGAGACTGGCATCAATCTTTTTAATCTTTTTTTTTTTTTTTAAAGATTTTATTTATTCACTTGAGACAGAGAGAGAGAGAGAGAGGGAGAGCGAGCATGAGCAGAGGGAGAGGGAGAGGGAGAAGCAGGCTCCACGCCGAGCCAGGAGCCAGAAGTGGGGCTCGATTCCAGGTCCCTGGCATCATGACCTGAGCCGAAGGCAGACGCCCAACCATCTGAGCCACCCAGGCACCCCCAATCTTTCTATTCTTTTTGGCATCAAAGTATTAGTATTGTATTGAAATGTTCCCGAAGGACTTTTTTTTTTTTTTTTTTTTTTACTTTTACAAGCACTCCTACAGGAGCAGCCTTTAACATAAACCTCCTTGGGCAGCGACATCTCATTGCTCATTCTCATTCGCTTCCTGTCCTCTACAATCCTAGCTCTAGAGACAAGCAGCTGTGTGGCTCCCAGTTTCCCACACCTCTATGCTTGCATATGCTGCTTTAGAATTTTTTTCCCCCACAGGAAAAGCAGCAGTGAGTCTCACTGTACAGGCTAAATCTCTTATAATTTTCTTACAGCATTGTTTGTCGGGCTCCATCTCTGTTCAGATCTTCAACTCTGGAAACCAGACAACCAAACATAATTTCTCTTATTAACCTTCTAAAGCAAAACGAATCTGACTATTGTCTTCCTCTGAGAAAGGAAGCTGGCTTGTATTAACTTAAACTCTTGGTGAATAATAAAAGTTGTTTTTTCCCTTCTCTTAGGAGAACAGACATAATATGAAAATTAATTTTCTTCTGTTGGCCCTAAGAGTCCATTATGTCAGCCTAATACAAGACAGCTCTTAATAATCCTTTCCAGGAAGACTGCTGTTTTTCCAAAAGAAAACTGACAGCAGCAGATTTATTTGTGATTAAATACTTAAGGGCCCGAAACAAACAAGAAGAATAACTACATAATATAGAGAAATGAAGATTATGAAAACAGCCCACATTAAAATAATTGTTTACAAAACTACCTGGGGGGAAAAGAGTCTCCTGGGAAAAAAGAAAAAAAAAAAAATCCAAGAATCTGAAAGTTAGGAGAAACATAAGGAAGAAGAAGGTGACACAATGCATAATGGATAACTGTTCTTTCGGATCCTATCTTGGCCTCAAAAGCCATGTTCAGGAACAAGAAAGCATTTGTCTTGGCATCAAATTTGTTCTCACAAGGTGTAGGTTATATGCATTACTAACAAGGAAGCTACTATGTAGGAAGCAATATTTGAGAAAGCAAATAATATGTTTTCTATTTGTGATTCAAAATCTCTTCTATGTAGGGCTCTGCACCCACTGTGGTTAAACTTAGTAAGCATACTTTAAACGCTCAACTAAGGTAGCCTTTTACAATGAGAACTAAAAAAATACAGAAAACCCAATGCTGTGACTCTGGGGTGGCATCTGGGTGTCTATTTTGGAAAGCTTCCCAGATGTAATGGCACTTTTGGGGGGGGGGTCAACCCAGTATCCATTCCACTTCTTCTGGTAATGGCACTATGGATTTTCCTTTGGGCTATCACTGCCTCTTGGTCTCTACGGATGGAAGTGATCTAGTTTCTCCGTTCTGCATTGGGCACTTGACCCAGCCCAGCCAATGAGTATGTTTTACCCCCTTCTAGCCAAAACGACTGGTTCGGGGATGAGCATACTACCCAAGAGATCCAATGAATGTCAAGCTTGGGAAACATGCTCTAGAACTATTGAGAGAGAGGCAATGTCTTTCTGCTGGGATCGTACGCTGGTAGAAAGTAAGCCTGAAACAGTTAACTTTCTTTGCCTGCATGAGGAAAGACAGTCGACCCAGAAAATGAAGAAAGCCTACATAATTTGAGCACCTGGATCTACCCTCTCCCAAAGCTTGGGTCTACTCCACAATTTTGGAAATTCCACGAACCAATAATTTTTCTCTGCTTGTCATTCACTGACCTCGATAATCTTAAGAAGTATTAACAGCTTAGGTAAGGCACCAATCAGAAAAGACGTGATGCATTACTACTCCTGCTTGTAGCTCGAGAACTGCTCAATGATCGCAACTGGGAATAAGCCAGGAATAAGAACCACTTGACCACTGAGTCTACGTCCCACAATCCAAGCCACCGCTTTTCACCTGGCATCACAACCCCAGACATTGTTGCTGCAAGCAGCTATCAAAGCAGAATCGTGAATGATGGGCGGTCAACATAATGAGGCAGCCTTTGTGCTATTAGGGAAAGGCAACAGAGTTGCCCAATACCAAAAAGGCTTGCAGTAGGGGCTCCTTAACCAACTGAGCCACACAGGCGCGCCCCCCTTTTTTTTTTTAAGATTTTATTTATTTAAGGGCTCCTTGACCTTAGATGTAATAAGCGGAAGGGGACCAGCTGGGAGGGCTGTTATAAAAAAAAGATGCCTGCATTGCCCTAGTGGGGTGGTTTTTAAAGTCTGTTCCTGGGCCAGCAGTACTCTAAGCTTGTTAGAAATACAATTCATAGACCCACCGCCACCTAGTGAATCAGGATCTGTGGGGGTGGGGTCCAAGCAACCGTTTCAAGAAGCCCTCCTGGTGATTCTCCTATATGCTAGGTTTGAGAAACAATGTATTAGATGAGAGAGTCCTCGTTCCCAAACACAGTTTCCTGAGCCCCATCCCCAGAAATTCTGATTCAGTATACTTGGGCTTGGGCTTGAGAATTTGCGTCTCTAACAAGTGGATACTGCTGGTCCAGGGACCACACTTAAAGAACCGCACTCTGAGATGCTAACCTAAGTGATGTCTACAGTTCCATTCAATGTTGTCAGTCTGTGATCTTTAGAATTCTTTCAAATTCAATCTGTGTGTAAAACCCTGATAATACTGTGGCTCATATGTGTGTGCCATTACATCTGGGTTTGGCTTTATAAAGTGTTGCAGCCAAAACACAGTGCAGCAATAGTGATTTAAAATAACTCAAGTTCATTGACTGTATTTCTTGATCACCACAAAGTCACAAAAGACAACAGGTATATTTCTTAAATTATATCTTTGAGCAACAAAAACAACAGGAAGACCTATTAGCCTCCCTCATCCAAAACAGGTGTCTCTGTACCTCTCACCTCTAAACACCCCCTTAAAGTTTTTTATCAGCCAGTTCTAACCAGTGCCTTGTGTACCTACTCTTCTCTTCAATCCCTCTCTTCCTAAATCTGCAGCTCAAAACGCAAAAAAGAACCAAGGCAGGACCTTGCTCTGGGGGTGGGGGAGGAGGAAAAATTGAATGGGTAAAGCTAGAATGTTAATGAGGCAAGACAAGGGAAAGGTTGAGAACTTGTGCATAAACGTGAATCACTTTTGTCCGGAAAAGTTGCCATTTGGTAACGCTTTGTGCCAGATACTGTTTTTAGCACTTTGCATAAATCAGTTCATTTAAACCTGACATCAGTCCTGTGAGTTAGGTGTTACTGTCATTCTACAAACGAGTTAATCAAGGGTCAGAGGGTTAAGCAACCTGGTCAAGGCCACACACGTGACAAGTGAAAAGACAAAAACTTGAACCCGTGTGTGTCTCCCTCCAAAGTCCTTGTTCTTGAGCACTATCTGAGAAGCCTTCCTACAAAATGAGGACAAACACATCTAGGGCAAGTGGTTTAACAGCGTCAATGTCCTGCCCTCTGGCCCCCAGATTTCCCAGCTCCTCTCTCTAACTGACACCTGCCTGGACGCCTAAAGCCTGGGCCACGCCCCACACTGCTCCTTTACACTCATCATGAGCTGTGTCTGCCCGCCAGTTAACTGAGCTGACACAGGATATTTAGCAAAGACAGTTGCCATTCTGAAAGTCATGACGTTTTTTCCTGATGTCAACATAATTGAGTAAATATGGTTAAACCAGATTCTGAAAGGCCCTACACATGAGATGGTCACATTTAAACTTGACACAACAGGAAATGAGAAGTAATTGAGGACTTTGTAGTAAGGGAGGCAAATCTGGCAGCATGCCCACAAGTGAGGCTGAGGCTCTCATCCCTGGTTGTCTGTCAGAATTACCTGCAGAACTTTCTGAGCATCCATACACCCCATTCCCACCCTGGTCTTTCTGGAACAGATCAGCTGTAGAGACCTCCCCACTTGTATAGTTAAGATTGTTCACAGGTGATTTTTCTTCTCCTGGCCCTAACTGTCCATTATGCCAACCCAATACAAGACAGCTGTTAATAGGTTCCCTTAAAAGTGAGGTAATCTGGATTAATGGATTAAAGAGGAATTTTTTTAAAGCAACAAAAATAAGAAATTGTAGATGAACATTGATCTGTTTCAAGTTAGGAAATTATTTTCTAATTAAGCATAAACAGAAGGAATAAATAGATTTGACTAATTTTTAAAAAAACAGTAAAAACTATCAAAAAACACTGTAAACAAAGTTAAAAGGCAAATAATTAACTTTAAGAAATGTGCTACATATTTGACCACAAAAATTAATTTCCTTAATAAATAAAAAGTGCTTCAATTCAATAAGGAAAAGATAAACATTCCAAAGGAAAAATGGACAAAGTACATGCAAATCGATCTCATTTTCAAAAGAAATACAAATTATAAATAAATGAGAGAAAAGTTTCACCTCGCTACCAAAGAAATGGACCATTTTAGCAAATATTTATAAATGATAATGCCTTGCATTGTGGGTGGAAAAAACAGGCACATTTATAGGCTCTTGGGAGAACTGTCAACTGGTATGACCTCCTGGTGGGCCATCTGGCATTATGCTTCAAAAACCTTTAAAATGTCCCTTTTCTTAGATCCAATCATTTCCATCACTTCTATGAACTTATCTTAAGGAAATGATTACCTCTTTATACACAGACTAATGCACACAGATTTGATGTGACTTAGTAAAAGTGAAAACTGGTAATGCACGGCAAGTTTGATAATAAAAAATGGGTTAATGGGCTGTCTGGGTGGCTCAGTTGGTTAAGCAGACGCTTTCGGCCCAGGTCATGATCCCAGGGTCCTGGGATCAAGCCCCGTGTTAGGCTCCTCGCTCAGCGGGAAGCCTGCTTCTCCCTCTCCGTCTGCCTGCCGCTCCCCCTGCTTGTACTCTCTGTCTGTCAAATAAATAAAATCTTTAAAAAAAAAAAGCTTAAATTGTCTTGCAACAAACATAAGTTGTTTTTATAACCAGAAACCTGGTAAGCATTATTTCTAAGGTTTATACGATATTACCATGGAGTTTTAAATAGAGAAGAAAACCTCTGGAGAAGTCATTTCATCTTTCAGGTGGGAGGTCATAGAGACAAAGGATGGGTGGTAAAAGTGAGAAGTTGGAGGCAGAGAAAAATTTTCTAAACTGGCGCTATCCAATATCATAACCACTGGTCACATGTGGCTATTTAATTTAAAGTCAAATAAAATTTAAAATTCAGTTCCTTAGTTGCACCAGCCATATTTCAACAGTGCTCAAGAGCCACAGGTGGCTAGTGGCTTCGGTATCCCACTGCACAGATAATAGAATGTTTCCATCATTGTGGAAAGTTCTGTTTGGACAGCACTGACCTAAATGTTCTACCTCAGGCCTGGATTCAGCTTTTGGCTCATCTCTTCAGCCTCATCCCTTGGTACATTTTTTTCCCATCCGCTGTGCTCCAGCAGCAAGTGTAAGCAGCAACAGGACAGAGAACCTATTTGCCTGGTTCTCCCAGTCTAGTGCAGGAGATATATTATCCAGGTAATTACACACAGTGGTACATGGAATAGCAAATATATACAGAGATTACTGATACAGCACAGAGCTCAGCCTGGGGTTTAGGGAAGACTTCCCAGAGGAAGAGGGGACAGGCGTTAGCCAAAAAGACTCTTTTAAGTAGAGCAAAGAGCATGATAGGAGTAAAGGCACAGATGAGGAAAAGCACAGCATAGGGAAAGAATTACCAGCTGGTCAGGCATTTATTCATTCAAGAGATAGTAAGTGTCTGTGTGGGCCAGGCCTGGGGCAGGCTCTGCGGACAGAGCAGTGTGAACAGGACCGGGGTGGTCCCTGCCCTGATGAGGCTTACACTCTCATCAGTACTGCTGGGGGCTGGGGCACTAAGGGTGAGGCGAACAGTGCAAGGGCCTCCCACCGCATATTGAGGATCCTGGTTTGTCAGCCTAGCTACTGATTCTCCTTTTCGACCTCAGTGAGGGCCAGAATCCCACCTGCTCTCTTTGTCCCCCATCACTGCTGTGAGACATGGCGAGCTCCTGGAGAGGCGGGTCGTGCCAAGACCCCTCCAGCGGCCAGTGAGGATATGGATTTGAGAGGTGGAAGAATAAAGACAGAAAATCTGGTGGGGAGGCTACTGCAGTCATGGGGGGGGGGCGCTGGAAAAAGGCAGGGCCGACTTTAGCAAGGCTGGAGCGGGAGGGGGCCCTCGGAGTTAAGAAAATGCCCGCTGAGAGAATGGGTCTGGCAGAGCAGAGCGGGTGGAAGGCGTGTCTGTGGAGCAA
Organism: Eumetopias jubatus; assembly: GCF_037043125.1. Classification (NCBI taxonomy): domain Eukaryota; kingdom Metazoa; phylum Chordata; class Mammalia; order Carnivora; family Otariidae; genus Eumetopias; species Eumetopias jubatus. The sequence continues at coordinate 86,868,233 of NW_028274821.1, read as the reverse complement.
GGTTCCAGGGAGAGGGAACCCAAACAGGACAGTTTCAGGAGAGTTCCTCGGCCAAACGAGGGGGGCCGGGATGCGCAAGGGCTGCCCCCGCAGAGGAAAGCCGTCGGCGGGTCAGAGGGGCCCCAGGGCCCGGCGTGTTGGGGGGACCACACCGCGCCAGGATGGGCGGGGCTGTGAGGCAGCAGGTGTGCGTTACCTGCGGAGCCAGGCTGGGGAGGCTGGAGCTGGCCTGGGTCCTGGGGCAGCGCAGAAAGGCTCCCGCAGGAGGCAGACCTCCCTGGGACTTCGGGGGCTATCTCCCGACCTTGTCCTTGAGCATTTACAAGAGGCGGCACGGCACATTCTCCACAGCCCGAAATCCGCCCGGAGCCCGGCTCCGCTAGGGGCCTGCCTCAGCACCGACGCTTTGGGGGCGTCTCGTCCGTTCTGGGTTCCCGACGTTCTCTCTCGTTCTTCTCTGGGGCGACCCCCTCCCGCACCTGCCGCTCGGGCGGCCCAGCCCCCCTCTTCGACCCCGGGCCGCTCGGCCCTGGCTCCTCGCCGGATCCCCTCAGGCCCCCGCCCCAAGACCCCTTCCCGCGCCGCTGCCTCGCAGCCCTCGGTCCCCCCAGACCGCCCCCCACCCACCACGTGGCCGGCTTCCCGCTTCCGCCCCTCCCGGCCGCACCCCTCCCGGGCCGCGGTACCTGGGGCTCTCGAAGCTGCACCCCCTGCGCCGCAGCGCCGCCCTCTTCTGCCGCAGAAGCGCAGCGGCCGCCCCGCCGGGCTCCGGCTCCATCGCCCCGGGCGGGGGCCGCAGGCTCGGGCGCACTCGGGTGGGCTCGGGCCTCGGCGGGGCTCGGCCGGCCGCTCGGCTCGCACGCCGCAACCCATGCCCCGCCCCGCTCGCCACCGCCGGTCCCAGGCCCCGCCCCAGCCCCACCCCCAACTTCAGCCCAGCCCACTCCTTGCCCCGCACCTGGGTCCAGACCCCGCCCCACCCCCGCCCCGAACTTCAGCTCCGCGCACCCCGTGCTCTTCTACCAGGCCTAGGCCCCGCCCCCACCCCCGCTCCGAACTTCAGCCCCAGCCCCGCTCAGAACTTCAGCCCCAGCCCTCCCCGCGCTCCTCAGCTGGGTCAAGGTCCCGCCCCAGCCCCTAGCTCCAGCCACGCCCTCCACATGCCAGCCCCACCGGGTCGGCGGTGGGCTCTCCTCACCTCCGTCAGGCCCAGACACCCAAAACGCCCACCCTGTCCTCAGCGCGGTCGGGCCCGAGGCCACGCCCCTCCCGCTCCTAGTCCCTCAGCACAGACCCAGGCCCCGCCCACCTACCCCTCCCCTACTGAGCTCCCGCGCGGCCCCTTCCCTCACCCAAAGCGTCAGCTCCCTCGAGCGTCGTCCCCCCACACCTCAGTGCCTCCTGGCCGTTTCTAACGTAGCAGCGTCCCTCTGGGGGCCGCCGTTCCCCGTGTCCCGTCCACAGGCACGGAGCCCTCTTCTCTCTCTAAAGCCCCCAGTATAAGGGCCGGCTCACCACGGCTGCCTTCAGCCCAGCTCGGACAGGGCTCCGCCCACAGCCCGCGTTCCCCCAAGCCCCGCCCACCACACGGATCCGCCCACACCCCCTCACCTGCGCCCGGGAGGGCGATGCGCAGGGGTAGGATACCTGCCCTCAAGGCTAAATAGGCATTTTACCGTAGTCTGCGTTAGCTCGCGGATCTCTCCATCCATTAAGTGGAAGTACTGCTGTCTCCTGGTGGCCATTTGTGGCGCCTGACGCAGTGACAATGAGGGGCTGGAGTTTTGCAGTCGTGGGTTCAAGTCTTGACTGGATGTGATGTACTCTTTCCAGCTGTGTGACAACCGCCGCACCTCACCCTCCTCGCCTACTCCCCAAGTCAAATGCATCCGTCTCAGAGCCCTTGAGCACAGCACCGGGGCTGAGGGCAGCGTCCCTACCTGGGTAAAGTTGGGGGTCACTGTGCCATCTAAATCGTGAGGAGGAGGTAAGTTAGGGCCCCTCAGCAAGCAGGACTTGTAGGGAGGTGTGGCTCTGCTGGGGTGGTGGACCAGAGCCTCAGGGGTGTGTGTGGGAGCTTGTGCTTGGAACATCAGCCATTGCACTAGCTGGGAAAACTGAGGCAAGCAGGGCCGGGGCTCCCATGATCAATTTGGATCCTGTAACTGGCACACACTCCCTCATGACTTTCCCAGGGCTTTCACTGTAATGCCTGGACTTCTTTGCTGCTGCACATTCCAGCAGAGAAGCCAGTCTGGAGAGAGAATGAAGGAGAGAGAGAAAGGTAGGAAGCTTTCCACTTCTTCCAGCCCCTTGAGACTCCACCTTCGTCCTTCCCGTGCATTTCCATGAGACAGGCTTGTAAGACGGTCCCCCTTTTCTTAAGCAAACTAGAGTGGGTTTCTGGTTTTTGCCTAACATCTTGAACTCCCCCAACATATCTTTTCAGACCTGGATCCCATTACTCCCCCAAATCCTTTATTCAGTGAGACTCGGTTGGCTGCTTCCCCCAACTTCATCTCGCTCCTTCTCCTTTCTGTCTTCCTGCCTCCCCCGCCCTCCATGTGTTCAGCAGTCTCTGAAATGAATCTCCAAATGCCCCGGTCTCCTCCCCAGATCCTCCATCTCCCTCCCTGAGTGCCCAAAGCACTGACTCTGTCCCTTCCTGAAAGCATTGCTCCCATATGTCATTTATGTTCTAGTAACCTCTAAGCTGGGCTCTGAGTGCCCTAGATCTCCTCGATCTCTGTATCTGGCACAGCAATGGTTTACTAAGTGAATGCACGTGAATAATAAATTGAGCAATGTTCATTGGAAAACACATTTAATTTCAAAGTAAACAAAGATGTTTGTACATTAAAGTATTTAATTAGTGAAACAATTATCAGTGTAACAAGCTGAAAAATACAGCAACTTGATACAAGACTGAGGTAACAAAATACTTCACCAAAAATCTAAAGAATCCCACTGAGGGCTGATGTTCAGTGGTTATTGTGGGTGAGACAGTTCACAAGAATTAGAGAAAGTCCTCACACAACTGCATGCGGGGGGGGGGGGGGGGGATCTGCTGGAAAAAAAAGACAGCCCAGGAGAGTGCAACAGATTTAACAAGAAACAAATTAAAATGTAGAAACTGATTTTCAACTTACTTTGAGGAATACATAAGAAATTGAAAACTACTCTCTACACAACATTTTGAATGCTAAGTGAAAAACCATGCATTTTGGCACGAAATTTATTAAAGATTATACCATACTAATAAATTAATTACTAATATTTCATTACCGAATGGTCACAGTCGTTCAGAAATGGGTAAAGAGAAGAACAATTATAGAACGGACAGATGATCCTTCGCGTTGCTGCTGC